>NC_134861.1:15340500-15645000 GCF_049852395.1 Peromyscus maniculatus bairdii
TGGCAGAAAACGTACCACTGCCATGTTGGGAAGCTGAAGTGGGCGGAACCAGCAGCCACAGTGCTGTTTCAGGCTTAGAAGGATGCAGTTTAAAGCAATAGGCTCACAAAAAGACTGATTCAGATAATATCGTTTACAATGTGTGTAAAATATACGTAGGCTTGAAAGAGACAAAAAAATTAATGTAAAAAGCCACGTAAAGATGAATATTACACAGACAATCTGGATTGTGTTGTCTTTGGGATTTTTAACTGCAAAAAAACATTTGATCAAAAAAGATGTTGAATTAAACCAATATGTATATTTTAAAGGTAACTTGACTTCAAAATTTGGATTTAAGGATATGTTGCTTTGGAAAAGAGGTTCTGCTTTTGTTTCCACAGAAAGCCAGAGGCTATGGATTTGTTCCATATTAAGATACATCAGGTTTGACCAGCCAAGACCCCCTGAAAGATATCCGATGACACCATGGCCCAGATGATCCAACATCCAGAACGGTTTCAAGGCAACTGGCTCCCACAATACAGCCTCAAGGACTACCCCATAGGCCTAAAATTTTCTTTTGCGTCCCCATAGGATACAGCGCCCCCCTCCAGCAGGAAGTAGTAAGAGATGCTACGCCCAAATTCCCAAATATACCAAGCTGGCTTTAGAGGTGGAATTGGCTCACTCCCCCTCTAAACCCAGACATATTGCTTTAAAAAAAAATGGTTAAGAGATTCTTGTGTCCCAAATCAGAAGAGCTCTCTGGTGTGGGACAGAGAAAAACCAATATTTTTATTTAAAACAGGTTGATTATAAATGTGGTCTCTTTCTAAAAAAGAAAAGGGGATATGATATAGATATATAGAGATGATAAGATAAAAGGGTAGATTAATGAACCTACTTTTAAAGAACAACTTGTTTAAAATGTTTTACATTGGTATAGATTTTAGTTTATGTTTAAAATGTTTTACATTGGTATAAATTTTAGTTTATTGATACAAACTTGAATTAATTTTGTTATACTGTATATATATTTCTATTCTTGTTTGAGGTATTGTTTATGTAACTCATTTAAAATTGTAATGGATAATTAAAATAGATTAATAATTAGTCATCTATGATAATCATATTTGTAGCCATGTTAGTTAAGTCTTCTAGGTATACATAGAGATATTTCAGATAGATAGGTAATCTTCAAACACTTCATAGACCTAGAGAATATGGCATTTAAATAACTTAAAATTCTGTTGACGTGAGACACAATTGCTCCTGGCTGCACCAATTGATCCCGAGAGAATGTTGGGCTTCTAAGACATTTCCATTTGGAAGTTTGTCTTTTGGCACAAAATGGCCTACTGGGCAAAGAACTGCCCTTGCCTTGATGGCTGACAGTACAAATGCAATGCTGTCCTTTCTGGACAAGCGGGACACAAGGAAAGCGACCACTGTACTCTGCCAAGACAGGGTAAGATGGTCTCTCAGAATTCCTGCTTCTGAAATGGTCTGTCAGATACTCTAGGCCTATAGCCAATTTGAATGCACCAACAATGCTGAGAAACATTAGGTGACTGTCCAGGCTGCCAGCTGTCTTGGTCTACTCTTGCAAGATTCCCGAAAGTTGTTTGCATCCATCTACCATTTCTCAGGTACCATTTTCTTCCTTCTCAGGTCTTTGATGTGGTTGAAAACTAGATAGTTATAATTTCCTCAGTTATGATAAAAGATAAGTTAGCTATAAAACCTTAAACTCACAAATATAAGATAGATAAGACATCTTCTTTAATATTGTAACTATAATTCTTGCTCGGTAATTGTTTTGTTATATGTAGTTTTACCATGTTAAAGTTAAAACCTTCCTTTTTAAAAAAAAAGAAGAAAGGGGAAGTGCTGTGGATATCACTCTATATAAATAAAACTCTGATGGCCAGTGACCAGGGAGGAAGTATAGGCGGGACAAAGAGAGAGGAGAATTGGGGAAACAGGAAGAAGGAGGAGAGACACTGCAGCCACCGCCAGGAGAAGCAGCATGTGAAGACGCTGGGAAGCCACCAGCCACGTGGCAAGGTATAGATTTATAAAAATGGGTTAATTTAAGATAAAAGAACAGTTATCAAGAAGCCTGCCACGGCCATACAGTTTATAAGTGATATAAGCGTCTGAGTGATTATTTTATATGTGGATTGTGGGACTGCGGGGCTTGGGGAACCTGGAGAGAAGCCCTCCGGCAACATAACCAAAGCTGGAAAATTTCTTGAAAACAAGACATACCAAATCTTCTTCCTGTAAACATGGTTTTTGCAAAACAGGTTGTCTTTCAGGGACCCAAGAAAAGAAACCCTGTAAGACCTTCTCTGGGGGCTCAGCAATCCCAAAATTCAGGGCATTGCTCCTATGACAAGATTATCTTCTAATGATAGAAAAGATAAATCAAGAAACTTCTGGCAAAGCTTTCACAACTGTCCTTGCCTTTCAAAACAGAACTTAACTCTAAGAAGACATCCAAGATCCAGATCATCGCGGCCTAGAGTATGTATCTATAAAACAGACAGGCTGAGACCACATTCAAACTATGGCTTGCAAGAGAGCTGCTGAGAGGCGCTGTCTAGCTCACTGCTCATTGGATGCAGGGATGCAAGTTTACCCGCAAAAATACTTCATTTCAGGGAAACAGTCAGCCTCAGGATACCCTCTCATAAGTGCAAATGAAGTACTGGGCATGGCGCCCTACTCCAGATTCACTAAGTCTCTCAGGTCAGACCCAGCAAGTCTCTGAGGTACTGTGCATCCTCCAGCAGGTGGCTCTATTTGGACAAACCATTGTAATCTGTAGGCCTCAGTTTCTCCAAGAGCTGAACAGAAAATGCGGAGGTTTACCAGGTAGTGGTGGCATGAGCATTGTTATGAACTAACTCCTACGGGGACAGGCAATGATCAATGACTACTACTTAACCACACGGATTTTCACTCTTTGGGATTAAAAGAAAAACCTTTTATCTGTGTAAGAGCAGAACATTAGCCTATTCTTCCAGATGCACAATGAAAAGCTCACTTACGCAGCAAACCTACTGAAAACTAAGAAATGCTATTCACAATAAAATTTTAGTTTTGACCTAGGGTGGAGGAAGCTTTCAGCAACTCACCATAAAAAGATTGACTTTCCTGATAGGATTCTCTGCAGCACAGTAACAAAAGCTATTAGGTCTGACCAACCTCTAAACCCAGGGACCAGTACATATGGGAATGCTGATATCTCACCAGACATCAGGTACATACTCAAAGAGGAACATTTGAGAGCTGGGTCTCATAGCTATTACTGAACTCCTATCGAGTTAAGAAAGCCTGTAGCGTGCATGACTTAGCTATCAGCAAACACTCCACCCTGCGGCTGAGCACGGCAGCTCCTGCTCTGAGGAGCAGATAAAAGCTAGAGTTGTATTGTTGAATATCACAGAAAAGGAGTATCCACTTTCAAAAACAAGCCAATGCTAGTTTACTGAGGTTTGAACACTCTTAACAAATGAAATGAGGTAAACGGGGAGAAAACTGGTACTAATTGCCAAACCGTTAGCCAACACATGCATACATCTCAGGCTGTTCCCTACCCGGGCCAGGGGACTTAACTCACCCTACATAGAAAGTGAGCATGTGCTTTCTATGGTAGTCAGTGCAGTCCCAGGAGCTAAAGGAAAGATTCCAGTGGGCTCAGTCAGGCCTGGGGGAGGAGCACAGTGACATTTTTATGAGGGCCACCTGATGTAGTGCTTCACAGGTGGGGAAGAATGCTGCTGCCTGGGTTCCCAGCAAAAACCTCCCAAGGCCCTTTGCAGAATGACATCAATGGAATTGTCCCGCTCGCCCCTCCCCCGTTGAAACCCATAAAAGCATAGAGGAGAGCACAGAAGTGATGCAGGAGGAAGAGCGGAGTTCCTATGGAAGGAGGATGTCTGGCGGCACCCGCTTCTTCCTCCCAACGCGTGTGCCGACCTCTGGGAGTTGGCAGTGTGGGTGCACAGGCGTTCCCGTGGGGAAGATGCCTAAGTATTCTTGGAGAGATGAGTCATCTCTCCTAACACTGCCAGCTGGCCGTATGCACTTAGGCTTTATTGAATTTGGATATAGCAATCCTTCCTATCATCTTCTCAGCCATGATGTTGAACCTTCTCCTGAAGGAGTTTGGGGTTTTCTTCTTTTCAAAGCTATGCAACCAGAAGCTTGTTATTTCTTGGTAGTCTGTCTTTAAGGGATGGTTTGTTTATTTATTTATTTATTTATTTATTTATTTATTTATTTATTTATTTATTTATTTATTTAGAGTCGGAAAGATATGTTTTGTTCCACTCACAGTCCTGTCCCAGAATCACAAAGGCTGCTGCTGATGCCAAGGACACAAGCAAGCAGCTATGTCTGTGAGCCTGGTGGACTCTCAGTTCTCCTGCAGTCAAGGGCTCAAGGACCCCAATGAATGCACAGCAGGTTTCGGGATCTGGGAATCTGGCCATCCTCTCCAGCTCTCCTCCATCTTTGATTGCTCCCCTCATCTCCATGTCCACTGCTGTGTAACCAGAATCAACACCATGCCTGGCTGACGACCTCCACAGTTGTGATCAGCCTCTCTCATCTCCGAGGGACAAAGGCCACTTCCAAAATAGACCTAGGAAAGTACAGAGTAGGCCTCTGGCATCCCCGAGGAGAGGCCATCTCCTCCACTCTTCCTCACAACAAACACCCAGCATACTGAAACACCCCCTGACCCTGAATATACAGGCACCATGAGGATCCACGTCTGTAGCACCCTAGCCCCTAAGGATATCCAGAGCAGAACTTCCCAAGGAGCCTCTTGTCTCTTTCAGTACTTCATCTTCTGCTCAGGGTTCAAACCCACACTCTCCTCTCCTCTTCCTCCTCACATTCAACAAAATCCTTCTACTCTTCTCCCAAATCCAAATTTATTTCAATGCTGCCAAGGCACTTCCCACGTCTCTAGAGCTACAGATGCTCTGGCTGTTCCTCTTACCTTCAGACTCTTAGGGTAGACTCCTAAGAAATCTCTACCACCTATCTGGCTCACCAACCCCCAAGTCCCATCTCAAGCCAAAGATGTATCTTTTCTAGAAAATCTCCATCTAGCTTTCCTCCATGATACAAATGTCTGAGTCTTCACTCCCTGTTTGGTCCAGATTGTTCTGTTTGATCTAAAACTCCAATGTTATATCCATCATTCCCTGCATCATCCATGACAAGAACCTTAGTGGTTCTATACACAGAGTAGGCTCCAGGTTTCATGGTCTGCCAATCCCTCTTAACCTCCATTGAGTTAGTAGAGAACAAAGTCACAGGGCAGACTGTAAAAGTGTCTTGCAGTGGGAGACAAGAAGGTGAAGAAGACCTTTAAGAAGTGATGGGGAAAGGTTAACATTGATTGGGCTCAAATCTCAGTACTATCAGGAACATGCATGGCCTAACAATATATGCTATGATTGCTTCTCTTTCCCCTTTGTATGATAGGGATAATGGCCACCCCTTTACCATGGGATCAAGTAGAGACTGCAGGAATCTAATCTTCAAAGTCCATGGCCAAAGCAAAGTTCCTGGTGCCTAAGCCTTCAGAAATGACCCTGCAACACAGTGGAAAAATGAAGCAGTCTGTGTTACACACCTCCTGAAATCTAAGAGCTGACTCAGAATCCCATCATTAGAAATTAGGAATGTGCTTGTACTGGAGAGCCCTGGAAAACAGCAACAGGTGTCTCATCCCCTGATATCACACTACAGAAAAGATAGGACATCAGACTGCCCTCTTTACCTGGTGCTTCTCCAGTTACCCCACAAACAAGTGGGATTCCTGGCGACCTATGTAGGGCTGAACAGGGCGAGGTCAGCAGACAGGATACACCTTCAGGCTTGGAGCATCCCAAGAGCTCAGTGACAAAGGCCCCTGGGATTCACGGGTGCAGATAACACACAAACAAATACCACAAAGTATTTTTCCAAAACCATCTTACAATATCCCTTCTCTCTCTCTTCCTTCTCTATTGTTAACAAGCCAGGAAGACCAATGCTTCTCACAGGCCCATGCCTAGGACTCAGCCAATTGATCAGTCAGTTCCAATGATGGGCAATCATCACACTGTTTTCAAGGTTTGTTTCTGTTTATGCTGTCACTGTTAGTGTTCTTTGCTTAGACTTCTTGTTGCAGGTGTCATCTGGGAAGTGGGAGTGTAGAGCTGGAGTCCACGGTCTGGCATCTCTGCACAGTTCTAAGTCCTGGGGGTAGGTTGCAGGAATTCTGAGAGGGTGGACAAAGCCAGAGAGGCTGTGTTGCCTGTTCCCACAGAGCCTGTGGGGCCACTCAGCTCAGGTTTCATCAGCCCAGACATCTGCTGTGAGGCCCAGTCCCTATTTTAGAAACAGTCACAGTGAGGTTATCAAGTGTCATATTTTCAACAGAGAATTAAAAGGCACTCAGCACTTGGCTCTTTGTTCAGAAAATGTCCATATGGAGTCACAGTGGCTCTGGGTTGCTGTGTTTTCACACTGTCCCTTCTCTCTGATGTTTTTACTGGAGGTATCTTGGATTATAGCATGTCTCCCCATCCCCAACCCCGGGAGGAGGGGGGGGGGGGAAGCGTGTTGTGTCTATTTTAGGCAGTGGAAGCTCTGTTTAAAACAACAGCAGAAATGAGATTATAAGGTGATTTGATTAAATTGTAGGTACATTTATACACAGGTCTAGCTGGTTTTAGAACAAATACACAAAAGTTTGTTAGCATGTGACATTGTGTGTAAGAGTGCCGGCCTAGAAACAAGGAAGTCCCTAAGACATGGATGTGGACCACGTGGACATTTGTCTCTTTGACCCACTGTGTTATATGAGTCCCTAGCCCCAGGTGCAGGGAGCTGGCTTCATTTTCCTGAGAACTTCTCTGAGCTCTGTTCAATTCCCATCAGTTACTAGTTGTGTGGAAAGCTGTGTAGTCAGATTTCCCTGCTTTTCAGTTATTTACAAAAGTAAGTAGAAAGAGAGCTGGCTTATCAGCAGGGAGCCACAATGTGTTTCAGAGTAGATGACTTCCTATTTAACTCCTGGTTCTGGCATCTTTATCTTAAGATTCCCACTCCACTTTTCTTCATGCTTTGTTAGAAGGAATTTAATACAGCTCTGTTATTTTTTTCCCACTGATTGGGGGGGAGAGGGAGGGAACTACACCATGTGGCTTATTGAAAGCAAATGACTATCTTCAATATTTTCCTCACTTCTGGGCCAGGCATTCTGTTCTTCCTGAGACAGGAGACATACTGACTTCTACCCTTGCTAGCTCCGGGAGTGGATTCACATAAAAACTGCTAATTTCATTGTAAAATTTTGGATCTAAAATGAGTGCCGATTCAGCCAGCATATCTCCTCTGGGGCTAATGTGATGATAAGACATAATTGGAAATTGGTTATGCTTCCCAAATTTGACAAATTTCATTTTAATTAGGTTTGTAAACATTCATTCTGGTATGTTCAATAACTTAATTGCTGTTTATATTTATTTTCGCCAATCACTCTTGTGGCTTGTTTTCCATTTTTATAGTTATATGTTGTGCAGTTTACTTCTGGTGGTTTCCTAATTACCTACTATTTAACATTAGAATGCCTAGGTAGTTCCAGAGGATGTAGCTGGCAGTGATCAAGTAGCCTGGGATGAAACTGGATAAATGTTCAGGAGGACATTATTTCAAATTGGCTAGTTAGTTCAGTATACCCTACTACCCAGACTTCAGTTCTGGGGCAGGGGGTTCAGTTTTGGAAACTGGAATTGAAGGGGACACTGTTGCATTATGGGGAGTTGGACTAACAGTTATGTCTCTGTCACTCCTCTCTCCTGGAAGCAGGCTCTATGCACTACCCGAACGGCCCCATTTCTCAGAAGGGAAACATGAAGCCTGGGCTAAATCCCCTGCTCCCACCATGAACTCCACAGTCACGGGACCTGGCTAGCGAAGCACCGGCTCCTGCTCTTGGCCTCCTCTCCTTGGAGGTCTACCTCCATGGCCCAGGTGGGGACATGGAACAGGGCGTGCCCTTGGCTGATGGTCTCTGTCCTTCCCTTGTTGGTAGTCTGGCTGGTGCCCTGCCATGGAAGAACAGCAGCTAGCTTCTTGACTGGAGGGAGCTTCCTCCAGGCTGTTTTCTGCAGGATGTTTGTAAACCTGTGTTTGATGAGGTTACCTTTCAGCTCTTGTTTGTTCTTTTACTTGGAAGTTCTACCCAAGGGGATACTATCTACTTTGCCTGGGACTCGGCCAGTGACTATGAACGACTGCCTCACCAGGCCTCCCCCAACTGATTTCTGCTGGATGCTTTGGACACCATGATTGTTTGCCATCTCTTATCATTTATTCTTTGACTTTGACTTGTTTATGTACTTCATAAACTCACTCATTTAAAGGCCAAATATGACTGTCATGGGTCATTCTCTAAACCTTACAAAATACTCACTCCTTCCCCTCACCCCTCCATGTAGATGCTTCCTAGAGCTGTCTGTTCAATTAAAAAGGGCAACCTTCTCCAATGCAGTAGCACTGCTTTCAGGTCAGGGACATAGGAAGAGCTGCACCCCCTTGCTAGAACCCCCAAACCAGCTATCAAGTAAGGAAGGGGAACCACAGACTTGGTTAAACAGTGGGATGGGGAAGGGTTGGCTTCTAGTTCCAGCAAAAGTGTACACTCTTCTTACCCAGCTCCCTCTACTTTTCCCAGGCCCAATCCAGTCTCACCTTTTACTCTCTCTACTCTTCCCATAGATAGGGCACTTCAGTATGCTGAGCCAAAATCCCACCCCCATACCTTTCTTATGTAGGAAAACCAGAAACTGTTATGCTTTCAAGTGTGTCCCCTCCCTTACATAAGCAGAGGCTTAGCCTTACTCTGTTTGGTCCTCCAAGACTGAAGAAAACTAACATTCCGGTGAAACTCCGAGGTCTTTTGTGGCAACCCACACAGGAGCTGTCACCTGACTTAACAGATAGAAAAACTGAGGCTTGCTGCTTTCACAAGAAGGGTTGGGAAGTCCTAAAAATAGAGAAACCCAGTTCCTGTCAACAAGTGACTTAAACTAGAACGGGAATTCAGACCTGGAGCAATTATGGTATAGAACAGCAGATCCTGGATAAGACACAGGAGATCTCCCAAGAAAACTCTTCACAAGGCCTTTCATCTGGGCAGGGATGGAACCCTACAGCTGATAAAAAGACTATTTTTTTTCAGGGAGAAAAATCACTAAACCCCCATACCAGAAACTTAGGGCTTTCAAGCTTCGCTGGAAGAATGACCCTTAGATCTGTTGGCTTGATCTCCAGTAAAAAGAAAAGATGAGATCCAATCCCAGGGAAGTCTGGTAGACAGATTTCACCAGCATGTCCAAGAGTTGAGGCATTTAATTCCTTTCAGAGTGGGTAGATACCGTCACCAATCGGGCGGGGGCCTTCCCCTCAGGATAGAGAAGTCCTCTGAAGTGATCCAAACTTTAATTCATGAAATATCTCAAGATCCGGACAGCTACAGAGTCTTTGAAGAGATAACAGACCAATGCATTAATGCGGTCACAAGGACATAGAAGTGTCATTATCATGGTCTGCATCCCCAGAGCTGTGTTCTTTGGATGATGAGGAAAGAAGTTTGCTGACTCAAGAGATAGAGTTCTCAATAGCATGAGTATTAGAGGAAAAATAATGAAACTCTGTAAGCAGGAGAGGTTGCAGGAGAGGACACCAGCCAAGTGGCAGGGGCAGTGTCTTTGAAATGGCTACAGAACTGACAGCATATTGGGGTAGTGGGTAAAATAATGACTTGTCTTCTCCTGGTGTACAAGATGACTGATTTCTTCCTAGCAAACTGAGTCCTCTCTCCCACACACAACAGGTCAGACCTGGGGGCGGGGGTGAGCTTCTGTTGAAGCCACTTGCTTCTGTTCCCACACCCTGCGTTCCCTTAGCTTTCTCCCTGGCGTGTCTCGGGGCACTCACTGTTGGAAGAAATGGGATCTCCTTCCAAATGCATACTTAATGACTTCCAAAGACATGCAAGGTCTCCTGGCTGCTCCTTCCTATGCCCGCCAAACCTCTTACTGACCACTAGAGTTCTGCCGAGATCTTCTCCTGAGAGCTAACCCTCAAGCTCTCATCAACAGAGCTTAGCAATTCTATGCAGGGAGTGCAGGGCCCAGGAAGGAAAAAGAAAAAAAAAAAGCCCCCTACTGGTTCAGCATCTCTAAAAGTCAGACTTCTACCTCTGCACCTGGCCTGGTCAGTCTGTAGGAAGTTATCATGGTTACATACAATGTCCCCTCCCAAGATGGCCCCTCTTCCTCATTCTTCCTTAGAGTCTGTCTCTGCCCTGCTCTCATACCTCTAACAGAGTGCAACAAAAACTTCAGCTAGTCCTTAAACACCTTATATTTTTTAACCCTCACCTCCTCTTCATTTCCACCCACTCCTGTGAGAATGAGAAGCCATTTCTGCAACCTCCCAATTAGGATATCAGTTCTGTGCTTCTTCTCGACACTTTCCCCAGAGCTCTGCAACATGTGCTCTGATCAACTCGGTCCCAAGTGGCATAAGCTTTGTCTTCTCACCAAACTCTGCACCAATCAGAACAGTCAAGATTAGCTAGCTGAAAATATAAGCTCAAGGAGTAACTGCCAAGTGAATTAATTACTCCCATAGAAACGGCATGCAAAGAGCACGGAATTCATAAACATGGAAAATCGACTTTCTGAATATGGGTGTGCTACATCCATGAGTTTAATCAAATGCAGAGTGAAAACATTTTTTTTTTTAATTACACTGAGGCAGCATGATGGTGCCTGACTGGAACCAATCCCATCATTTAGTAGGTACAGGCTCAGGAGGACTCAAGTTCAAGTCCACCTGGACTTCATAACCAGACCCTTTCTCAAAATAAAAATAGCATCTGTACTGAATAGACCTTTTCCTCATCACAATTATCTAAACCATAAAAGGCCTACTTATATAGAATTTACATTGTAGTAGGCATTATAAGTCATATAGAGATTACTTAAGCTTTATTGGAGCACTGCATAGGTTCTGGGCAAGGACTATGTCATTGTAGGTAAGAGGCCTGGGCATCTACAGACAGGTATTTTGGGGGGTCCTGGAACCAATCCCTTTGTGGATATGGAGGGGTGACTATTTAGGACTTTGTTATTTTTGGAAGATTGACTGGACAACCTGTGATACAAATGTTATATGGTCTCAGATTTTTTAGTGGCTAACAGTCTATTAGAGATGATAAGAAACACACTTAAGTTTTAAAGTGAAAGAAAGCATGTGATTAAGTGATAGGAAGTAAGGAAGGCAGCTTGTAGGATTGCAGGATTCAAATGTGGACATTTAAAAGCAATTATTAATGGTACTAAATTATGCAAAAGAAAGTTAGATGAAAAAACAAAGCTTGCCTGCAGAGTAACTTACAATTTTGTAAGATAGTTATTTTGGCACAAAAGACATATTACCGAGAAGGTTAATTCTCAATATAACAAAGATTATTGTAAATATTAAATAAAAATAATAATCAGTTATATCACATAGTAATTTAATTTTAAGCAAAAATATTTAGTAGCACTTAAATAAAAACTATCATTCCATGAATTTGAAACAAGAAAAGAAAACTCAAACACCCTAACCTTCACGAAGAACCATCTAATATCTGAATTCCCTATTCGAAAAAGAGGGGCCATGTTCAGAAGGAAACATTTCAATGTATAATCTGGCAGAAAGTGACAGATAATCTTCACTCTGTCCAGGCAGGAGCTACAACAGTAAGGACAGCTCTGCTTTTCTCGGCCAGCTTGGGACCTCATGATAACTGTGGCTGCAGGGTACCTAATAACTCCACTCCTCCAAGTCTCCTGAGACCCTTCCCTGTCCATCTTCAGTCATGAGGCATTGCTCAAAGCTACGTGAGTGAACCAAGTCCCTGGCACACATCTCAGAAATTATCTCGGCCCCACCCTTGCATACTTTGGCCCAGCTCTCAGTTCCAGCAGTGATAGGGACAGACTGATATCTGTACATAACACAGCCCAGCACAACGTGTGGCACTGGATCAAAAAAAATGCACTGAAGGCTGATTAATACATCACTAAAACGTTTATGAAATAAAGTTATGGTGGTTGTTATTCTAGATCGTCCTTGACTTGATCAGATATCCCAGTTATGAACACTTTGCCATACCTGCTGACTTCTTCCAAGGTAGGACATGGGCAAACAGACATTTTGTTTGTCTTAGACAACTTAAGTGCATTTTAATTATTCTTTCTAAACTACATGATAAATATCAGAGAATATTAGAAAAATTCCAGGGTTTTCACAGAATGATCTAGATGGGACTGTGCACCTGTTTCATGTCAGTGCCACTAGGGTCCAGCACATCACAAAAGCTCCTCACAGTTAACTGAGACTGGCATTTCTACAAACCAGAAGCACATCAGATCTGTGGGCCTTGGTGTCTTATAAGATCAGTGGACACCTATGAATATCATCGGAACTTGCATAGTCCATGCCCTCGATTACTAAATTAAGAACACCACATTCCTTCTTTCTTGTCTATGCTGCAAAATCATAGGATTTGAAACATCAACACCACCCAACAACAAGTCCTTCAAATTACTTCCCAACTGGAATTGACTCTAGAAATACAGTGAGCTTGGGGTCCAGTTCCTTCAGAGCCATATGTCTTCTTGCTAGCATCGAATTGCCTTGATATCTGCAGGCTGTGGGGATCGTCTTCTCTTCTCCCTCTCAAAGACCCCCACTGGCCTTTGGTACAAGGCCTCTTGAGGCTCTTGATCTCTGGGATAAAGGGTAAATAAGGCTATTCCTCCTTTGGGAGTGTTGCTGTACAGAAAATAAAGATTCATTTTCCTCAGTTTTAAACTTGAGACAATCTTAGGCAGCTAGATGGAAGATGGTGTGTGTGTGTGTGTGTGTGTGTGTGTGTGTGTGTGTGTGTGTGTGTGTGTTTGTATCTGTGTGTGTATTATGTGTGTTGAAAGAAATGTATACATATATGTATATGTGTATATATATTTATCTTGAAAGAAAGTTACATATTTTTCTTGCCACAGCTATAGGGATCTTACAAATGAAAGTTCAATAAAAAATAGCTTTTACCAGGTTGATTAGGCAGAAGCTCAGTTGTCTGAGGTTTCTAATATACAGTAAAATAAAATGGGTGGATTACGATTCCTAAATATGAAAGTGGGATGCCTATTTATGTGAGTTTGCCTTTCTGCTCATCCGGTAAATTTAAAGAGGCAACTTTTCAACCAATTTGTATGCCTCTCCTCTCTCTTGGGCTCTTGGTGACCCAGAGGATTAACAGTATGGTGAGAGGAAGGCGCGAGTTCTAGGAGACAACCAAAGGGAGACAGGAGTCCTGCAACCTAAAATGGAATCTTTGCTAGAGAAAAGAATACATGAAAACCAACAACGAGCACAGAGACTCTGCTGCTTAACCTGCACAGGGCCTTCCCCAAAATATATCCTCATCATGTGCTCCACAGAATAAAACCCTGGAAAGAAAGGGCAACATGAGTCTATTTTTATATACCAAATGACACTTTCAATGAGGGCAGACCAAGGAATCCAAAAGTGACTTTCTCAAATTCTTCAAGAGTAGATCATCTGAATTATATAAAGATAATGTGACTCCTTTCAACTACATTTTTCTTAATGAAACACATTTGCAATCTCACTTCTCCAAGCAAGACACACCCACATTTTTGCCACAGCTTTTATATTCTTACTTGACATTTTCCTTTCTTCCTACTTCTGCTTCTCAGTGAAGACTCTACGTTTATTTTTACACTTTGACCATCCTGCAGTTTTCACGCGTCCAAGTAGCAGAAGCCAGCAGACCCAGCCCTGAAGGGAGGCTCATGCTCTCTGCACGGGGTTGGGTATGACTGCGAACTCTAGCTTTATCAAATGAAGTGCAGAATGGGCCTTCTCTTGACCAAAGTCCACGTGTGGCAGGTCTACAAGCACGGGCTCCCGTGTCTCTAGTAAGCAAAACCAAAGTCCCCTCAAGCCATCACACCCACCAAACAGCCGTTCCTCCTCCTAGCTGGCTATGATGTTAACTGACAAAGCAGAACGGGCTGCGTGTTCACATTCATCACTACCAGCTGTCCATGTGACCAATTATATAACAACTAAATTATCAGTTAAAGTAATGAGATTTAAGTTTAACAACTCCGTTAATTGCCTTTTCCATCACATGGGCACAATACTTGAGATATGCAGTTGTCCTAGCTGGCTTCCCACTGCTGTGATAAACATGACCCAAAGTAATTCGGAGAAAAGAAGGGTTTATTTGGCTTAATCTTTGACATCACAGTACATCACTAAGGGAAGTCAGGATAGGAACTCAAGCAGCAACCTGAGGTAGGCTCTTGAAGCAGAAGTTATGGAAGAATGATCCTTACTGGTTTACTCCCTCTGGCTTGCTCAGCTTCCTTTCTTAACACAGCCCAGGCCCCACCTGCCTAGGGATGGAACCACCCACAGTGGGCTGGACCCTACTACATAAACCAGCAATTAAGAAAAAGTCCCTATCGATGATCTGCCCACAGAGCAGTGCCATGAAGGTAATTCCTCAATTGACCCTCCCTCTTCCCAGCTATGTCAAGGTGACAACTGAAAACTCTGACAGCAAAGTAATGAATGACAGGGTTTATCTATTTCATGGTTTCAGGAATTTCACCCTGTGGCTGCAGGGCTCTGTTGCATTGGGCCTATGGTGGCACAGTTCTTCATGGTGGAAGCTGGTGATTGCGGAGGCTTGTTCTGTTACCTCATGATAGGAAGCAGAGAGAGAACCAGGGGGTGGGAAATCTTCATATCCCTTCAAAAGGTGCACCTGTAACAACGTAGCTTCCTTCCACTGGATTCTACCACCCAAAAGTACCACTCTGAGGACCAAGTTTTGAACCATGGGTCTAGGGGACATTCCAGATACCAACTATAGTGACAGCAAAATAACGGATGGCTGTATGTAAAATACTGTGGACAAGTGATGATGATTGTCTTTATTTTTAAAATAGTCTTCCTAGAAGTCATCAAACAAACTGAAAAAGAATGGGAATTACTAAAGTGAAAATGCATTCACTATTGATTCGGTACAACTGTCTTTTATTGTCTTTGTCCCTTATGAAACTTAAAAGAAAGTCTCAAGTTCTTACATTAATAAAATTACTTAAAAGATGCTCTTGAATCTTAAGTATTAAACCCCATGATGACCACAGGGGGCTTGATGTAATACAGGAAAAGGCAGTAGTCCTCCATGCCAACAATGTAGGTATCTGCCAACAGCAAACAGAGACAAGCTGGATTTAGCCTCACCAGTCCCAGGTACTGGGTGCCCTGAGAATGCTGAGGTTGAGAGCCATACAGGCTCCATTCACACTTGGGAAAAGGGCCTTACTCCCGCTGTGGTTTGAATACAGTTTGTCCCTTCCAAAATGCATGCTAAAACCCTGCATATAAAAATTTTCTGGAAGTGAATAGGTCATCAGGATGAATGCAGTGTTTTCAGGAAGGGATTAGTCACCCCAAGGACTAATGGTTATCAAATACTGGTAGGAGCAAGGTCACCCCTAGCACTGTGCTTTATTTCACATGTTCTCACATCTTAGTTTTCTACTATGTTATGATGCAGTATGAGATCACCATCAGGTAGAGATGCTGATTTTGGACTTCCATACTTTGGAGCTGTAAGCCAAAATCAATCAATCAATCAATCTCTCTCTCTCTCTCTCTCTCTCTCTCTCTCTCTCTCTCTCTCTCTCTCTCTCTCTCTCTGTCTGTCTGTCTTTGAGACAGGGTTTCTCTGTGAAACAACTCTAGCTGTCCTGAAACTCATTTTGTAGATCAGGCTGGACTCCACCTCACAGAGATCTGCCTGCCTCTGCCTCCTGAATACTGGGATTAAAGGCCTCTGCCACCACTGCCAGGCCCCTCTATTTTTTATGTCAGCAATCCTCAGGAATTCTGTTACAACAACTGAAAGACAGCCCTATATTGAAGAATTTGCCAATGAAGGTATTCTACATAGTTTGTTAAGATAAAGGTACGTATGTACTATATTTCCTCCTTTAAATGACTTTTTTTTTTTTTTTTTTTTGGTTTTTCGAGACAGGGTTTCTCTGCGTAGCTTTGCGCCTTTCCTGGAGCTCACTTGGTAGCCCAGGTTGGCCTCGAACTCACAGAGATCCGCCTGCCTCTGCCTCCCGAGTGCTGGGATTAAAGGCGTGCGCCACCATCGCCCAGCCTTTAAATGACTTTTTAAAGCATCTGGCCAAGCATTGGCATTGCTTAAGATGATTTTTTTGAGCACTGTTAAATCTCCTCAATGACAGTCAGAGTCTAACAACAGATTGTAGTATATATTCACAACTTAAAATGATTAACAATATCTTGAACAGTATAGCCACCCTATAAATGTCACATGAATGGGTAGAGGACCAGAGATAAACTTGCAAATTAAAATAAATGCAATAAGTTAAAGAATAGGCAGCCCCATGAAAATGTATTAGACACATTAGACATCTTATTTTCCTGTATACTTCATACCTCTTTTTTTCTAAGAATTTCAAGCACAAAATACACTCAACAGTTCTGTATCTCCCGCCATCTCACGGGTGAGAGTAGAGCGTTGACGTAGGAAACTGCTGGTGATAAGGGGTTCTGCATCTGCTTCAAGGTGCTACCAACCACATGAAGGAGTACTTAAACCAATTAAATGCAATCTTTCTCAAAGAAAGCATCTCTCAGGCATGGAGAAGAACCCTAGTCAATCCCATGACCCTTCATCAAACCTAAGTAAAAAGTACTTAACACTCAATTTAAACTCAGAAGTCTCAGTTGTGCCCAAGCAAGTCTTTGGAGGTATTTTTTCAGTCAAAATCACAGTCAAGTTTCAGGCACTGTGCTTCATTGCGGGACCCATTTAAATGATAACATTCTCTATTGTATCTTTGTTTTGTATTGTAGTTCTAGCATTGGATTTTTAAAAGCAGCTTTATTGATATACGCATACCATAAGATTTTCCCACTGACATTGTACCATTTCAATGTTTCATCAGTTCACAGCCAACAATTTTATGTTTTTATCAACCCCAGTGACACCTGTATGTCTGAGTAACCAGTCCCCTTGCTCCTTCCTTAGATTTGAGCAACTATTGATCAACTTTTTTCTGGATTTGTCTATTATGGACATTGTCATATAGATGGAACCATATACCTCATGGTCTTTGTGGCTAGCTTCTTTCACATAGTATAATATTTTTAAATTGTATGCTCATTGTTGCACCATCTATCAGCACTTGGTTATTTTGAGTGCTGCAAGATATCACACTAGAAGAGCAGGCCACATTATATTTATGAATTCAGTAGTTAGTAGACATTTTGGCTGCTCCCATTTTTTTAATTATTGTAAATAATGCTGCCATAACATCTATGAAAAAGGTTTTGTGTGGACATGTGTTTTCATGTTTCTGCGTAGGTATAAAATTGCTGTGCCATGTGGCCAGCCCATGTTTAATAATTAGAGGAGTTGACAAACCATTTTTCAAAGTCACTGGACAGCCCCACAAGCAATGCACAAGGCTTCTAGCTTGCTCTGCATTCCGGGGGCATCTGTTACTGACTTTTCTTTTGTTGTTTTGTTTTTGTACTGACTTTTCTGTTACAGCCATTTTAGTGGTTTTTTCAGAGGCAGTTGACATGATTTTCATTTGCATGGCCTCAATCACTAATAGAATGAGGCACATTTCATGTGTGTACTGACAATTTGGATTTCTCTTTTGGAGAAATATCTGCTGAAACCTTTTGGCAGTTTTCTAACCAGGTTGCCTTTTCACATCAGTGATGGGAAAAGTTCTTTACAGGTTCCAGAATTAAGTGTCTGCATCACATAAGAAATGGGCAAATATTTTAACACACTCCACAGATTAATTTTTACTTTCTTCGTGATATTTTATGAAGCACAAACGTTTGTATATCTAACTTATCCAGGTTCTCTTTGGCCTACTGTGTACTGGCTGTTAGTCTTAAAAATCTTTTCCTAATTCAAAATCACAAAAATTTATTCCTGTTTCCTTCTAAGAATTTTCTCATTTTTAGCTCTTAGATTATGGTCTGTGATCTGGGCCAGCAATATAGCTCCATGATAAAGGTGCTTGCTGCAAGAGCCTAGCAACCAGAGTTCAATTCCTGGAATCCATGTAAAGGAGGAAGGAGAGAACTGACTCCACAAAGTAGTACTCTGACTTCCACCGCATCACATACACCCATACTCAATCACATGTGCACACACATACATACAGTAATAATAGTAATACTAATAAATTTAAATCAGAGTGTGTGAGCCACTGTGTATAATACAAATACTGAATCCAACTTCATTCTTTTGCATGTGGGTATACAGCTGTTCCTGGCAGCACTGGTTGCCCTGCAGCACTGGTTCCCCAGCAGCACTGTTTGACTGGCAGCCCTGGTTGGAAGGCTCTTCTTGCTCACACTGAAATCAGATAAAACAAGTCCTGGCATACTGTTTGCTGTTCTTTCTCAGGATTGTTTTGGCTCTCCTGGGTCTCTTGTATTTCCACAGAACTTTTAGGATCATGACACTGAGTTTTATGAAGAAGCTTTACTGCTGCTATATTGAACAGTCTCAACCATGTTATCAATTTTATATATTCAGACAGCATTTTGGTTTTCAACTTCAGAATTCACTTCAGCTTTGGCACTATCTTGTTTTCTGAATCTGTAAAACCATCTCACATCTCAAAATCAAAATCATATAAAGAAGAATGTTTGAGAAAGTCTCATTTCTATTTTCTCCAGACATCCTTTTCTTGTAGACATATACTATTTCTCTTTTTGTTTTTCCCCCAAAAGAAAGCAAATATGTGTTTATTCCATTTTCCCCTCAATTCTTGCTCCAAAAACATACAACAAACAGCTTCTGAATGCTCTTTTCTCTGACAGTGACTATTAGAAATCACTCTGTTAACCATCAATGAGTTTCATCTTTATTTTTATGGCTGCTACAAAGTACTTTTAGAAAATGAGCTAAGACTAAGAATACTGTCTTGATATGAAAGAACAGAGAAAGAAGCATCTTCCCTTTGATAATTAAACGTGGCACTATCACTGTAGAATGAGGTGCTATTTGTATTTAATTGGATCCTAAATTCAAAGCAAATAGGAAAATGCATTATCTATTTATAGCAAGTAGACAAAAACATATCTTCAACATTGAACTGTGAACTTGAACTAAATCATATAAAAACAACCAAATCCTATCATCTACACAGAGCTCCATATTCATCTTCTTTCCCTCTCTTTGAATTCCTCTTTCTTTCACCTCCATTAGGGCCATCAAGTGGCCTACTAAACTCCAAGAATCTTCCAGATCAAATATTAGAGCTGTGAGTAACTAAAATTCTCTAGACAAGGGCCTATTAGTTCTTGGGTTTATGGTGAAGGCATGGTCCTATATCCCATGGGCCCTGTTTGCTTTATGTTTTCTGTGGTCTTGCTCAGACCTCAGCACAGTGCTAGATGAGTGTTTGATTTGGTGGTATCTTCTCAGGTGACTTATAGTGGTCCTACCTCCATTTAAAAAGTATTAACATGTCCTATCATGTACTTGAATATCTATGTATTCTTACTCACTTAACTAGAAGCACTTTGTCAAGCTGTCAGCCAAACATATATTTCCCCTAAATCACTAATAAGAAACTGAATCACAAGATTTCTGCAAAGCCTGAATTAATCTGAATATCTTATGCTATTTCTGAGCCTGCTGTTTAGAACATGCCAGATTCCTTTGTCTAAAAATAAGCATTTTAAATGCACATTCTAACTGAAAGAGGGATCATCCCAGCTATCTCACATTGCTGCTACTGTGAGGGTAAAGTGAAAAAATGTCTTTAAGAGTGTCTGGGGTGCTGCTGGGTGCACAGTGACATTCAGCCAGTCTATGAGAGCATTTCTTCGTCTTTCTCTGGGAAAAGAGCCAAGCAGTAACACTACAGCCTTTGCCAAGTCTCCTCTGAACAAACTTATTGATGGCCAGACCTTGGACACTATAGGAAATGGCATCATCCAGGCCTTAATAATTTTCTGGTAGACCAGTTGCCTTGTCCTTGTGGCATTTGCATTCTTGTGAGGCTCGCAATGAATCATGACCAGAGCTCTGTTGTCTCATATCATGAGAGACTACAGTTAAAGGAGAACTGTCCTGCTCCCAACACAAGGGCCATTCAGGCTCTAGAGGTGGCCTCACCCATCACAGTCACTCAGCTGACCTGCAGGAACTCCAGCCCCACTCTGTTTTATGCCTTAAGCTCCTACAGGGTCGGATGTTCGCCTCCTATCAGCAAGTCTACCACACCCTGTCACTGACCTCAAACCCAGGACCAGTATGTAGTTACCTCTCTATGACAGGACTAGAGGCTATTTTTACCCACCACACTAACATTATTACTCTTGGTTAGGTTTTCTAAAATGCACTCTGAAATCCCATGAGCAGGATTTTGATGTCATGTGGCTTTCCAGGACAAAAGCAGTATTCCCAGGCAGTAGCAGAGTTACCTAGCCTTTATATGGGCCCTTCGTCAGTCCGCCCTGGGTACTTGATCTGACAAGAACAAATTAGCAATCTCACATGCTATAGACTGGAGAAGTGAGCCAAATAAAAGGCTGAAGCCAAAGGCACCAAGATTCAGTCGTGAGATTCTTACAGGAGCCTCTCCAACCGTTCTTCCACAGCATCCTTCGAAATCAAGCTTGCGGGGACACAAGCAAGCCTCTGTGCAGCAGAAAAGCCCACTGGTGGCACACACACACACACACACACACACACACACACACACACACACACACAGCCACTGGGAAACAGAACCCACTCTTACCACTCGTTGGAGAGTCAACAACCGCACCCACATTGTTTTGAGTTGGGATTCAGAGGCCAGAATCCCTGGGGACAAACTATCATGGGAGCTGTCTGTCCGTGGTGCCATTGCTGGAGGCCATAGCTCCCCTCTGGCCACCCTGCTTTTACATAATCTTTCTAGTACCCAGACAGCTCTAAGCACAGTCTACTCAAAAGGAGCCCACAAGGAGGCCGAGCTAGTATCACCGTTGCCACTAACAGGAACCACAAACCTAGAGGAAGAAGCTTTGAGGCTTGATGAAGGTGGCCAGCTGGTTCATAGAGGACAGGTACACAAGAGGGAAGTTTTATTGCCTCACAGTTGTCCAGCTCAAAACATTTCCTGTCGGACAGCCTGCTTCCCCGAGTTACTACTGCAGGTAAAGAGGCCACACGTCTCCTAGATGGGAATTCTTACCATTACTTTCACCAGTATTATTTATCCATTATGTTGTACCTAAAACAGATAGGGATGCGAACCGCCCCACAAATGCTCAGAAGTCCACGATGCCACAAATTCTTCAGTCCCTACAGTAGTAGGCAGGACTCTGAGCTTCCTAAGCAGTCACAACAAAGACGAATATCACAGCCTGGTTCAAGGTGGCAAAGCTAGTGGATTGCAGAAGCATACTGCCAAAGGCCCTTGTAAGAGGAAGGATACGGTGAGATATAGGGAATTCTAACCCCAGCAGCGTGCTAAACATAGAAAATACCTAACTAGACAATGTGGTGGTATTGTGTTCCCCAAAATATTGTGCATGCTAATAAACTTATCTGAGGGGTCAGAGAACAGAACAGCCACTATATACAGAGGCTAGAAAATGGTGGCACTCACACCTTTAACCCTAGCATTCCAGAGGCAGAAATCCGTCTGGATCTCTGTGAGTTCAAGGCCACATAGGAAAAAGCCAGGCATGGTGACACATGCCTTTAATCCCAGGGAGTGAGGCTTTAATCCCAGGAAGTGAGGGCAGAAAGCAGAAAGGTATATAAGGCGTGAAAAACAGGAACTAGGCTGGTTAAGCATTCAGGCTTTCGAGAAGCAGTTCAGCTGAGATTCATTTGGATAAGGACTCAGAGGCTTCCAATCTGAGGAAACAGGATCAGCTGAGGAACTGGCCAGGTGAGGTAGCTGTGGCTTGTTCTGCTTCTCTGATCATCCAGCATTCACCCCAATAACTGGCCTTGGGTTTGTTTTTATTAACAAGATTCTTTAAGATTCATGCTACAAGACAAGAGCTCAAGATCAGAGTATGGTACTATCTACCTAAGGAAGAAAATGTGGTCCCTTGCAACAGTCTGGAGGTGCTGGTTGAGCTATGTTTTAAAGAACAGCACAATACTCATCATGGAAAGAAGGGTATGAACTAAGAGGAAAAGATGGGAAACATGGCTGGACATAGAAACAACTGAACTTACAAGCATGGTTTGAACTTAGAATGCAGTGTTTAACCTACTTTTGCTGCTTCTGGTGTCTGCTGGCTGGCAGCTGCCTGGCTTCTGGCCCCGGGGTGTCTTCCTCATTCTCCCCTCTCTTCTTCTCTTGAGCCTACAGTTCTCCTATTTATTCTCTCTGCCTGCCATCCTCACCTATCTCTCTTCTGCCTTGGCCATTCAGTTCTTTATTAGACCAATCAGGTGCCTTAGGCAGGCAACGTGAAACAAATGTAACACATCTTTACAAAATTAAACACACATCCACACATCGTTAAACAGATGCAGCATCAACAAATGTAACCCATCTTTACACGGTTAAAGTGATATTCTGCAGCATAAACAAATGGAACACATCTTTGCCCAGTTAAATTAATATTCCACAACAGAGAGGCCTTGTCCCAGAAACAGCAGGAAGTGCTACAGAACAGTGGCCTTTGTGCTCTCAGAAGGTCACACCCTCAGGAAAGAATGTAAGGCAGAAAAATTGGGGGTTTTTCAAGAGTTTTGAGAAGAGAAAAGAAAAGAAGGTGTTACCCTATAGATTCGGGCCAGAAACACATGGATACATACACCCCAGCAGAAGTCACACAGGACAGAGCACTGATAAGTCCTCCAAGAAGCTGGGGACAAAAGCTTCTGAGATGAGAGAGTCCCAGGCCATGTGTACACAGAGCAATCAGCATTGCCCTGGTGGGCTGGGCAAAGCAAGATGAAGGCAGCAACAGCCGGGGCTCGGGGCTCACTCTGGCATTAGTGGCAATGTCCTTAATAGCAGTAGGGTGACCACATATGGAGTGACTACTCATTCACTGGGAGTTTCCCAAACCCAGAGAGTGGCCCTGGAACAGAGTCCTATTCGAGAAATCACTTGTCATGTTCACCCCACTGGGGCAAAGGAAGAGAAGCATGCTCCCACTCAGGCTCAGCTGAGCATAGACCACACAGCCTGAGAAGATCTGGACTGGACCAGAGGACCTTATTCTCAGACGTTCCTGGGCTGTTGCATTTGAGTGGTACTGGGAGAGAGAGAAGGAGCAAGTACATGGTTGAAAAGGAGGGAAGACGAGAAGGGTGTGATTCAAGAACTCTCTGTAGCAAATAGAAGATGGGTGAGCAAGTATGAGGCTAGAAGCAAGAAAGCTTCAGAAACCTCAGGAGGAACTGGCAAGGGGCTGAACTAAGAACCAGGGCTGCGCAAACCTTACAGTGGGGATAAGACCACAGAACAGGGAAACGCTGGAGGAGAGAGACCACAATGAAAGGGAGGGGTAGCTGAGCAAGGGGCTGAGAGTTCAGTGGGTCCTGACCGACCCCTGTCAGCATTTTCCTCTCCCCACATGATCCGGCTCATGACAACCATGCCGATCCCACACACAGCCGCATTCACTATGTCACCTCATTACCTGGGCTGAGTGGATTGTCAAGGTCCCTCCAAACCCAGGCTTGGAACCCCATCTGCTGCAGATTCTGAACATGCCTTAGGATCCACACCTTGTGTGGAGCCAGGGCTTCTCACAGGAGCCAGGGCTTCTTGGGAGACAGACCAAGGTCAGCTACCCCAAGTAGGGTCTGAAGTTATTCACGGTTCCACAGACTACACAGGGACAAATTCTGTCAAAGGGGAAATGTTCACAGCTGGATCTATCTTCCTGAACAAAAAGGGGGTAGGTACCTGTGTGTGTGTGTGTGTGTGTGTGTGTGTGTGTGTGTGTGTGTGTGTGTGAGAGAGAGAGAGAGAGAGAGAGAGAGAGAGAGAGAGAGAGAGAGAGAGAGAGAGAGAGAGAGAGAGAAACTAGCAGGTGACCTGCTCATGCAGCAGGCAGAGGACTCTGCTTTAGGGTATATTGCAAAAGGCACACAGGCACACATTGACTTTTAGATGAATCTTAACCATTTTTAGTAAAAATTTCAAGAGCCATGAGGATAAGAACTCCCAGACGTGGCTGTGAGGCTCCGGGTTTCAGCCCTGCCAGCCTGGCTCTAAGTTCAAGGACTCTGGTTGAGGCCTGGGAGAAAGAACCGGCCAGACTGGTCTTGATAGATTGTCCCTCTGATGGTGACACAAGTCTAATGTCATCGAACACCTTTTTGGCGACTTCCGAACATTTCATAATCATTTCTATGCAAAAGTATCTGGCATTGTAGAGCTATCCCCTTTTCAAAGGAGGGAGAGGAGATAACTAACACGGATGGAATGCTCACTCTCACTCTGAGATAGTGCCGAGATAGGCGTCCAGACACACAGTCTCCTTGGATTTTCATGGCAACCCATAAGGGAGGAGCTATTTCCCATTTTTATAGATGAAACCGAGACTGGGATTAAGTAACTGTCAAAACACGAGATAGCTAGCAAGGGATGGAGCCATAACTCCAGCTCCGGTCTGTCTCAGCTCAAGTCACCAGGAGATGCTCGCCGCCAAACAGAGTGGTGTATGATAAAAGTAATCCTAACATGTGAGGCAAGAAGAAGCAGATGCCTCCATTTCCCTTAAGCTGGTGGCATCAATCCAGCAAGTCCCGGAAGTCTCCTTGCTCAGATCAATCACACTCTCTCATTTCTACTGTGAGTCCCTCCCAAAGGGCTACATGATAGTGGCCTTAAACCTATACACACAAAATCGTTTTAATAAGCTGCTCAAGAAAATCCACAAGGCAGGACCTCAGAGGCAGGGGCATTCTTACTCTTCAGTCATGTTCTCATCTGTTTCAGCGTCCCTTGGTTGTTCAAGGCTAGGGGCATTAGTATCCCTGAAACCTCTAGAGAGTTCAGAGCACAGAGTCAGTGCGACACTTCGGAGGGGAGGGTCCCTAACCACTGACTCGTGCCTCTGTCCCCCAGACAGACCACTACCAGCATTGGGGCAGAATGTTCATCAGCAAGTGGCTAGAGGGCACAACTGTCACCTGGCTCTGGCAAGGACAGAGATGCAGGTGAGACAGGGTGTCCCAGTCCTGGGAACAGAGCTCACTGCAGAGGAGGATGGAAGGGCAAACTGCAACCTGCCAGGCCCACCTCTGGAGGGGATCCTGTTCTCCTAGTGGGCAGAAGGATGGGAATGAAGGCTGGCACTTACTCCCAGATGAGGCCACATAGGCAGTGTTCTGTTTCTTGTCACTTCCCTCCCTGCTAGGGCTCTCAGGCTTCTACAAGGAGCTCAAATTTCACATAGATTGATACAGTCTATGGGGACCAGCAGATTTTTTCTTTAACCATATGATAAAATGTATACCCACTAACACAGTCTAAGGAAACAGCATCTCTGTATCTATAATAAAAACTAGGTCCACGTGAGATTCAGTCCACCCATGATTCCGTCTACATTTTGACTCATGATTTCTTTTACAGTAATTTATAATCCTGCGAGCCTTCTTGAGTTACTATAACATTTAGTATTTGATATTCACCAGACACCAGGACAAACTGTAGCATTTCAAGTACCTAATGACACATGCTGTGGAAATATTTTAATTTGGTAATTAACAAACTTGTATGTGAGCAAATTAATCACAAAATAAGAACTATCATTTTCTGTCACAGAAAACAAATGTATAGTAAATACAGATTGAAATTTATTTATTATAAGCAAAAGATTCATTCAGGACAGGCAGTTTTTGTTTTTCTTTTTTGCTTTAAAGGTCAACTTGCTATTACTTTAAAGGACAAGGTGAGAAAGGTTTTTCTACCGGCTGCTTGCCAGCCCTTTGGCACACATGACTCACGTGCAAAGATACTTCCATCCTCCCACACACAAATGGATGGCTGGACTGCAGGGCAAAGCACCAGTGTGTGCCTGTTTCATGACTTGCTTCCGAGTGCTGCGGACTGTAGACTGTTGGAGAATTGTGTTTTTATTCAGATAATGCAACTCGCTTGCCTTGGGAGGTATATGGAAAGGGAAATGTGTAAACTGAGTCCCATTTTTATATACCCTATTAACACTATGGCAACGTGCATTCATTAGTTTCTCAGTTTTCAGCCAATGATTGATTGATTACACAGCTAAATTAAATAACCTAATTACAAAAGCAAAACCATTTCAACTCGTGTCATGGTTAAATTTCCAAATGGGTTTGGGATAAACCTCAAAGGAGTCAAAGGTGTCATCTCAATGTATCAATCTTCCTTCTAGCACACTGGCTCTTTAAAAAAACAGGATGTGTTAGCAGGAAACCAATATAAAAATTATCCCTAGCTGGGCAAGGTGGTGCACACTTTTGATGCCCACTCTAAAGACACAAAAGCAGGAGGATCTCTGTAAATCCAAGGCAAAACTGTTCAACATAATGAGTTCCAAGCCAGATGAGACTACAAAGTGCGACTCTCACGACATAATAGTAACAATCGTCATCATCCTTAAATTTCACTTTTCATGCCAGTTCTAATACAGTAAATAGCCTGACTACTTAGGTAAGCCCTCTGAACTGAAGGTTGTTGGCCCTTTTCCACATAGTAGTTAGAGACTAGGGTTCTAGAGGGCCAAACTAAGGACAAAAGCCATTCCTTCTGGTCATCAAGGAAGGTCTACATCATGACTGCATCTGAAAAGGCTTTATGCCACTACCTCTATTTCTGTATATTTGACTACTTATAAATCATAGGCACATTATTAGTATATTGTGAGCGTTACAAAAATTATACAAAATAGGTCTTTGGAAGACTAAGATAACAGCAAATATTTTCTTGCCAAAATCCAGTCATTCTAACAAATGAACAAGTGAGCTATCTATGCTTAGGTCTCATGGTGGAGTGATAAGGAACCCACAGCCTTCTTCCCCATCCTTGCCAAGGACAGGAAATGAGAATTCCAGAGCCAGGAGTGCAAGCAGCAGCAGCCCTAAAGGCAAATACATCCATTCTCCCTTCCAGCATGTTCCAGAAAGCTGCTGGGTCTCTAGGCAACCCACAGCTGGAGGTCTGCTCTAAGGTCATATACATCAGTGGCTGCAGGAGAGGGGAGGGCTGGGTGGTACCGCAAGGACCTACTTGTCACGGTTCTGTAACTAACAGAAGGAACGAGATGCAGCCACCACCCAGAGCCCCTGGCTGGCCCAGTTGGCAGGAATGTGAGGCATGTCTTCAAGTCTGGGTGTTGCCTTACCACACAGGGTGGGGAAGCACTCAGGAAGGAGCCCCATGTTCTGCCTCACCCGACTCCTGTGGGCTAGTTCTTCCATGGCGGATTCCAAGTAAGCAGACAAGACCTGCTCAGTTTAAGGCAAGGGACAATAAATGCAGACTCCTTGTTGTCATCGTCGAAATTTTATTTTGAGACAACCAGAGGCAGGAAAGGGAAATCACGTTTCTGTGGGTTCTTTATCAACCTTTTCTATGTCTGCTCATCTTTTCAGTTAGAAAATCAATGTTCAGTTATACCAACACTCCCCATAGGAAAGATAAGGTGTCTGTCCTGTCTTCAGGGGAAAACAAAACAAAACAAAGAAAATCCTGAGATAGTTGAAGGCTGTCCTGAGAAAGGGCAGAAAATGCCCATGGGCCGCTTCTCCTCCCTTCTGGCTAAATTTCAATTAGCAGAATGTAAATATGCCGATGCCTAAACCTTTCCCAAGCACAGGTTTCCGTCTGGAGTCTACTTACACAGCCAGCCTCTGACATGGACACAGACTTATATGAATGGCCCTGTCTTGTCATGCGAATGCTTCTAGTGAGCAGAACCTGCCATGGGGGCACATTTGGAGCACCTGACAAGGCACAGGGGGGTCTAGCTGAAACAAAATAAAAGGCATCCTTTTCAGAAAGGAAGAGAAATTTGAAAACTTTCTTTATTCAGCTGAAAGGCAGCAAAGCTCTGCGCCAGGACCAGCTCTGAGGTGATGAGACGCAGCAGTCCCATTCAAAAAACGACTTCAAAACGAGGCTCCTTGCAAACTCCGATTCCTGGATGTAGTTCCAAGTTTCCTCAATCTGCTCATTCATTCCCATATTTAATGTGTGCTTACTGGGTGCCAAGCGCTGCTTTCAGGAGTTGTGTGGCGAAGCGGGGGTGGGGGTGGGGGTAAGAAAGCACAGCCCGAATTCTGGCAGAGGGCAAAAACATCTGACTTGCTTACACTTCAGATACCATTTAAAGGAGACAGTGCCTTTTGCTGGGCAAACTTGATTATGCAAACACAAATATCCCTAGGAGACGTGGCACAGAAACATAAATTTAATAACCCACTGTCAGATTTTTAATCCTCCGAATGGAGTTTCATAGACTATTTCTATAGAAAGTAGGAATGCTAACAGGGCAGAGAAGACATATGGAAACTAAGGCCTCAGAAAAGGCGATCTGAAAGACTGAAAGACCTGTTTACCTCAGTGCTGTTTTGATAGCAATTTACTAGAGAATTAAGAAGCATACAAATCACATCTAACTTTTTAAAAAAACAAGATTATATGATTTTAGAAATGTTAAGCAGGTGGAGAAGATAGCTCGGTCAGGAAAGTGCTTCCTGCACAAGCCTGGGCACCTAAATCAACCTCCATAACATGTGAAAGAAGAAGTCAGGTATGGCGGTATACCTTGTCATTCCAGAACTGGGGAATAGTGACAAGGTGATCTCTGGAGTTGGCTAGCCAGCTAGCCTAGCCAAGCTGGTGAGCTCCAGGCTGAGGAACGACTCTGTCAACAACAATAACAACAACAAAAAGGTGGACAGCTCCTGAGGAACGACACTCAAGGTTGACCTTCCACACACACACACATGCATGTATGTCCACATATACCCACACAGACATGTGTGTACACATATGCAACAGAAGAATGTTTGCTACCAACACACAGTGCTGAACTCTTAGCAATTTGCTTTTGTTCAATGTATTTGTGTGGATAACATGTGGGAGGGCATTAGCTAGGGAATGTGGACAGGCTGGTCTTCCTCTGCAGCAACAACTGGGCTCCTGTGCATCCTTTCTAGTCAAAGAAGACCTGCTACCACCAGGCTTGGCGCGGGCACTATGAGCCAGCCCTGAGCCCCTCCATCAGCAGGGATGGCACACTGGCTCACAAGCTTTGGTCCGTTCCCTGCTGTAGCTGCAGACCTTCTTACAAATGCAGGTTTGCCAGCACATTGGTTCCGGACTGTCGAAAAAGCATCCTTGTTAACCCAGGGCCTGCTTGAGAATACAACAGATTATCTCTATATCAGAGGTCTAACCTCAACCTTCTTCCTCTAACAGTTACATTTTGGTATTTAATGGACTGAAACAGGCACCTCCTTAAAGAAGACAAAAGGGGGTCTGAGATGGCGAGGCAAGTAAAGGTGTTTGCAAACTGAGCTCCATCCCTGGGACCCGTGTAAAAGTGGAAGAGAACCAGCTTCCCAAAGTATCCTCTTTTCTTCACATGGACAACACAGCATCCCCCCCCACACGCACATCTTACACACATGCACACAGAATAAATAAAATTTGAAGAAAGAACATATACAAGTGGTAGTAAGTGTATAAAAGACATTGAAAAAATTTCCCAATCACCAACATGACTAAAATGACTTTGACATTTGTAAAATGGGTTGGTGAGAAAACAAGAGAACAATATTTCCTGTTACAACATTTCAAGAAATTCAAGTTCCTCTGCCCATAGACAAAGCAGCCCTGGATCCCAGCCAGAACTCATTTATGAACTGCTCAGTGGCCATGGATGTCATGGCAGAGCCAAGGAGTCCTGCGGAGACAGATGGCCCACAGAGCTGGAAACATTTACCACCTGACCCTCTGCCAAAGTGTTCGCGGACTCCTGCCCTGCTGCGTAGGGCACGCAAGGTTTTCCAAGACACGGGCTGTCCCTCTTCCGGCCACTCTGTGAACCACTTCCTCAGCTCCTTCCGTGAAAGAGCTCCTACCAGGCTCTTCCAGGGGCCAGATTGTGAGGTGGGGACATGGTCATTAAATGCCAACTCTGACATTCCCAAACGGCTCAGGCCAGCAATGTAATAGCTAGTCCTATTTAAATAATTTTGCAGCAGATAATAGCTGTAAAGAGAGTGTAGAAGTATTTTTACAAAAGTTCCATTTTAATATTTAAGGAAAACCTAAGTGAGCTGCTAAAAATTACATACATGTAAACAGATGTTTACTAAGGTCACAGAGAGGGAACTGAGAAAGACTGAGGGCAGGAGGAGGACTAAATCTAGGATTTTACCACATGGTTTACAGTTCCTAGTCACATTCTGGGCATGGCCCTCTATCAAAAGGTCACCGCTTCCTTGTAAATACACGGTAAATTAACTCACTTAAGTGAGTTCTTGCTGGCACAGTGAGGACCTGAACAGCCTAAGCTCCCTGCTCTTTCAGGTGGGCATGGCCCGCTCAAGTGGGGTCTTCTTCCACTGGGGTAGAGTTTCTTCCCCCTTTGCATCTGGAGTATGGATTTAGCCTGGCAAGGTCTCACAGCTCAGGGGCAGCACATTTAATCCCAGGCAACCTGATCCAACACAGCATCCTTTTCTTCAAGTCTCTAGTACTCTCACTCTGAAGAAACCCAAGTCACGTTTTGGTACAGATAAGAATTAGAAATATTTAGCCCGTTGAACCCTCCACCACAGGTAAAACAAAAATCTTATTTTAATTTGAAGTTTCAAGAAGAATATTCAGATTACTAAGAACAAATTAATTCAGGAAAAGACTAATTCAAAGGTCATTCAGTTCTAGTCTAAGTCCTAAAATATCAGTGAATATTTCCTTAGATATCTAAAACATTCAAATAGGCACAAGCTGTACAAGCTGCCAGATCAAGGGGAGCCCACGTACCCACATAAATGCTGTCCAGGCTCCTCTCTCCATATCACCAACCTGTCTCTGGAGTTTGGAGATGTCCAAACAGAAACCCAAAGCAGGCCTGTGAGTTCAGAAAGCTCTTCACAATCCACTGCTTACCGGAAAGAGGAGATGCCACAGAATGGACCCCTTTCCTCAATGTGTGCATCCATTATGGAATGCCACACAAGCAACAGCAGAAACAATAACCCAAACACGTGCCTGTTCCTGTTTTAGAATAAGTAAAATGCTAAACAATCGAGTAGCCATCTTAAAATACAAACCATCTACTATTAATCATCAACATACTGTAAAGGTATCTGAGGTAATACGACGAGAAATGCCACTATCTAAAATTTTCATAAAATTTATCATAAAAGTAACCAGTACCTACAGCGACATTTCTGAGAAAATTCTTGCAGAAGTCAGATCATGACAACCTGGATCGGACTCACTCCCTGCCACAGTCCTCCACTTTAAGAGAGAAGACTGTTCCTCCATCCTCAGCTCCTCCTATGAGAGAGTCTGGGCAGCTTGTCTGCTGCATATTTATAGCGGCCTGGTCTAGCTGCATTTAATATCAAGATTCTAAATGAGAATGGCGAGCTTAGCCAGCGAGACAAACTAATTTTACTTCTTTGAAAATAGTTAACTTGCCTAAATTGTTTGATAATCAAAACCAATTCTTAAAATACTTGATCACTTCAGTGGCCTTGGAATTCCAACATCTCATACAACCTATTTTAGATGTTTCTTTTTAAGTGTCACCGAACTGTCCCAACTCCCGCATCCAGCAGCGCTTTCTCTGGTGACACTAACTCCACCCATTTGTGATTGGGTCTTGTGCTAGTCAGTTGTTTCATTTCATTTTGTTTTTATTTGACTTTTGGTGTACATGACACAAGCTTCAGTCATCTGACAAGGAAAAAAAAAGCATCAATTAAGGAAATGCCTACATCAGACTGACCTATAGGCAAGTCTGTGGCGCATTTTCTTGACTAATGATTGATGTGGAAGGGCCCAGCCCACTGTCAGTGGTGGCAGGTGGTCCTGGAATGTGTAAGAAAGCAAGCTGAGCAAGCTGTGGAGAGCAAGCCAGTAGGCAGCACCCCTCCATGGTCTCTCTTTCAGTTCCTGCCTCCATACTCACACTCTCGTTTCCTTCCACGATGGACTGTGTAATCTGTAAACTGAAACTCTTTACTCACCGAAGTCGTTCTTGGTCGTGGTGTTTATCAGAGCAACAGAAAAGCAGGCAAAACCTTGGACAGGCCTGTACGCCTTGTGAAAATGCAGTCTTCCTCGGCGGCCACTTGTTCACAGCTCTCTTCCTCTTCTTCATGTCACAGGACACAGTGGCCCCCTCCACAGTGGCACCTTTCTATCCCTTGAGCGGGCCTTCCTCTCCTCTCCTGGAAGGGCCTCGTTTGGCCTGAAACTCACTGTCATGTTGTGCCTTGCCTTCACCTGCCCCCTCCCATATGAATAGACTTCCAATTTACACCCAACCATGTTTTAGCACCTTCCCTACCAAATAAATACACTCAGCTCCCTCACTGTGCCTCAGACAAAGAACACCCCTTGAATAACTACCCCAGCTCACCCCCATAGCTAAGTCACCCCAGGCCTGAGGATGGCATGACTTGCAAGGACCTCTAACGTGCTCTTTTCTGCCCATGGTTATGGCCTCCACACCCTCCAGTTCCTCTCATCTGTTTGCTCTACTGTCACAATGGGCTCCAAACTGTTTGCTATTGCTTACTCTCTTGCTTTCCAAGGAACCAAGTCGAGACCACTAATTATCTGTGAAAGAAAGGCAGAAATAAGCCACAGAGCGGGGGTGTCTGGTGCCAAGCACAGTAGACAACCCTTGCATCTGTGTGGTGACTTACTCTGGAAAGCTCAACCTACAAAGCCCCACTAAAATCCGCCACTCAGCATGCTTCTCTGCACAGGCTCAACACAATCTTTGTCTTGCACAGTGGAGGACTCGTCAAAGTAAACAACACTCCTGCAGGAATTCCAAGTTCAGGGACTCCCTGCCTCCAACAACAGATTCGTTTTAGAAAACACTAGTTTAAATCTTTGTTATTTAGTCATGTTTTGAAAATGCAAGGCAGTATTTTGACACATTGTTAATAAAAAGAATTCTTCTCTGACACCAATAATTTGATTTGATTTGAAGGTCTGCATGCTCATTATGAGGCTCTGAAAGGAGAAACACCAATGGTGATAACAACTTAAAATATAAACAATCTGGCTTGAACTCTTGGCTGCCTGTGAGTTCACTTCATCAGGGACTGAACCGTTGGAAGAGATGCAGGCAGGGCTGAGGAGCCTGGCGGAGACGGGGTTGACAGGACTGGTAAACACTAGGAACTGTTACAGAGATGATTACTCCATGCCAGACAGTTGAGAGCAACAGCAGAGGCCAGCTCACAAAGAGAGGGGGCACCAGGGCAGCTTCAGTAAGGGCCAGGAAGTTCCACTGGGGAGTTCCCTTCTCTGCCTGAAGGATAAACCCCTCAGGACATGATGCATATGCAGAACTGAAGCATCAAACACCTCATCCTCTAGCTTTTTTTTTTTTTTTTTCTGTCCCCACATTTAGCATACTTGTGGTTGCTGCTGGAGAACTACTGCTTCCAGATCTGGCAGGGCAGGGCACACAGGGTGACATGATATACAGAGTTCTGGCCCTGCTCTCCAACTGGGTCATATACTATTCCAGGGTTCTGGCCTCTGCAGTCCAAGTGGCCATAATCCTTTCTAGAGCACATTTGGCAGGAGAGAGGGGATGAGGATAAGACCCCACCACAGCAAGAGGTTCCTTGAAGGATAGAGAAAAGACTATGTAGGAAACACACAAAGAAAAAGACATCCAAGTATGTCTGCCACACAATGCAGCGTGGCTCAAGAGCCACTATAAGGACACAAATATCCTCAGCCCTTAACATCAATTAGAGTCACTAAGGAACTTCCCAAAGTTACAGATGCCCAGAGCACCAGGCAGCCCACAGGCCCTGACCTCCATGGTCAGTGAGTGAACACAAAATTACAGGTGCCCAGGGCACCAGGCAACCCACAGATACAGACCCCCCCCCATGGTCAGTGAGTAAACCTAAAATTACAAATGCCCAGGGTACCAGGCAACCCACAGTCATGGACTCCATGGTCAGTAAGTGACACAAAATTACAGATGCCCAGGGCACCAGGCAGCCCATAGACACGGACCCCATGGTCAGTGACAAGTGCTCAGGAGAAACCACAGCATCCCACCTGGCCATGCAAGGGCACAGACGCAATTACCCATAGACTCCTAGAAGGCTAGCAATTGTGGCTTCCACCTCCCAGTGGGAACCCCAAACATGTTCTCAAAGCCCCGGCAAATGCTGCAGCCCTATTTTTCACCTGTTTCCCTCTTCCTCTAACCTGTCAGGTGGGAACTGGAGTGTCTACCTTAATAGAGAGGAATTGATCCTCTTTCTACTCACTCGTGGATAACTATCAGACCCCACTCTTTTCTCTACAAGTTAATCTCTGTTTTCTCCAAACAGAAGGTACACTTTGGAGAATCTACTATGAAGACAGGTTTCCAGGCCACTCCGTAGATTTTCGTTAGAGTAAGAGAGGAATGGTTTGGAATCTCTTTCCATCGGTACTCTCCTACATGGCTGGATGGCCCACACGCATCCTCAGTACCTTCTGAGTCTATGTAAGAAGGTCTCTGACCCCATTAAGTCTTTGTTTTGGAGAACATGAGGAATGGGACTCTTTGACTTGTTACAGCTTCTAGATTACTCTGGGCCCTGAAGCCTATGGGAAAGGGGAGGATGACCCAAACTTCTGGGAAAGGAGGCACTACCCATGGTAGCTGCCGGGTCAGGGTGGCCATACCCTGCTGGTGATGCCATATACTCAGCCACAGATAGAGAATCTGCCTTGACTTCCGGGAACATCCATGCTGGACTTTCTCACCAATCCTGCCCAGCAGTGGCTCTTCTTATTTAGTCATTGAAACCTTCAGAAAACTTCCAAGAACACCACCAGAAAGCCAGCGACCACACAGGGCAAGGAGGCCCCAGGGGTATAAACACTGGCCAAAGGGCTGTGGTGGAACCTGAGAATGGGCATAGAGGCATGGTGTTAAGTGGGTTGAGCAAGGGAGTGGGTAAGTGGGAAGGAAGATGCCTCCAGAGGAGGGAGGGAAGTTTCAGGTCACCGTTAGCAAAGGGGAGGGGAAGGCTGGACACGGTGCCAGCCAAGCCTTACGTGCACCTGGGCCCAATGCCCAAGGAAGAACCTGGCTTGCACCACAGAGGGGAGAGGAGTCATCTGTAGTCATTGCAAGTAGGAATTGACCAGCAAGAGTTATGAGATACAGCCTAGGAAACCAAAGGGAAGGCAGGCCGGGAACCTCCAGTGAGCACACACATGGAGGGAAGCTGGAGTAGGTATCGTATCGTTCATGCCCTCCTGCTCCTGGTCTGTCACCAGCCTGTACAAAGGCAGCAGGCAGGGAACAGGACCCCAAGCACAGGATCTCTCTCAATGCAGGATGAGATGCTATTGTCAAGGCCCAGGATATAGCCCTACTGCTTCTATGATGGCCACAGATGCTCTGGAGTCCATGTCAATGTCATGTCCAATCCAAACGTGCCAGTTGTGCTAGGCCAGTCAGCCAAGAACAGACCCTACTACCCCTGCGCTTTCCCACTGTCTGCAGGATGCAATGATTTTTAACTTGGCAGCACCCAGTCTTAATTGTGAGCCCAGATTTGTCTGATATCTGTGGATAAGCCGGCTAATATCTGTACACAGTCAGTCCCCACCCAGCAGCTCCACGGGGCACAAGGCCCTGCCTTCTCAGATAGCATCAAGAGTGAGAGTTTTGTGAGAGGCTTTCTGCCCTAGGGATGCTGATGAAAGGGGGTGAGTGACTGATCATGATGTGACTCTGGCCTCTACTCATCTGGATGTGTTTATATCTAAACCACTGAAAATGTAGGTATGAGTTGCATGGCAATGGAAGGTACAAAGATCAACAAAACTGTCAGTTTTTTAATTATGAAAAACAGAGTGTTTATTCTGATGTAAGATTTCTACCTATCAAAAGTCCAATGTCCCAAAACACATTTCCAAAAAATGTGTGGAACTTTCACGTATCAGTACAATCACCGTTTGGGGGGAAGAAATCAGCCTTTCCCTAAAGGAACCTCCTCCCTTTATACCTCTGCTCTCCTTTCTTTGGGGAGTACTGGTTTTGAGGGGAAGGGGAAGGTAGGCCTGGCTGAGGGGAGTGAGAAAGCTATGTAATTATACGGAAAAGACTAGGAGCCAGGCCTATCAGTGCCAGGGAATGAGTTATAAATAAGGCGTGTGGGAAGGCTGGGAGGGGCAGGGTTAGACAGAGAGACATAAGGCTGAGCTCTTGAATTAGTATATCTTGCTCTGAGATAAAAGGGAGTATGTGTGCATGTGTCACACACATGTGAACAGATGCATGTGACAATAAGGAGTAGAAGAGAGAGCAGCAGAGAACATTATATCCACGTGAAAAGCAGGAATATATGGAGGGAGAGTGTTTCAAGATTCCTTCCTTCCTTCCTTCCTTCCTTCCTTCCTTCCTTCCTTCCGTCCTTCCTTCCTTCCTTCCTTCCTCCCTCATTCATTTATTCATTCATTCATTCACTTATTTATTCATTCATTCACTTATTTATTTATTTGGTTTTTTGAGACAAGATTTCTCTGTGTAGCCCTGGCTATCCTGGAACTCCCTCTATAGACCAGGCTGGCCTCGAATTCACAGAGATCCATCTGCCTCTGCCTCCCAAGTGCTGAGATTAAAGGTGTGTGCTACCACTGCCTCCTCACTCTCTTCAAGATTCTTTTATCACGGGACTTCCTGTAAATCTGATATTATTCCAAAAATATAAAGCAAAAAAAAAAAAAAAGGAAATCAGATTTGATCCACAGATATAATGGTGTAATTTCTGTTTGATACACCTACTCATGTGTACCAGAGACACCCCTAACCACTCCCTCCAGACCACTTCCTAACACTCCTGTTAGCACTTTGCCAATGTTGGCCTCAAGCCTCTCTGTCTGTCATCTGTCTTAATTGCATAGTAAGTAGTTGTTTTTGATGTATAACATTTAAGAGGAATTCAAGATTCTTTATTTGAAGCAATTTAATTATTTTCCAAAGAAGAATTTTTGGTCACATTTTAAAATTTTAACTGTATGAAGAGTATATGATTTTTTTTATTCCCATGAGTTGGCCCTCCTTTATTACAGTGAGGTTCTGTAGTCATGGTTAATATCCCTTAGTGATCTACAAGTATCTAACCACTGATAATCAACACAGTAAGGCTGACGTGAAAGAACATCCTATCTCCTCCACAGTTCTTAAGGTCAAATGCAGGTAGGAGGATCACAACCTAAGTGGACACAGGCCCACATCACTAACCAAGAAGCTATCTGCAATTGGTACCCACTTGCAAAGGAAAAAATTAGTCTTTTCCAAGAGAGGTTCACTGAGTATATTAACCACACTTCAGGGCAGGCTCCATGTCCAGAAGTATATGGTCAATACAAAGCAAATTTAGTACCTTTGTCTTAGTTATGGTTTCCATTGCTGTGAAGAGACACCATGACAACTCTTATAAAGGAAAAGATTTAATTCGGGTGACTTACAGTTTCAGAGGTTTAGTCCATTATCATCATGGTGGTACATGGTGGCATGCAGGCAGACATGGTGCTAGAGAAGGCTGAGAGGTCTACATCTTGATCCACAGGCCACAGTGAACTCTGTCATTGGGTATAGTTTTAGCATAGAAGACCTCAAAGCCCACCCCCACTGTGACACTTTCTCCAACAAGGCCACACCTACTCCAACCAAGCCATACCTCCTAACAGTGCCACTCCTTTTGGGGGCCATTTTCTTTCAGACCATCACACTCTTTCTCATATAGCTTTGTTAGGGCATTTTTTTTGTCTTATTGGTCTATTGCTTGTATATTCTGGTTTATGATTGTGTGTGTGTGTGTGTGTGTGTGTGTGTGTGTGTGTGTGTATTTTTTTTGGGGGGGGGTTTCGAGACAGGGTTTCTCTGCGTAGCTTTGCGCCTTTCCTGGAGCTCACTTGGTAGCCCAGGCAATTATTTTTTAAAGAGAGAGAAAGTGAGTGAAATTGGGTGGGTAGGGAGGCAGGGAGGACCTGGGAGGGGTTGAGAGAGGAGAAAAGCATGATCAGAATGTATTGTATGAAAACAATCTTTTTTTCATTAAAAAATGGGGAGACTGCTACAGGAAATTATACAGCCACTGGAGAGGCAACACACAGAGTCTGGCCAATGAGAACGATCAATACTGACTTCAGCCGGGGAGACAGGGCACCTGGCCCAGGATGGGCTCTCAAATACATCCTGGAGTCACTGCAATATTCTAGGGTGACCTCTGAGCATGCAGGAAGTGAAGGAACTGTGTCTGTGATGTAGGCAGTTCAGTTTGACATGTGTGAAGGAGCTGTGTCTGTGATGTAAGTAGGCAGTTCAGTTCGACATGCATCTTTGGGCTGCATAGGAATATGAACATGTCTAATAATCCTAACTGTACTAAAAGCAGCAATAGCCTGGAGTACCCAAATACAGGAACACAAAATTCTTATCAAGCAATAAGTAAATGTAGAAATTCCACATGTACAGACTCATACAGGCCCACCAAAAGGGCAGTGTCTGATCAGACGAGCTGAACCCAGAAAGAGGCCAGGGCGGGGAGGAAGGGTGAGCCTCCTACCAGGCCAGGGGACAGAGCAACCCTTGTGTATAGTCACGCCGATGGCCCCTTCTCCAGCACTAGAGACAGCAGTGGTGTTGTCTTTAGACAAGTCCCTGACTCTCACCTCCCAAGCCAGTGGGTTACAGACAGTGTCTTAATACTTCATTTTTTCCCCCAAAAGCAAAAAAACAGAAAAACAAACAAACAAAAGCAACCCCCTCCAAAACCAACAACAACCACCAACCCACAAACAAACAAACTACAAAAACTATAAAATGGCAGCCATAGAGCACAGGGACAGGGGTGGAGACCCTGTCTCTTAATATGCACTGTCTGGTTTCGTTTTATTTTTCTGGTTTTTTTTTTGTTGTTGTTTTGTTTGTTCGTTTGTTTGGTGGTATTTATTTTAAGATTTCAATTTGGAGATACATGATAATTACAGGCTCTACATAGCTACCGCATGCCTTGCCTGTGACTGTCCCAGGGCTGTGTGTTATGACTAATTGCAGCGCCCACACAGCCTCAGGGCAGGCGACAGGGAAATGCTCTCCTCAGAGACACTTGTGTCCTATAAGGAATGGTACAGCTGTTATCGTTCTCAAATTACCACCAAGCCCCACCCTGTGTGCCAGCCCAGCAGTGAGATGAACCCACTGTCTCAGCTCTTAAAACCCAATGATTCACCAGGGCAGCATGTGGCAAAGTTCTGAAAAAGGCATTGTACACACTTTAAATTTATCATGGAGTTCTAGCAAGTTCAAAACTATCTATTAGATCCTGATCATTCCAATAAGACACATAAAAGCAGCCGACAGTCATAGCCTGACAAATGAAGAGAAAGGGGGTGGGGGGCGCTGCATTACACTTCCAAAGTGCACATTGCTTTTTTGATAAATTTAATATCACTGTGCTTTAAAGCAAATCACATTGAAGATTTCAACTACAGTTCCTAGGCATTCCAATTGTTTTACTATGTAACCTTTGATGAATGTATTAATTTTAAAATCAACTTAAATGTTTTAGTAGTTTTAGGTTTGCAGTGAATTTGAAAAGGAGGTACAGAGGTCACATTTGCTCACTTCCTTCACATAGGCACAGCCATTCCCACTAACAACACTCTCCACTGTGATCATGCACTGTTAAAACGGGTACACTATAGCGGACATGACTGTGGCCTACATCACGTTACATCACATCACATCACAGCACATCACATCACATCACTCTCGGTGCTGTACATCCAGTAGGCTGTACAGCAAACAAAGGTGCAAAGCCACAAATCACCATTAGTGTCCTATAAGCCCTTTTAGTGTCCCACAAATCCTTTGTAAGGCACAAATGCGCCCACTTTCCATCTCCTCAATCCCGGGCACCCCCTGTTGTTTTTTACTTTCTCCATTATCTCCTCCCTTTTAGAAGTCAGTTGGAAGGATACAGCATGTAGCTTTTGGAGACCGATGATTTTAGCTTCGTAATACACACAGTTAACAGCCCCGTCCTGTCCTGTCCTAGCTTGACTCATTATTTCTCCTTAGTGCTGAATACAGTTCCATTGTCTGGATGTGAATGGTACACGAATTTCACAGGAAAAGAAGGGTGGCTCAAATAAAAGGAATGCACGATTTGTTCAGTGCAGCCACAGAAGCAGCTCCGGGTGCAGAGCACTACATGAGCTGGGGAACGTGAACAGTGGTGGATGAACTGAGAACAAAAGCCAGAATTCAAAGGACCATCAGTTTACTCTGCCACTTCTTTGCTCAGTCCTGGACTCAGCACAGCCTGAAACCTGGGGCAGGCAAGGCTGGAACAAGGAAATCTGGACAAGCACCGTGCAACCACCACCTGCCCTCCCCCAGATCCAGCAGAAAGAGAAGAAAAGGAGGAATGAGAATGTGCAATAAGTGAAATAAACAACTCAAGGGATGGGTCCTCGGCAGAATCACCAAGCCTAAGTATTTGTCAGTGGAATTATCCAATCTGAGTGTCAGAGAGAAACAATCTGTCAAAAATGAAGGCTCGGAAACCTACCGAATGGTACCAAGAGGTCTAAGCTTCATGTCAATGGGATTCTAGAAAGGAAGGAGAAAGTGACCATTTCAAGAGTTAATGGCAGAAAACTTCCCAAAGTTGGCAAAGGAAACAAACCTACATATTCATAAAGTTCAGCAGACACCATACAGAGTGAAGGCACTGCACAATCTTGGACATCATGATCTAAGTAATCTTAAAGCTGAAGACTGCTGTGGGATGAATGTCTTTCTGTATGCTGTGAATATGTGTTGCTCCCATTGGTTAATAAACAATGCTGCACTGGCCCATGGCAGGGCAGGATGGAGGCAGGCCGGAAGTCCAAGAGAGATAGAGAGAAGATAGGTGGAATAAGAGGAGACGCTCCAAGCTGCTGCCAGGAGAAGAAAGCCACATGGCAAAACATAGATTCCCAACATGGCAGAGAGACATTTACTGCCAGCACTGGGAGCCATGCTCACAGGACAACTCTGGGGAGCAGTGGGTCTATGCCTCCATCAGGCAGCGTGTAGCCCAAAAACTTTTTTTTTTTTTTGTCTTCACTAGCAAAAGCTAAATCCGCTATACAGTGCTCTGTGCAGCTTGGAGATGCCTCTGTGTATCACAGTGGGAATCCGCTGTGTTGTACTCAATCTGTAATGCTGCAGCGTGCGTCTCTGTGCCTTGGCCCGCATGAGAGAGATGAACCAAGAAACTGCTCTTGCCTGGACTGTTTGACAGTATGTTGTATAAACTGGACATGCAGAACACATGGGAAAATGACCCCTGAACTTTGCCAAAACAAGGCGAGATGGTCCTTCGGGTTCCTGCCTCACAGAAAAAACTGCCAGACATTCTGCAGGACATGGAGAAAAGAGACTGACAAACTTTGCCATGAAACGGTCCTTTAAATTTCCTGCTTCACCAAAAAGTCTGCCAGAGACTCTAGTCCTGAAGGTTGAGGGTAGATGCCCCAATGTTACAGAGAAATTTGGGTGATTGTCCAGGCAGCCAGATGTCTCTGTCATTTCTAGATTTTTGGAAGTTTCTTACAATGCACTTCCTGTTTACTCAGGTAATATTATATCCTTCTGGGGTCTTTGATGGAGTTGAAGACTAGATAGTTATGATTACAGTTTTTCTTAATCATGATAAATGGTAAATTAGATATGAAACTTTAGACTTACAAAGATAGGATAGATGCAGTATTTTCTTTAATTTTGCTAAATACAAATAAACTAGGTATTGTAACTATAATTCTTACTTGATATCTGTTTTGTTATATGTAATTTTACTATATTAAAATAAAAATCTTCCTTTTTGATTAGACAGAAAATGGGAAGTGCTGTGGGATGGTCTTTCTGTATGTTGTGAATATGTGTTGCTACTATTGGTTAATAAAGAAGCTGCTGTGGACTATGGCAGAATAGAGCCAGGTGGGGAATCCAAACAGAGAGATAAGGAGAAGAAGACAGAGTCAAGGGAGATGCCAAGCGCTGCCAGGGGAGCACAATGTAATGGAACACAGGTAATGCCAAGAAGTCATGTGGCAAAACACAGATCAAATGAAATGAGTTCATTTTTTTTTTTTTTTTTTTCCGAGACAGGGTTTCTCTGTGCAACTTTGGAACCTGTCCTGGATCTCACTCTGTAGACCAGGCTGGCCTCAAACTCACAGAGATCCACCTGGTTCTGCCTCCCAAGTGCTGGGATTAAAGGCATGCACCACCACCGCCCAGCTTGAAATGGGTTCATTTAAGATGAAAGAGCTAGCTAGTGAGAAGTCTGAGTCAGACCAAACAGTTTATAATTTATATAAGCCTCTGTGTATTTATTTGGGACTGAATGGCTGCAGGAAAGAAACTTCCGCCAACAGAAGAAAAAGAAAAACATCTTGAGAGCAAACAAAGCAAACCACATTTTTCCTGACACAGAAACAATGCCTAGGGAGTGACCAGGTCATAAAAAGTACTGAAGGGAATTTGTACATTCGGTGACTGTATCCTGGCTGCGGTTTGAATTGAATATGAGATACCACCCCCCATCCCCTCCCATAGGTTCCCATGTTAAATACTTGAGTCCTCAGCTCACTTCATATTTTGGAAGGTTCTGGAAACTTTAGGAAGCGAGGCCTACCTGGAGCCAGGAGGTCACTGGGGGCAAGTCTTTGGGGGTCTCTTGTTTTTGGCTCTTTCCTGTCTCTGCTACTTCCTGTCTACAACCAGGTGAAGAAGCTCTTGTAGACACCATGTTCCACCAAAACACACAAGGCCAATCATGGACTGACTCCTCAGAAACCCCAATTAAAGTGAAACCTTCCTCCTTTCAGCTGCTTATAAGAGCTATTTTGGTCATCACCATGAAAAGCAAACGAATACCTTCTTTCACATATAAGTTGAAAAAGAAAAGTCATTCTCAAATGAAGGCAGATAAAAATAATTTATTGCCAACAAAACTGTTCTACAATTGCTAAATTAAGCTCTTCAGAGATGACAAGACATGGCAATGAACATGGCACATACATTACGAGGAAAAAGAACCTGGTAACATATTCAGTCCCATAGGCTCTGCATATTCTTGACTTCAGTTCTTTTTTTTTTTTTTTTTTTTTTTTTTTTTGGTTTTTCGAGACAGGGTTTCTCTGTGTAGCTTTGCGCCTTTCCTGGAACTCACTTGGTAGCCCAGGCTGGCCTCGAACTCACAGAGATCCACCTGGCTCTGCCTCCCGAGTGCTGGGATTAAAGGCGTGCGCCACCACCGCCCGGCTTGACTTCAGTTCTTGACAATGTGCACAGAGCACAAGGCCCAGATGATACCATGTGAGTGGATAAGGCAAGCACTCCTTACAAGAAATGATTGGCACCATCAGTACTTTGGATTTCTGAGGGTTTTTTGGGGGTGGGGTGGGGTGGGTTCTTAAATATTTGTACATTTTTAGAATAATGTTTAGCTCAAAGTGTTTTATATCTTACAGAATTTCAGATTTCAGGGTTTGGGCTTAGAAATGCTTGACCTGTATGTAATATTCCACATAAATGGCAAAATACTAACTTAAGTAAAATGCCAAAAGCTTGTGCATTTTCCATACTACTAAATACATAGAATTTTAAAGGTTTCCTAAAGGAAAATTTAAAAAAAACACCAGAAATTAAAAAATCAGAATAGATAACCTAAAGATAGCCACTTAAAACTTTGGTTTTTCTGTGGGGAATGCTGTTCAGTGGTGAGTCACATGTTTAACATTCACAAGGCCCTGATTTCAATCCCCACCAACATGAACAGTAACAAATAACTTTGAATTTATAGTTAGGAACACTATGGAAAAGGAGTTTTCAGGCCCAAGTAGTTTCACTGGGAAATTCAACTGAACTGAACACTAAAAAAAAAAAAAAAAAAAAAATCTGCTCTATACAATCATTTCTAGAAAACAGAAGACAACACTTTCCAAATTATTATATAAGGCTATTATTAACCAGATGACAAAGACCTGAAAAAATAAATTGCATTAAGAACAGAAACCAACATATCAAAGGCCCTTGGCAACACATATAACAAAACTTAAGAAAAAAGAGCAAATAGAATCAGAGATACATAAAGGGAATAATGTGTCACACAAAATGTCTTGATCACAGAAGTACAAGGCTGGTTCAATATTTGAAACTTGATTAATGTAATTAATCAGTTATTGTAAATAATCAACACTATCAGTTGAAGGAAAATGAAATTTAAAAAAACAATGAGGTAATTCAATGTCAACAAATAAAGAAGAAAATGGAACCCCTTTAGTCTTTGAAAAGACATCTATAGGAAGCTGGAGAGATGGTGAAGAGCACGGACTGCTCTTCCAGAGGACCTGGGTTCAACTCTCAGCACCCACATGGCAGGTCACAACTGTCTGTGACTCCAGTTCCAGGGAACCCAAAACCCCAGGGCAAAACACCAATGCACATAAAATAAAAATGAACAAAATTTTTAAAAAGACATCTATAAAGCATCTACAGCTGATAGATTTTTTTGGTTAAAAACTGAATGTTTTCCCACTAAGGTTAGGAACAATATAAGGATGACACCTTCGGTCTTTTCACTCGACCCAAGCATAGGGCAAGAGGAAGGGAAAAGGTTTAAAAGAAATAAAGATTAGACCAGTGGCATGAAGCCATGCCTGTCTTCTAGACAGTCATATCCATTCCCAAAGAACCTTCAAGTAATATAAACCCACAGAATTAATAGATTTAGCAAAGGAACAGGACAAGGTTCACACACACAAATCAATTAAATTTCAATATTATCAATCAACAATTTCAAACTGGAATTTGAAAATATTACTTATACTTTTGGTTCCTAAAGAAAAAAATATTTAGGTATAACCCTCCTGAACACAGATAAAACTGATAGACGATGCTGGTGGGAGAAATAGAGGGGGACTTAGAAAAAGGGGCAAATATTCATGGATTAGGAGACTGAAATTGCTTTACAGATTCCCCATGATTATAGACATTGTCAATGAGATTATTTTGTAGCTATAGATAACCTTATTTAATAATTTGTGTGGAGAAGCACAGGAAAAATAGCTGAGACAGTTTTGAAAAACCAAGAATGTTCAGGGCATTAGACTACACTACTTTAATAGTTACTATAAAGTTACAATACTCAAGCAGGGTGGTTTGTGGGGAACAAGTTAATCAAGAAACAGACCCTCACAAATATGGCCAGGTGATTTTTTTTGACAAAATATGAAGGAATGAAGGAAAACAATCAAACAAACAAAAATGGTCTTTTCAATAAGTGGTGGCGTTGTGACTGGACCCTGGGCTAAAAGGGACAGAGAGGAGAAAGTGGAGAAGGAAGAGAACATTGACCCAAATCCCAAGTTTATACAGAAATTCACAAAATGAGATGTATATAAGGAAGCATAAGACAAAACCTTCCTGTTTAGGAGTAGGCAAGAGTTCTCAGGCATGGTACCCACACATGTAAACATGAAGTTCAAAGAGAACAAATGTCTTCAGTGAAAACTTCCACTCTTCTGAAGATGATGATAAAAAAAAAAAACAATGAAAATACAAGCTATAGACTGAGAAAAACAGATTCTCAACTCACATACAGAGCCAAAGAACTGTACTCAGGTTACATAAAGAAACTTCAAAAAAACGATATTAAAAAAAAAGGGAATAGGCAAAGGGCTTAGACGCATTCTTTTTACTAAACAGATGCATGGCTGGCAAAGAAATGAAGCTATTAGTCATCAGGTAAATGCAAGAGTAAACATACTCACCCTAGCAACACAAAACTAGGAAGTGTACACAAACACAGACCTGCAGGAATGCTGATAGCAGCATAGCAGTGGTATAACACTGGAACAATGAGTGATGGTAAACAGATTGGTGGACCCACAGGCTAGACTACTGCCGAGCAACAGAGAGGAATAAACCGACATACACAATCACAAATGTAATGGTAAGCGAAGGCTCAAAGGGATACACTGTGTTGACTAGCTTTCTATCAACTAGAAACAAGCTAGAGTCATCTGAGAGGAGGGAGCCTCAGTTGAGAAAATGCCTCCATAGGCTGTAGGCAAGCCTGCAGAATTTTCTTAATTAGTGATTGATGTGGGAGGACCCAGCCCATTGTGGGTGGTGCCTCCACTGGGCTGGTGGTCCTGGGTTCTTTAAGAAAGCAGGTTGAGTAAGCTAAGAGGAGCAAGCCAGTAAGCAGCACTCTTCCATGGCTTCTGCATCAGCTCCTGCCTCTAGGTTCCTGCCCTGTTTGAACTCCTGTTTTGACTTCCATCAATGATGAACAATGATATGGAAGTGTAAGCCAAATAAACCACTTCCTCCCCAAGTTGCCTTGGTCATAATGTTTCATCACAATAAAAACATACCTGCAAGATTTTATTTGTGTGGCATTCTCAAAGTCACAGTGACGAAGAACAGATTGAAGAGTTGTCAGGAAGACTATGAGATAATATGAGAGGTCAGGGGTATGTTCTTTACCCTGACTATAAACACAGAGCTATAATGTGTTAGCAAACCTACAAAGATACAGGACTTTGTAAAAAATATATATAAATCAATTGCATACTATATTAACTTTAAAAAATAAAATGTTAAAAACAAGAATTCATTCAAGTATCTGTCTTTACAATTAATGTTCATGAAAACTATCTTCCCCTTAATGTCACTGGAAACCATGACAGTCATCCATAATGGAGAGAGTGAGGACCCTTTGGTTTACCAGGACTCCCTAAATATCAAAATTTTCACCTGTTAATGTGCCTCCTATAAAATAGTAAGATTGTATTATTTACTTATAATTTATATATTATCATATACACTTTAATGTCTAACTCATTTGCAGTACCTAATACAACATAAATTATATAGAAGCAGCTATTGTCATGCATTGCTTAAAATGCAAGAAAAAGGCCTGTACATATTTATTACAGATGCAATTTTTAAATAACTTTCAATCCATGCATATTCAAACTAAAAATGGAGAACCTGAAGCTATAGTGCACATACTATATTCATTTTTTCAACCTGTTCTTAAGAATAATATAAAATATTCGTAAAATGTCAAAATGGATTGCCTTGCTGTGGATAATGATGCCATGTAGATACAGCTTAAGTAGGAAGTAGGGCGGATCTAAATTTACATCTTTACCCATAGATTATTTCATATCTCAGACCTCATCAGAGAAGTTTCTTTGTGCAGTAGACTATGCTGTTAAGGAAGAAACCCCCAACTACTCAAAGCACAGAGGATAAATGTTGGTGGAATGCTTGACCATAATTGAGCTCAGAGACCATCTTGGTAGAGGAGATGGATTATGAGAGCCACAGGCTTGGGAGCAGTGGGGCAAACGGTGTCTTCTGGACATGACAGAACACCCCCCTCATAAAGGCAACAGCTTAGCTGCCTACACAAGACATGCATAAGATCAAACCTGTGAACATGACTGCTCGGAAGGGAGGAAGGGCCTAGAAACCTTACACGCTGAGATTGAGGGGCTATTGACAGTTGATGATTGCTCAGAAAGAGAGAGTGAGTTTTCTTTAAGAATATGGCCGTTGGTAAGTCTACCATCCTCCAACAGATGGCCCACTGAATGTACTGGCATCACAAACTAGACTCAGTGGGGGCAATTTTTTAAAATGGCCGGGGGCATGAAGTTGTAAGAGGATTTAGGAGGCAGAGATAAATCTTGGAGGAGATGGAGGTTGTGAGAGTAAATATGATCAAAATACATCATATCCATGTTTGATAGAAGAAGGCACATAATAGTCACTGCATCTCTTCCAAATGTGCCAGCTGCATCTGGGGTTCAGAACTGGATGGACAGTGAATAGACATCAACTGGTTCATGACAGTGCTTTTTCTTTTAGCTGTCTAGGGTTTGGGGCCATCCCTCTGGGAACAGTGCTTCCAAGACTGCACCTGTTCCTCCTCTGTCCTCACTTCACATACTTTCCCTCAGGGACTTACAGCTGTGATTGTTGAAGAACGCTGTGTTCCATCTCAGAAGGGAAGGACAGATTTCATAGACTGCAGTAACAGCTTTGCCACCTCAACTGTGAGAATCAATGTTTATGCCACCCTTCCACCCCCTCCACCACTCACATCCCCCCCCACCCCACCTGCAATCCTCTGCTGAATCCTAATGCCCAAGATGATGCTATCTGGAGGTAGGGCCTGAGAGAAGAGCATAGGCCATGGGTGGAGAGTCTAAAAAATGTGATCAGTACCCTGAGGAGTGGTTCTTTCTCTCTCTTGCCTGTGGCTCCATCTCTCCCACTTCAGGACATGAAGAAGGATGCCATCTGTAAGTTAGTGTGCTAGTTTGAATGAAAATGGCCCCCATAGGCTCACAAGGGGTGGCACTATTAGGAGGTATGGCATTGTTGGAGTAGGTGTGGCCTTTTTGGAAGAAATATGTCACTGAGGAATGACTTTGAGGTTTTAGAAGCTCAAGGCAGGCCTAGTGGCTTACTGCCTCTTCCTGTAGCCTGTAAATCCAGATGTAGAATTCTCAGCTACCTCTCCAGCACCATGTCTGCCTGCATGCTGCCATGCTTCCCACCATGATAATAATCAACTAAACTTCTGAACTGTAAGGCAGCTCCAATTGAATGTTTTCCTTTATAAGAATCACCATGGTCATGATGTCCCTTCACAGCAACAAAACCCTAAGATAGGAAGAAGGCTCTTACCAAGAATCAGAACCAACCATGCTGGCACTGTGATCTGGGGCTTCATGGCATCCAGAAATTGTGAGAATAAATATTTGTTGTTTAAGTTGTTTAGTCTATGATATTCTTAGTCAGTTTAAACTGTCAGAAAACTAAGTCAAATACACAGTAGAACAGCAAGTAAAATATAAGCTGCCTAGTTCAATGTGAACTTCAAATAAGCAATGAAGAGTTAGGATATGTTTTTAATTTTAAGTCTTGCTTTTCACTTCAAATTCTCACTTAACTGGGCTTCCTGTGTGTTGACAACCCTAGGACATGGCATGCGTGCATGCGTGCCTGCGTGCATGTGTGCACATGTGTGTGTGTGTGTGTGTGTGTGTGTGTGTGTGTATGTGTGTGTGTGTGACTTGTGTGGGGTCCAAATATAGGTGTATGTGCATGTGTCCACGTGGAGGTCAGAACTTGATTATCAGGTGTCTCCCTTTATCCTTCTCTACTTTCTTTTTTTCAGACAGGATTTCTCACTGAACATGAAACTCACTGATTATGCTAGAGTAGCTAACCAGCTAGCTCCCGAGGTTCTCCTCTTTACACCCTACCTTCCCTACCAGCAATGGGGTCGCTCTGTCCAGTTTTCTACGTGGGTACTAGAGACTCAACCTCAAGTCTTCACATTTGTGCAGCAAGCCCTTTAAGCAGCTGAGTCATTGCCTTAGCTTCCAGGCCCTGGGAAAATTCTTAATCCTCCATGTCACAGTATCCTTAGGGAAGAGAGGAAGGTGAGACCTACCAGATAGATGGGTGATAAAAACGAGACAGGAAGTGGGTCAGGATGGCCGAGCGGTCTAAGGCGCTGCGTTCAGGTCGCAGTCTCCCCTGGAGGCGTGGGTTCGAATCCCACTCCTGACAACTTGATATCTGCCGGGCGGTGGTGGCGCACGCCTTTAATCCCAGCACTCGGGAGGCAGAGGCAGGCGGATCTCTGTGAGTTCGAGGCCAGCCTGGGCTACCAAGTGAGTCCCAGGAAAGGCGCAAAGCTACACAGAGAAACCCTGTCTCAAAAAACCAAAAAAAAAAAAAAAAACGAGACAGGTAGTGTCAGTTTCTGCTGTGGCTTTAGCAACCTTTAATCAGAGTTAGTCTCTGGTCCACTTGGTGATCTCCAAGGTCCATTCAGGAGCTTGGACTCCCTGCAGGTACTCGCTCACTGCTGAGCACTCCAGACGGGCCCTGCTCACCAGCTCTCCATTGCATTCTCACTCCATATGAAAGCTGGCACTCGGCTCCTTACCCAAAACTGATGGCTGAAATTACAGACCTGCTTTGACAACCACCATGACCCAGGGAGTTGGCAGCTCCAGCTAGCTGTAGGCCAGCCTCCACCACTCTGGCTAGGTGACTCAGAATCAGTCTTGATGAAGTGAGACTGAACTGAACCTGCCCCTGTCCTCTGAGGAAGATCAAGCATGTATGACGGCACTATCATGCTTGCAAAGGCATTTACAAAGTGCTCTTCAAACTATTCTTATGGGCTCATGACCAACCAAGTCATAATATCAGAACTCAAAAGTCCCTCTCCTTCCCCAATTTGCACCTACAGTGGGTCTTTGCTCTATCAATGACAGGCATCCTAAATTCCCTTCCAACCCACAACCTCCTTCCTGAGGCAGCTCAGAACTCCTTTTTCCTCCCTCTAGGCTGGCTGCCACAGCATAGCCCAAGCTCTTGTCTCCCAGCACCCCCTGACTGCTACCAGAGTTAGTTTTCTAAGATAGGCTCCAGTGGTCCCTCATGTTCTTCCAGTGCCTTTGGTCAAAGCTCCCGATGGGCTACACTGCTGTGTGGCCTCTATGAGAGATCCTGCCCAGATATTCTTTCTGCTGGCCTCCCTTCATGCAATGCCAACTTTCTTGCCATCCATAAATAAATAAATCTCATCACATGCCTCTGTTCCTTGTTCCTGTTATGCTACTATGCCTTTTCTACTGGAAGTTTCACTGCTCAGGCCACTGAGCCCAGCACAGGCAGCCCCATGCTCTTGACTCAATGGAGCACCATACCCACAGAAGTATGGTTCCACAAATGCTCACACTATACCATCAACCACTTATCCCATTCCACATGCAGTAGGTATGCTTACAGAGTCTGGAAATTCTGAGTAAACCTTTCCAACAGGCCACAAAATGGATGGGAGTCCAGGGCCCTGACCAAACAACTGCAAGGGATTACCCCTTAGTACCAGAAAAAGTAACACGCCGCTTTTGGGGAACCAGAATATGTCCTACGTTTAATAATTAGAATAACGGAAATCATTGTTTCCCTTATGCTCAGCTTGTCAGAAATGCTAAGACAAAACTGATGCTCAGTCACAGCACACTGCTTGTGTTCATAGCTAAAGGCTCTCTCCATTCTCTGTTTGTTTGTTTGGCTTGCTCTGCTAGTTCTGTTTCTATTACCATCCTTGCATATGGGCCCTATTAAAGCCTTGGGGAAACAGATGGGGTATAGAAAAAAATAGGAGCACAAAAGCAAGAAAATGGTGTTGGGAGGCACCCATTCAGAAGGTACTGGGAAGTAGGATATTAACTGGAGCAGCATCGGCCTCACCTCAGGGTGGCTGGACTAACATTTGAAGTGGAGAAGCAATGATTGTTCAAGGTCCACACTTACATTGAAAAAATCCAGTCAAACACAAACACCAATCCTAGAGACAGTGGAGGGCCAAGTCACAATATCATTATGTGTGCCATGTGCTGTTGGCTACCAGAAGACAAAGGACCATTTCTTTTTCCTTGGAAATCTGGCTATTGATCTCTGGGACACGTTGGTTCCAAGAGGCTAAGCAGACTGGAACACCCCTACCCCAACACCTATCACTAAGATCTTCCCAGCAGAGATCATGTGAGTTACCAAATGTCACAGTTCAAGGAGCCGATTTCAGGAAAGCAAAACAAAACCTGTTAATATCATTGACAGACTTGTGTTCAGTCTTCCTTTAAATCTTAAGCAAAAGGTTTAACTGCACCCTCACCCACAAAGATAAGCATAAATACAAAGAGAAAGGGCACTGAGGAGTATGCGTGGCTGTCTTCCTGAAGTCAAACCCAAGCCTATCCTCAGCCAGCTTGAACCTCTGGGGCTCCCCTACCACCCTAGACTACTTCCCAGTAACATTCCTCACATATCAGTCTTTTCTTCTCCTTTCAAGTTTCAGGAAGACTGAATTACCAAAATAATGACACTAACCATTAATATGTGAACGGCACTTCCCCATAGATCCAACCCTGACCTTGTTGTCAAGCACATGCCCCTCCCTACACAGGCATACTAATCTTCCAAGGAAGCCCTGGGGCACTCCCTCTAGCAGAGGCCTCCCCTGGGGTTTGACTGCCTGTCCCTCTTGCCACATCTCACCAATAGCAACAGCATATAACCTGCATGACTACAACCAACTGTGTGTGCCTTCTAAAGAGCCAAGTCACCGACATCTAGTACTGAATCCCAAAACAGCAGAGGCTAGGTTAATGTCAGGGTGTGTGCGTCATCAGCTGGATGACCAGCACAAGGAATACTAGAAACTGGAAAGAGGAAACCTTGGCTCAAGGAATTCAGCCACTTGAGAATTAGAGCCGCAAAGGAAGACTGATTCTTCACTCTGCACATGTGGGGGAGAGGCCTATGCCTCACACACTTGCCACACAGCCCATGCTTGGAAACAAGGTGCCCTTATAAAGAAGGCTGTTGTCCTTCTGAAGAAAGCTACCAAACATTTATCACATTTCAAATCAAAACAGTTACATGAGCCGGGCGGTGGTGGCACACACCTTTAATCCCAGCAGAGGCAGGCGGATCTCTGTGAGTTCGAGGCCAGCCTGGTCTACAGAGCGAGATCCAGGAAAGGTGCAAAGCTACAGAGAAACTCTGTCTTGAAAAACAAAACAAAACAAACAAACAAAAAAACTTACATGAAAAATTCAGTAAGTTTCATACACATTAAAATGGGGGAAAACCAGCCTAGCAAATATAATTCCTGTGCATAGTTGGTGGAATGTACGACTGGGCAGAAGTTCCTTAAAACATTAAAAGCACATCAATCATATGACCCCACCTTTCTTCTCAAAGTATTGACCCAAAAGGAAGGGGATACATGTCACACAGAGCCTGTATGTGAATGGTCACAGTAGCTTTACCTATTATAGGAAACCTGGAAATCACCCAAATATCTGTCAAGTGGAGAATGGTTAGACAAGCTGTTCCAAGTTAGTGCATGGATCAGTGCCTGTCAATAAAGAGTGTGAAGCCCAGAAGTGCCTGCCACACGAGAGTAAATATCGAAACCATTGTGTTCAGCGAAAGAACATAACCAAAGCAGAGTACTGCGATGCGCAGCGCCACATACAGACAGCCACACATAGACTGACAGCAGCACCAGACAGCGGAAGGGGAGGAGGGACTGTGGAGGTGCATACCGGAATACCAGAACTGCTGGCTGCAAGAGAAACACTTAACATGGTGACTATGGTGAGGAAACACACATCAGATTTTCTGAGATGGCCCTTCACAGAAGTAATCTGGACATATCCGGGCCCTACACTTAGGCAGAACTAATTGGTCCTTTAACCGTGAGTGTTCCTGAAGCCCTTGGCTGACTACTCACAGAGAGTGCTGAGCCCATCAAGGGCTTGCCTGCAATCTGGGCTCAGCTGCCTTCTCTCTAAGCAACACGGATGAATATGTGAAATGCATTAAAAATGGCAGCAAATGGACATTATCAGGAACAACATGAGGATAACAAGGGTAAACCCAAACTGAGATATTTGCTCACTTTCCAGTATCTGAGGGTTTTGTTGTCCCTTGTTATTAACAGTAGGCAAACTTTCACCATTTTGTGAATGTTTATGAAAACAATGATACATACTCATGTAATGATAATAACCACATGCAGTTCTCTGCACACAGAAAAACAACTATCAGAACGCCTTGTGCCCATCCCACCTCAAGTGGGATTTGGTTATAAAAGTCACCTCTTTGGACCCCTGATGGATGTTATTAGTGGATCCTCAATAGGGTCTTGACAGTTGCTTTGGAAGAAGGTGATTCAGCGGATTGCTCCATGGAAATTCCCAAACAGGTGTTTTAGAGTAGCTGCTACAACCACCCACGCCCCCCAGCATGGTCTTGACTTAGTGATTTGTACCTAACTAACAGAATTCGGAGCTATCATGTGTGACTTTGGAGGCTAGGTCACAAAGGCCTTACAGCTTCCTCCTTCATTCCCCCAAGTCACTTGGTCATCTGCAGGTGTCAGGTACCAGCTGTGAGGACACCCAAGCACACAGAGAAAGATGGCCACACCGCAAAGAGCTGAGGCATCCCACTGTAAGTTAACCAAGCTGGAGCCATCTCCCAGCCATTTCATATGAATGACTGCACAGAGCTACTGCAACAAGGGAGCTTATGTCACATTTAGAAAAGCTCTTCCTGATGCCATTGCACAGTTCTAGGACACTGATACAAAGTAACAGATCACTACTATCTGTTGTCTTAAATCCAGTCACTTTCCTTTGTGATCAGATGTGATTTCATAACAGTAAACAATAACCATCCACACATACAGGCTACCTACATAGAGCCAGCCCCAAGGAGCTTTACAACCCAGCACAAAGGCAGATAACTGAGCAAGGTGGGTGACATCACCACGCTTGATTTATTTGAAGTTTGTTGGTTTGGAGATAGAATCTTCCTCTGTAGCTCAGACTGCCCTGGAAACTCACTATGTAGGCCAGTCTGGCCTTGAACTCATAGCTCTTCTGCCTCAGCCTTCCCAGTGCTAAAATAACAGATGGGAATTATAATGCCCAGCTTACTTTGATGTCTTTAATCAGTACATTGGCTATTCTCCACCTGGAAAGTAAAGAATGAAATTCATGAAATTCAAGTGACATGTATCAAGTATCATTAAACAGACCCCAGAAGTAACAGTAATGACCTAAATAACATCATCAGAGAGCATTCTGTATAGCATCCAGGATCCCAGACAATCCACAGCTAAAAGCAAGCTTAGAGTGGACTTGCTTGTGTAGAATAGAGTAGACTCTAATTCTCCAGTCCAATCAGCTCATCTCAGTATAATGACTCACTTCTGTCATTTCAGATCTCCTCCACTTACTCCTAAATACTCCCCTCCAAGACTCTTCCCATCACAGAGTTCCTGTAGCAGGAAGAACCATCTGAATAGAGTCCCTTATGGTACATATGATGTGGCCAAGAAAAGACAGCTAGAGGCAGGCACTGCTTAAGAGCATGTAGTCTTATTCTGCTCTTTCCTAGGGCCACAAGTAAGGCCACAACACACCCTCTCAAAGACCAGTCAACACAACCTTCCATGGTCTGTACATACATACACACACACACACACACACACACACACACACACACACACACACACGCACACGCACACCCCTCACAGGGCTCAGCACTCTTAAGACATTGAGAAATGAAGTAATGTAGCCCAGCAATTGCAGTCAGTCCCCACTGCCTGGCTTCCTAGAAGGTATGAAGGTGTCTGTTAAGAAAGCATCATATTCTCCAAGGACAGAACATCTTCCAGACTCAACAGTGCTGATGCACATATGAACTCAGAGAGACTGTGAAATCATGTATAAGACCTGAATAAGTTCAAGCCAGACAAAATCCCAGCACAGCTAAGGGAAAGTAGGTAGAAAGTCTGGGGGAGAGGAAAAGTATGATAAAAATATATTGTATAAAAAAATTTTTTTAAGCCAACAAACAAACAAAGACATTTTAATGCAAATTTGCTGTGGAACCAAAAAGAATAATAATCAGAGACCAAAGTAATCTAGACTTTACTCATCTTTTCCTGTCTGTTCCTATTTCTTCCCAAAGTCATAAGCTTGAGACCCCTGCAGGATTAATAAATCCCAGCACACCAGCATTGGTTCCAGGGGTACACACCTGTGGCTTCCCCACTCACTGCAAGTAAGGATGGGCCCTATGGCCCTGGAGCCAGTGGAGGCTGGTAGTCCTGTTCAGAGGACAGGTGGTATTAACAATAGAAATGCTGTGTGTGTGTGTGTGTGTGTGTGTGTGTGTGTGTGTGTGTGTGTGTGTGTGTGATGTGTGGTACTGTTTCCGGGCTACCCTAAACTAGCTATTCAAGCTCTCTGGATTCAGTATGTTCAGCTCCAAAACGGGGAGTGTAATGGTCCTGCAAACAGATCTACTGAGGGGGATGAATGACAAAAATCTAAGAAAAATAAATACTCAGTGATTCAGGTGACCTGCTCTGGGTCTAGAAGTCCAAAGTTGTATGCATCCTTCTCATGGTATGCCTGGGTGTCTCCACAAGGTTCTGAACTTCTTGAAGCAGGGATTCACTCTCAAAGCCATGCTTACCTCACTGTGGACAGATGAATGCACAGACTAAATCTGAGTAACTCTGAAATCTCTGCCCAGAAGCTCACTGGCTTCCATTCTTGCTTGCTTTAAGTTTCAGACACCCCCACTTCTCAAAGAGCAGGATGCACAGTGTACTAGAATAAACAGTGCACACTCACAGTCCTTGGTCTATGTCCTCTACTGTGTCATTACCACCTGTGTGTTGCAGAAACACTGGGTAAGCAGGATGGATACCTTCTCAGGGGAATAAAAGAATAAACTGTGCCAAACTCCAAGCCAACCACGCCAAGGACCAAGCACAGCCTAAGTAAACCCAGCCTTCCTCCCAGGTCACCTGCATTCCAAGGACCTGAGTGAGCTCTCACTGTTCCTCCCTGATCTCCTCCCTGCTTTCACCTCAGAGTCTGGACTTCCCTCGGGGCCCTCCAGCATGTTATCCATGAATATCTGAGGAGGGAATGAGATTACATCAACATAATTAATAGGTGAACGTATCAAGTTAGCTGTTCTTGGTCATGAGAGTTAACCCTCTGTGTTCCACAGTCCTTGCCTTTAAAATAGGATTAGAATCCACCCCATGAGGTATTTGTGAGAAGTAAAGGTGAGGACACACAGGAAGACATTAGACCCTGCCAATGTCTACACTCTCGGCTGATATCACCAGGGCCCAGCCCCGCCTGCCCCCTTACTTCAGCTATATACTAGAGCAGCTGTCCTGACCCCATGGCCAATCACAAAGCTTATCAGTCTTCAAGGAGATAGAGGCACCTGCTGACAGTCACATATGATGAATCGTTATCCTGTGGTCAGAATACAACACACCCATTCCCACCCTAAGGAAATTTATGAAACTTTTCAGACCCTGGGCTTCTGCCCAGTTCCCACTTTGTGATCTGCCCAAGACACCAACACCTGCACTGTGAAGGTTTTAACACTTCCGACTACACTCCCTCCGCCATGACTGTGGGACAGGGCAGCACCCTACCATCCAGGACTCATCAGACGAGAGCCGCTTCAGGATACCGACTTCATTATTAATGAGACAGCAGAGCCAAGGCATCGTCACCACAACCCAGCTAATCTCCACCTTTTTCTTTCCTCTATTCTCTCTCTGGAATCATGAAATATTCTGAGAACAACCTTTGTCCATTTAGTATCCTGTTGTACTCAAAAATGCTGGCCCGATTCCCGGTTCATCAAGATAAAGCCGTGTTCTGCATTGCCCACCTGCTGGCCCTCCACAATGGACTCCTGATGCAGGCATCTAAGTCACGTGTTACCCTTGCTACTGACTTACATGGTGGTGACGACACTTTCGTCAGTCCCGTGGCTTCTGTTCATGCCAGTTGGTACCCTTCTGTGATCCCCTTAGCTATACCTTATCCAATTTTCAACCTCACAAGCTCTTAACACCCCCCCCACCCCCCGCCCCGCCCCATCCCTAGCTTCACAAAGGCATCATTTCTCAGCAGCAATAGCCAGGCTTTGCCCTTGATTGCTTCTGCCTGCTCTTCACTGCCTCAACCTCCCCTCACCCGCATCCCACTCAATTCCTATGTCCTCTCTGAGGACAGCCCCTGTGCCTTGTGCTAAAAAAAGGCCCTTATGAAAGAACTTTAGTGAACAAGGGTAAAAACCTGACCTCACTCTCTGAGGAGTAAGTTTGGAAGAAACCTGTGAATAAAGCAAGAACACCTTCCCTAGTGCTGAACCCTGACAAGAAGTCCCACTCCCAGACATCGTTGCTGTTGTAACTGAATGTCACAGACTAGGAAACCTACAAAGAATACAGATTCCCTTACCCCATGGTTCTGGAGACAGAGAAGTCCAGAGCATGGCACCCGCATTTGCTTAGCATCTGATACAGCTGTGTCCTGAATGGTTGTGCAATAAAGCCAAGCTCGTGGGCTAACCGGGCTCCTGCTACCTTTTCTGAAAAGCCACTAAAGTAAGCATGAGGTCCCCAAGCCATGGTCTTAAATCCCAGTTACCTCCCAAATACCTCTCTGCTAAGATATCAATTTGGGAATTAAAATCTCCAACCTATAAAGATTGGAGGACACTTTCAAGCCATACCCACATTCTACTGCCATGTAAACTGATAAAGCGCTCTCTCCCACTAAAGGATCACAAGTGTCTTGATAACCATGCTTTCAAACTATATATAGGGCCCTAATGTGGGCTCATTCCACCTCTTGATGAGTAACTTCTACTGCCAGTTTGCATCTATTTTTAAAAAGGGGCATCACATACAGCACCAAGCATGATTATCAGAGCTGGACACAGACACCTGCCAGGCAGCAGCAGAACTAGGCTCTGGCACATATGAAATCACTAGTTCAGTGTTTCCAATGTAACACTAAAATTATGATAACATATTCACAGGCCTGCATTTTCAAAATGAGCTATTGCCTCCATTATTGCTATATACCCTATACTTTATAAAGTAGGAGGGTTAAAATACTATAATGGACTAATGCTTTTCTAAGCCTCCTTACAGAGTTAATGCAAAACACTATAATCTCAGAGTAATGCTCTAATATTCATTTGCAGAGGTCAAAGATATACATAAATGCTTTTTACCCCTTATAGAGTCTGAGGACATAAAACCCAATTGAATGAGAAAGGAAAATTTCACTGTCTAAAACCCTACATCAAGTTACTGTGCCGTATCAAGGTGGCATCATCACTGGTGGGATAGGGCACCCTGCCCCATCTGGACAGTGGGGCCTCAGGAAAGGCAAGGCAACTTCTTAATGACTCTTAGATGTTACATGTGACAAGAACATACATACTGTTCATAGTTTAGTTTAACTATTGGTCCAGCTCCCAACAGGACACATGTAAATATCCTCTGGAATGACCTATACACATGTGCAGCATTTTACCTAACACTCAGACACCAATGTCTAGGTAAATTGTCCTGATTCTTGTTGCTTCTCTTCTGAATATTATTGCTGATGGTGCTACACAAACACCAAGCTCCGAGATGTACTTTCACACTCATTTTAATTGGATATAGGATGGCATGCAACTTGTTAAGGGCAGCTATCTCTTCATCCTGGATGGGACCTGGCCTCGTCTTCGTGGAATCAGACAACTGCCAGGAGAACAGAACTTAAAAGAAACATGGAGCAGACACTTCTGTTTGGGAGCAGAGCACTGAGCCCCCAGCCAGGGTCACTAAGCTGATAGATACAAGGTGCAGTCCACACTCAAAAATGATGACAAAACTCCTCAAGAGAGACAAACGGGTCTCTAGAGCTTCTCCATCAGCCCCGATCTTTCCTGTCCTGTGCACCCCAGAACTTCCCCAGTAGCTCAGCCTACCTGTTCCATGTACAATGCTGTGCTCATAACATCTGCACAGGAGCAATTTATGAACACAAGCTACCATCTTTATCAAACACCTACTGCTGTTTTCCCGCGTTAAAGCAGCAGGCCCTTCTGAACACTATACCAAGTCCTCAGTTTCCTATTACAGTGGCATTGGCCGTGTCTCTACTGTGGGAAAACAATGGGAAATGTAGTGAATGTCTCTCTACAGACACGCTCTGGGGCAGTGTCCTGTACTAGTACCTACTGTCTGCTCCTTTGTTTAGCCTGATGGCTTGCTGGTAGAAAAAAAGTAATGGGAAAAAAGAGGAACCACCATATGGCAGGCACTCCACTGGATCCTTTTACTCCTTGTCAAATTATCTCATGAATTCTACAACCCAAGGCCAGCACGATGGCTCGGGGATAAAGACCACATCAACCTAATGGCCTAAGTTTGAGTCCTCAGACTCACAGTAGAAACAAAGCAGCAACTCCGGAAAATCCTCTTCTTACTCCCACATGCACTGTAACACACACACACACACACACACACACACACACACACACACACACACACACATACACAGTAATAATAAATAATATTTAAAAACTTTAAAAAACATCCTATAATCCATGTAATTCCAGAAAATCAAGAGGACCTGGAGGACAAGGAAACTAGCTAACTGGTTCAAGTTACATGTGTCTCAGTGGCCGAGGATGGTTTGGGAGATCTTACTTTTCCTCCCCTCAAGATCTACAGTTCCACAGGCTCAGCATGATAGAGACCAGAACTGCATGCAAACCACAGCCATGGTCCTGCAGCAGCATCCCTCACTGTCCCAACACCAGGAAGCACCCACAGAGCAGGGCCTTAGCCTTTGCATCACTAACAAAAGAAAGAGGGACTGGTGGGGAAAATCTTTCACAAAAGTCATATAACCACTTAGACATATTTAAAACAAATAAACACATTTTCAAGCCAATAAACATTTTTTTCATTACAGAAACACTGCCTTTTCGAAATAAAAATGTTTATGCAAATGAGTGTGCAGCCCTCCCCTCAGGGCACAGGAGTTTATTATGAAGGCCAACTCAGTTTAAAGGCAAATAACCCATCACTTCCCCCAAGCTCCCTGTTAAACGGTCTTCACTGACGTAAGAGACCTATAGTTTTGAAAAGTCAGCACCAAAAAACATTTCAAGCATACAATTTTCCTCTAAGGTTGCTGCTCAGATGTCTTGTGTAAGGAGCAATGTTTCCCACAGACCAACAGTTAAAGAGTCAGGGGAATACTCTTCCTCCTTCACCTGAGTTAGCTATAGCAACTGGTTAAAACAGAAACAAGGATTCTGCTCAAGTCCATCCAACATCACCACAAACAGATTCCACTCCAAAAAAGAAAGATTGGATGAGGGATGTTCCATGTGCACAGACCCCCACAGAGCTAAGAATCTAATTTGCAGAGAAGATTCAACACAAAAACAACTTACTCTAGGTGAGAAATGCATTAGCCACGAAGAAGGAATGGTTTTCCACTTTTGTGTCTCTCAGTGTGCAATGTAATGTTTGGATTTGGAGAGCCCCTAGAAGCCTGGCATTTTAATGGCTTGGTCTTGAACTTGGTGTTACTGGGGCATGGCATAACTTTAAGGAGGTGAGCCCAGCTGGAGAGAGTCCTGTCACTGGGGACCCTGCCCTCCCTTCCTGTGTTTCCTTCCCAGTCAGCCACCATGACCTGAGCAGCTTCCTCCACAGCACTCCCTACCACGATGTACTCCCACTATCCAAAGGCAACAGGAACAGGAGACCATGGACTAAAGCCACTGAAAACCACAACCACAAGAAATCTTTCCTCCTGAGAACTTAATTATCTTAGGTAATGGTCACATTAATAAGAAGCTGACTAATAAAAATAAGAACCAGTGAGCTGTAGGAATGGATACAATACCAGGCACAAGAACCCAGTAAGAGCCACACCCTCCCAAGCCACCCCATATCTCCACATCCCCCAAATCGAGGTCTCCCATGGGGAGTCAGTAGAGCCCAGCACACTGAGCCTAGGCAGGTTCAAGCCCCTTCCCACTGCACCAAGGTTGCCCAAGGCCTCACACTACAGGCACCGGGCTCCCCAAAGCCTGTCCATGTACCAGGGATGGATCTCGATCCCCCTGCCTGGGTGCCCCCAAACAGTTCAAGCCAAACAACCCCCCCCCATATCCAGAGGGCCTAGTCCAGTCCCATGGGGGCTCCACAGCCACCAGTCCACAGTTCATGGGTTTCCACCAGTGTGGCCTGTCATCTCTGCACGTCTTCCCATCATGATCTCCATGTCCCCTGCCTGCAGAATCCCTCCTCTGTCATCGATTGGATTCCCGGAGCTCAGCCTGGCGCCTGGCTGTGGATCTCTGCATCTGCCTCCATCAGTCACTGGACAAAGGCTCTATGATGGGGGTGGGAGGAGGGAGGAGGGGGGATCTGTGGGTGGTATGTAAAGTGAGTAGAAAATTTCTTAAAGAAAAATGAAAGAAAAAAGGAAATAAAAATACCACATTGAGGTAGGTGATACAAGATTTTTATTATTATAATTGTGTAGACTTATGTATAACTACAAGAGGAAGTTCTTAGTCTTATTGCAACTTGATATGCCATCCATTGGAGGCCTACCATTTTCTGAATAGAAGTGGAGGAGAAGTGAATGGAGGCATACAATGGGGAAGGCCAGAGAAGGACTGCGAGAAGAGAAGAGAGTGGAAATTGTGGCTGGGATGTTGAATGAATGAATGAATAAATAAATAAATAAATTTTTATTATATTAAAAAAGGAGCCACACCAAAATGCTACACACTATCCTTCCCCTGTCTAGCATGTCCCTGCAGAAGGACATCAGCCCTTAGAAGCCCTACAAGTACCAAGTACACTCGTTGTCAGTGACATTCACTTACCAACAACAAAGGGACAGTTAGAGAATCACCTAGCTCTCGCTGAGGGTTGCCTAAAGTTATACACAAGAAAACACAACTAACCAATCTATGAGTTTAGGGAGTGCATTTACTGAACACGGCAGAATTCTGCACCTCTATCAAACGTATCAGCACAAGACCCAGAGAGCCGAGTCATATCAGTACAAAGGAAGGCTTTTCATGTTTATTAATTCATTAGCCAGCATCAGGGCAGAAGCACTTGCTAGATGGGAGGCAGAGTCTGGGCCCAACTTGTATTAATTCAGCCATGCTCTCACTGCATCCACCCACTTCTGAGGGGGGTCCTCTCCTACCACATATGCATACTTCCTTCAGGAAACTAAGTCCCATCTAGAGTCTCAGGGGGTGTGCTTCCTGGAACTGTAGCAAGACATCATCAGGTGGACAGCAGCAGGTGACAGATATCAAGAGGCTTCATGTGGATGCTTACGGTAGACTGTTTCTTAAAAGGCTGGTGAGAAGCTATAGCATACCAGGGTATCACATCCTCCTGCAGGAAGCAGAAGAGGCCCCAGCAGAGGGGACTTTGGAACCTCAGTTCTGTGTTTCCAACTGGTGTAGCAGTAGAACCAAGGGATGAGGTGTAGGGGATACCTGCCAGATTAGAAAGTCAGGACAATTGAAACCCCAACCAGAAGAAAGCTACTACTGTCCTTCTGACCAGGGGAACCCTGTAAGAGTCAAGCCTCACAGAGCGTCCAAAGACTCAACATGACCTACAGCATGCCACCACTATGGTAACACACCTAACTGACAGCCTAAGAACACTTCAATTTCCTCCTTTAAAAGGAAAAAGGAAAAAAAAACTGGGCTGGAGAGATGGCTCAGTGGTTAAGAGCACTGACTGCTCTTCCAGAGGACCTGGGTTCAATTCCTAGTACCCACATGGTAGCTAACAACTGTCTGTAACTCCAAGATCTGACACCCTCACACAGACATACATGTAGGCAAAACACCAATGTAAATAAAACAAAAATAAATAGTTAAAAAAAACTATAACCCAAAAGACTACCATTCCAAAAATGTAAATTGTAGGTAAATGGAAAAATAATAAGAAAATTTCTCAAATTGAAGTGTTGTTTTCAACTCAAACTGGTCTACTTTACAAACTAGATTCCATTACCTCCCCTTGCGTGCGTGCGTGCGTGCGTGCGTGCGTGCGTGCGTGCGTGCGTGCGTGCGTGCGTGCGTGCGTGTGTGTGTGTGTGTGTGTGTATGTAGATGTGGGGGGGGAGTGCTCTCATCTGTGTGAGTGCCAGTGTGTGTGTGTGTGATCCATGCAAGGCATCTTCCTCCGTCACTTCCCCCCTTATTTTTGATTCAGGGTGTCTCACTGAACCGGCAGCTCCATGTTTCAGCTAGAGTCTAGCTGCTAGACTGAGAGGGTATCAACCCCCAGGGGCCAGCCTGTTTCTGCCCCTGATGCTGCACTTTATGGAAGCATGCCACCACACCCAGCTTTTACTTGGGCACTGGGAATTCTGAGCCCAGGCTCTCATGCCTGCATAGTGAACACTTTACCCAGGGAGCCATCATTCCAGCCTCTCATTATGGTTCTTCATGTTGTGAAATTTGCACATGAACTTCATTTGGAGCATTTTCTTTGAAAATGAATCACTCCATGAACACCAGTCAAAAACATCTGAGAAGTAGTTAAGGATAGGAATTTAGAGGGCTGATGTAGCATGAGAAACACTGAGAGTTCTGTACCCCAACTAACACTCGTGAGAACTATCATGTGATCTGGTAAGGGCTGGAAGAGATCTCTAACTCATTCTCCATACAAACCATGCTGCCAGAGCATAACTGACCATTACCACATAATAAGTGACTTAGACACTGAGTAGGACAGACAAGGTTTTACTTCGACCTTAAAACCGAGTCAACACCAAATTAGTGGCAGCAAGATGGGTGACCAGACAGATGGGAACCTTGACAAGGAACTATTTACAATGGCAAACTCTAGATTCTACCTACACTACACCAGCTGCTTGCAAGCTAACCATTTGTTTAATGAACATTAGTGAGTTTTGTTCTTAATTATCAAGGTTCTAGCCACCTGAACAGAAGTGTTCATGTCTGAATTATCACTCCCACCCAAACCTATTTTTAAACAACTCCCAAACTATTAAGTTTGGGAAACACTGCCAGGACTGATTGAGGAAGCTATTTAAGTATTTAATTGCTCAGACTATGTAGTTAGAATTGAAAATCAGTGCCCTGGGTACATCTCAGGTTCAGTTCTCTGACTTCCAGCCACACACAGTATTTACGTTGCTGAACTTTGTAGACAACCTTCGTCATCGGAGAACAGGTATTCCTTGCTCATCCTGCCTTCTCTAAGGAGGAAGGCAAGAGGCTCTCCAACTTCCCCAGCACAGCTAGCCTATGGCTCTGGCTAGGGAATTCTCTCCCCAACCTGTTCAACTTTAGACTGCTGTACACCATGAACAAAAAGAACTTGGTAGGACATGAATATGGAAGATGAAAATCATAAAAGTCAAAGCATGCCAGTCCCCCAACATCCGACAGAGAGAAAGGCCTGGTTACTTCCCTTCCATCTTTTTGGGTGACTGTCTAAATGTCACTTCCTCCTGGGGATGGACAGGGAACTCCTGTGCTCTGAGTCTCCAAAGTCCTGAAGAGATGGCGGGGTGAAGGGTCTGCATTTTCTCCACACTCAGATGTGGAGACAAGAATCAGAACCACCAGCTTCTGGAGGCCAACACATAGCCATTCTGTGAAGCTCAGGCCCATTTCCTGCCAATTATAAACTGAGCAAAATAAGGATGCATTTCTCAGTGCAGGCTAGAAACCATCTGGGCATACCTCCTGACAGCTGACTTCTGAGGGCCCTGGTAGGAGGGAGAAGAGTCACATGTGCAATGAGATCACCTGTCCCGTCAGTCTACTGTGTCAAGCTCTTCCTATCCCTCACTACACCATCTTGTCAGGGGCTGCGTCCCCCTATGCTGAGTCTCCCCTTAATGACTGTATTTTGGGAGCTGGGCCAAGGCCACATGTATAAAAGAGATATGTACAACTTGTGTCACAAAGTAAAGGGCAGGTGCTTCTGCGACCTGCTCCTCTTTGGGGCTAGAACATGGCAAAACCACATGCTGGCCATTTTAAAGCATCAAGGCAAGGCAGGAGCTTTGTGATAAGCTGGGATCACCCCCAGCCCACTCACTGGACAATCAGCTACAAATGGACATACTTTCCCAAAGCCACCATTGCTCCAAGTTCCTCCATAAGGCATCTGACACCTCTCAAGTCGGTGCAGAACAGGGCCACATCGCTGGCAAACGTTGTCAGAGCCGAGAACCCACAGTGCCAGCTGATCTGTCTGTTCACACACAGTCTGGCAGAAACAAAGGTATGTGAGAGTTTAAGAAAATGCCATTTTGAAAAATGTCTTTTTGAAAGAGGCATCCGGCACATGCTGGGAACACACTGAATCATGTGACACAAGGCCCCTCTGAGTTCTACCTTATCCAGCCACAAATGGGAAGCGGAGCTGGTTTACTGGATGACAGCTGTCTCCTGTGCCACAGGCAGATGACACTAACACAGAGGGTGCCTGCCTCTGAGGAGCTCTGAATTCGGTGGGGAGGAGATTAGCCGACTAAAGTCACAATTCCTACCAGGGTTCTGTCAGGGGAAAGCCTGGAGATGCAAGAGGAAATGCCAGTCAACTAACTTCTGTAAGTCACCGGAGGCCTGGGATGGAAAGCCTACGTCGTCTAAAGGCTTCCAGGAACCATCCTGGGACAGAAGGAAAGGCTGCCAGGGCAAAGTGACGGGAAAAGTGTGCAACACTGGCGGAAGTATAGGGAAGATGCTGCCGTGGCCACCAGAGACTGAGAAACCACAGTCAGAATCCTGACCTGTCACCTTCGACCTCTAAGCCGCACCGAGTAACTTACATTTAAAATGAGCTGAAAACAGGCCAGGTGAAGAACTCTGTCCTCCGGGTGCACTGGCCACTCACACAGGACGGCACTGTGAGATCAGACAGTTCAGCTGACTGACATGCAGAGCCCTGTTAGTCAGGGCTGCAGACCATGCTATCGGAGGTGCACACTACCACCAGCATCCAAATCTCCTTCCAGTCTTCTCTCTGCTTCCCACAGGAGAACAGGAGTAACAAGCAAAAGTCCTAGTCACCTAGAATGGTACCCACTAACCCCACCTTCTCCTGGTGCATAAAAGAGAATGGGTACCCTTGCTGCCTTGTGCCTGGAGCAACATTGAGCTTGCCCTAGAACAATGGCTCCCTCACTGGGTTCTAGAGCAGCAAAGACTGGACAGGAGCTATGGTGAGAAGGAGGAGGGAGAGGAGTAGGACTCCTGAGTTCAGTGACTTACAGTTGGAAATTTTTAATGGGATAAGGGCTTATTGAATTCTCTAAATGAATTCAAGGTAGTGTTTTGCTGTTGTTGTGTGCAGGGTTGGTTTGTTTGATTGATTGATTTTAGGTTCTGGGGGTGGGGAGCTATACCACCAAGTGAGAATCCTAAGAGATTATCTTAGGCCACATTTCCACCCTTCCTTGTGCTTTTCGCTTTGAAAAAGGGTCTAAGTTGCCCAGGCCGGCCTTGAACTCACTCTGGAACCCAAGAAGACACTATGACTGAGTCTATAGCTCAGACTGGCCTTGAACTTACGATCTTCCCACCTCAGTTTCCCAAGTAGCTGAGACTGCAGGCCGGCACCACCATGCCCAGCTTCAGCTGGAGTCTTTAAAATGCATCACTTGGGCCGGTTGGTGGTGGCGTACACTTTCAATCCCAGCAGAGCTGGGCAGATCTTTGTGGGTTCGAGGCCAGCCTGGTCTACAGAGCGAGATCCAGGACAGGCCCCAAAACTTCACAGAGAAACCCTGTTTCGAACCCTCCCTAAAAAAACAACTACAACAAAACAATAAAAACAGCAACAACAGCAACAAAACCCATCACTTGGTTTGGTGTAGATGGGAAGTGGATCTACAAGAGCATTTATGTAAAAACACCTGTGACCTGGGAATGTGTCTAATCAAATGAGCCTAAGTAAAACATATTTTGACAGTTGATCTTAAAGTTTCTTGTTTGGCTGGGCAGTGGTGGCACACACCTTTAATCCCAGCACTTGGGAGGCAGAGGCAGGTGGATCTCTGTGAGTTTGAGGCCAGCCTGGGCTACAGATTGAGTTCCAGGAAAGGGGCCAAAGCTACACAGAGAAACCCTGTCTAGAAAAACAAAAACAAAAAAAGTTTGGCTAGGGAACTTATTTTAATTGGACTTGGCCTATGGAAGACACGGTCCTAGCCAGGAGCAGTTTACCTCCTGTTGAGGGAGACTAGACAGATGATTTTAAAATCCTAAATTACCACAGGGTGCTGCTGGCTGGGGGAAAAAGCTATCTTATAAAGAGACTTGCTCAGAAACATGGGAAAGGCCCAGGGGATGGACTATGGGGAATGTGTGTACTGTTGGAGAAGCATCACCATTTGTCACTGTAAAGTGCATACATACCACCGTGGGTCTAGAATGATGAGTACAAGTCTTGAAAGCTTTATAAAAGGCAACTGAAACCTTGTCAAGCATACATAATGTCCCCCTAGCAAGGGAAAAGTCAGAAATATAGAGTGGTGGAAGCAGGGAAGGCGAATGGAAACCTGTAAGAGGCCCTTCAACCACACAGTGGCAAGACAGAAGGAAGACTGCAGACACACAGATCACAATTCACTTACATAAATGAAAATTATTTTACAAGATACATAATCTATAACAACAATATAAGTCAATGCAAATAGTTTAAGAAAAGTACAAGCAGGAGGAGATATGTAAGTTTTCAGTGGGTGGTGCAATATGAGAGCAACACAGATTAAAACACGTCACTAGGTAGAGCCACAAAATCCACAACCCCATCGTTCAATGTGAATGGGGCCAAAGGGACACAGTAAATACACTGTCTGTTGAATGTGTCTACTTAGTTCAAGTCTAAAATAAAACCTTGTTCGTGTATTTCAAATTTGATTTGATATTAAATATTTCTGATCAGTTTTGAAAACTTTTGATCAGCTGCAAAAGCAAATATAATTGTAAATTCAATCACAAAGTTCAAAAGGCCTAGTATCTTAAGGCAGTTATTATGGGATACAGATACATCCTATAATCACTGTTTTCTTAATAATTACAGACATATAATTGGGTGCACACAAGTTACGACCTCATTTTGCAAGTCACAAATTAAAGAGGCCACAGAATTCAAGCCTGCATAAATGTGGGGATTGTCATATTTCCAGGTCACAGTGCCACCCAGTAATAATCTAATATGCCCATGCATGGGAGATCATGAGAGAAAACCAAAGGATGGACTGCATTCTAGAATCCCAGAGACAGGAGTGATTCAACAGTTTGCATGTATCTTTGAAGCAATGTTCATGGCCCTTCAGATCCATCATCTGAACACAGCTATTCTGATGTAATAAAAATGATCTGTAATTATTTGATATTGTAAATGTATAATTCCTCATAGATAAAAAACATGACTACAAAAAGTAAAATCCTAGGAGTACTCTCCAAACCGTAAACTAAATGTTATTTAAGTGGGTTGATGGAATAAAGAAGAGCTCAGAGTAACATCTTTAAAAATGTAGCTCAAATTTAGTGTTGAAGTTTTGTAACAGATAATCCTTATTCTCTCATTCTTAAGGATCTCAACACTCCCCAGTCCATTCTCCAAAAGCAAATCTAAATGTCTTATGATATGTAGTTACTATTTCTTTACTATCAAAACACTGAATGGTTTGGTACAAAACATGAGTATGGCTGGTGATATTACCATTAAAACAGATAGGCCCTCTTTCTTGATATTGTGTTGGCTGCTGACAGGTAAGAAGTGTCTCACATTGCCCACTTTGAGCTGGGCATAGCAATGCATGCCTATCATCCCAGAGGTCTGAGGCACAAAGATCACAAGTTCAAGGCCACTCTGGGCTACATAGAGAGACTCTATATCCCAAAGCAACAACAACAACAACAACAAAAAGTCACCCACTTAATTTTTTTCAATTTCTTTCAATTATTTCTTGTTCTATTAAGTCTATTAAAATAAATATATGCATACAAATAAGTAAAGCTACGTTTTTGTGAAGTTCACTAATTTTTAATGAGCAACTCAGCCTTTGCTCAGATGTACCCAGTTTTGAAATTTCATGTAAATGGATACTTTCTAGTTCTACACAATTAAGCATTTTCTCTATAGAAAAAAAATCAATATCTACTATCCTGCCAATGCCAAACACTCTCCCTTATTTACATGGTGTTCAGTACAGAATTCAGTCTCTAGTTCTATAACAACCAACTTCTAAGATGGATCCCACATACTCAAACAGATACATTAAAATACATTAAGTATGGGCTTAACTATATTTTAAAACTTCACCCAAAAGCAATTTGCTTAAATCTGTATTCTAAAATATTCCACCAGCTATCACTTCTGACTAGTCGTAACCTGAGGAGAGAACTGACTCCCAGGTTGTCTTCTTAATCTGCACTCATGTGTGCAGCCAGCCACATTTGCAAACACACACACACACACACACACACACACACACACACACACACACACACACACCACGCCCTTTAAAAAATGAGCTCTAAAATTCCCTAAGCAACACATCAAGTCTACACACAATCTCCTTCCTAAAAGAATGCCTTCCCCAGACAGACACACGTCACAGTCACTGCTTTAATGGAATTACTAAGAAAAATATGATTTCAATCCAAGTAAAATTTGCATTTGTGTTCTTAACAAAGATAACGCTCTAAGGAGATGATTTTACATTCACCAGCCCATCTGTCCCTTCACTAATCCACACTTTATAATATGCAATCTCTTGCCCATTCCAAACAGTCTACACAGCACAAGGAGGACTGAGGAGTTTTTGTCAATAATAACAAACTCATTACATCAGTTGTCTGCTGTCACATGGGAAAATGATAGTTTACACAAAGTTTAATTTTATAACTAGCCTCTTTAGTATCAGATAGAAAACAAACTTCCCTCAAGCACACTGCAAACACCGCCTATTCTCAAAAGATAAAGAAAACAGTAATTTCCGATACAAGCCAACAAAATCGAATTGCCTCCGATAACACCGTGAAGCCCCAAAATGCCACAATCCTTTATGAGAGGCAAGCAATACAACTAAACAATATAAAATATCCAAAATCCTAGTGCCATTTCCTCCTTCAAATTTTAACACAAGATACTTTATATCGAACCTGTAATCTCTGTTGAAAAAAATAAAAGCATATTTTATACTTTCTTGGTGTTTCTGTACTCAAAGTATAAACAAGTGACAAATGGCAATAAAAGACATTACAAAAAATAGATCTACATTTCCTGGACGAAGAGGTTGAAGCAAGCAAACAATATGCTTGGGATGCTGGGCATCACGCCTCATACACTCTGCACCATGGTATAAGTCCTTGGTTTTCCTTGGTGGCCCGAAGTGAGGAAGGCGGACCTAGGTTGTCCTCTTAGGGAGCAGTCTGAGGAGGGTGGTTTCACTATTACCAGACTCTTTTACTGGTTTCTGCAGATACTCTAAGAAACTTTGCAGACCTCCTAAATATTCTATTCATATTTTTTATAGGAAAATGTGATCCAATAATTCAATTCCCTTAAACACACTTATGTAATAAATCTAGAAAAGCCACAAATGTAAAAGCAATTCTGTTTACATCTCCCCAGGTCATGTTGGGATTTCCGGCTACCAAGAAAAAGGATTCCCGTATTTATTTTCTTTAAGGGGAATCTGTTTGTTCAAAGGAATTATATAACCACACCTAAGTATAGTGGGGGGGAGTCTTTTTTTTTTTTTTCAACATTCCTTGGCTTCAAGGTTATGAGTTACTAGTGTAGCTTACTTTTTTGGAAGCCTCCAGGGGAGATTTTTAAGAAATAATAAGGAGCTGCTTTAGAAGGGTTTTATAAACACGTGGGCAACAACATCTATGGGCAAAGGACAGGGTGAGTCAGTGGACATAACTGCAAAAGAAAAGAGATTTGTTGTCCCCAATGCTGCCTCAGAAAACCCAGTTGCTCAAGTGGAAAGTGGGCCATTCCGGGAGCAGGTGCGGGCCCACCCCAACTCATTCCATTCGCAACACTCATGACACATTTGCTCCAGAGATCAGAGGTCAAAGGTCGGCCCCATGGCACTCTCTGAAATCTACCTAGTCCACAGGGGTTGCCAACCGTCCCGACAGGGATGGGCACGAGTGGGCACGATCTGGGGAGGTGTTAGAGGGCAAGGTTGCTGGACCTGTGTTAGGCAAGTTTCTCTTTCTGCAAGTAAAATCCTCACTGTGACAGGCAATCTCTGCCGCCAAGGTGTGGGAACAGCAAAAAGAAACTAAAGAGGTTGGGACATTAGAAGATACCGGAAGACCTGGATGACAGCTCTGCTTTCCTGGTCCGATGAAGGGGTCTTACCTCTTCCGGCCCCATACAACCGGGGGGAGGGGGGGCAGCACGAAGAACAGTGTTTGTTTAGTCCCTTCCACACACACCTCCCAAGATCGTCTGGCCACATGGGCCTCACGTGTCCAAGTACCCTCCTGTCATGAGGCAGGGTGCAAGCCGGCCACTGGGCCTGCCAGGGGTGGCTGGAGGAACCCACACACAGGACCAGACGGGCACCCCTGGAGCCCGAGGCCCGAAGTCCCGTTGTCCCCTCGGCCTGCAGCAGCCACGATCACAAGGGGCAGGAGGCAGCCCCAAGCTGAGGTTCTGCACAGAGGGTCGGCCCCCCACCCCCGACCCCGACACACACATTTATACACAAGGGCTTTTACACCAGCACCACTCACGGAAAGTGCACCCGGGCCAGGCCTGCCACGGTGACCAATGCAAGACCCTGGCGCCCCAAGTACTCAGCACCTCGCAGAGAACTGTGCCCGCCCTTCTCCAGCACCCGCTTACCCGGTGGGGGGCTTGGCCGCCAGTGCGTGCGGCGCGTCCATGGAGCCGGCGGGCTGCGCTCGGGGCTCTGCCGGCCGAGTGAGGCGCTGGCTGCGGCGCCGCCGTCCTCATTCACTTTTTCCGCGCTGACCCATCGTCCTCCCACGCGGGCTTGGCGAGGATCAGCGGCCGTGCCGAGAGGAGAGGACGGAAGCGACCGGAGGCGTCCGGGCGGGCGGGGGCGCGGGGAGGGACCGACGCGGCCGGCCGGGACGCGGGAGCAAGGTGCGCCGCGCCCCCGCCGAGCTGGCTCAGCCGCGCCCACCGCGGCACCGCCCCGCGCCCGCGCGCCGCTCCCCAGCGCCCGCCTCCCCGCGCGCCCCCGCCGCCGCCCGAGCGCACCTGGGCGGGGCGCGCACTCCGCGGTGGGCACCGGCTCGCTTGCCAGCCTGCCGGGCGGGTGGTAGGAACTGGGCAGGGAACCACCTAGCCAGCTACCTGTGGCTGTGTAGGGCGAGGCCGGTGGACTAGCTGTCGAGAATTGAATGGAAGGAACAGAGAGGCGTACCTGGGACCCCGGAACCTAAAAGAAGCTTTGTCAGTGCCACAGAGCTCCTGCGAGGGGTGGGGAGAGGGGTCCGTGAGGTTCTTGGAGTGCAGCACCGGGAAGTGGAGTGGGATGTAGTTTGGGGTACAGGTACACGTTCCTGAGACATCAGAAAGCAGAGAGGCTGGTGCAGACCTGCTGTGCCAACAAGAACTGCACTGGGTTGGATGCATGCTTCGATTTGCCAGCCTGGTTGACTGGATAGTAGTGGACATTACTGTGGCGACTCCTGTGCGGACTGGTGGGCAAAAATACCAGCAGAGGCTGCAGGTGCTGAGCCCTCAGGGCAAGTCAACCTGAAGGCCCAGATCCACCAAGCCTCACCTCTCCACACTGCTAATTGACACCAGGGGAACAGGAAAAGACCCTGGTGGCTATGAAAGTTCAGCCCTACAAATACAGCAATGGTACTGGGTTTAGAATTAGAATAAAAGACTAGTAAGATGTAAGATTCCGTGACTGAACTCGGTATTCAGAAGCCAGCCCTAAGCCTCTCTGCCTCTGAGCCCCAACTTTCTGTTTAAGGAAAGAGGGGAAGGCCAGCCTTTGTACAAAATGTAAGCCCTGAAGTGGCTACAAAGCCTTCAGCCCCCCAGCCCCGGTGCCCACTCAGAACAGGTGAGCCGCTTCAGCTTCACACCTGCAGCGTGGCCTGGCCTCATTCTGAATGCAAATGCTCAGAGCACTTTCCCACCCTAGGGCCTCTGGGATCTGTATGAACCCCGCTGGATCTGCTCGGATACCTGCTGCCCAGGGAGGCCTTTCGTGACCCCTCTGCACTAAAGCACAACCCCATTCTCAATTCCCATCTGCTTCTTGTCCAGTGTCCTGAATTTGACACTCTTGCTCATTGTCTTGATGTCCCTCATGGATGCTTATCACTTGTGTGTGTGTGTGTGTGTGTGTGTGTGTGTGTGTGTGTGTGTGTGTGTGTTTATAAAGTGCTTCCATGTATATGCATACAAATTTTATATTTATATAAATATGGGTGTGTGGATTATATATACATGGGATATAAGTATATGCATATGTCCATACTGTATTGGATATGGTTTTTTTGTTTTTATGTGTTTGACCTGGGTTTCTTTCCTGAGAATGTGACTCGGTGTTCGAACAGTGGGCCTTGTCTGATTTTTTTCATTACTCTCAACATTTAGGAGAGCAAGTGAGGGTGGATTAGGGCTCACTACATAAAGAGAACATTGAGTGAATGAGTTTCTAGGCTGCCTTCCAGCTCTGGGTGTGGGTATCAGAAGTTACCTCCTGGAATCTCTAAGATCTCTCCATGCTCTGGATACCACTGTGGGAAGGAGTAGCCTGGGAGAGGCCAGGAGGCCAGGAGCTAGGGATCTAGACCCCAGCGAATATCTCAAGAAGTATCAGTGGCTCAGACGGTGGGCCGCGATAGCAGCTAGAAATCATGAGCACTGAAGGCAGTTGGTTCTCAGACAGAGAGAATACCACACAAAAAGAAGTAGAGGAAGAAAGGCACTGTCCACCTCAAGGCTGAGCTTCCCATTTCTGTCCTAGGAAAAAGGCCCTGGCAGCATTGGGTTTGGACAACTTCCAATTCTAGGGAAGCCACTAAACACCATAATCTGAGAAACCCAAAAGGGAAGTGGAGTGGGCGGAAGAAACTGAGAAGACTTAACCACAGTGAAGCACAAGGCAAGGTTGGGGCTTAATACCCGTAGGCAGATCTAAACTCCTGACGCCTCTGCTCGGAATGTAAATAGGCCAGCCCTGACAATCAGGACCCAGCTTCCTTTATGGAAAGGGTCCCAACAGATCCATCTATGCACAATTGTTTCCAAAATTAAATCTGTTTCACAGGTACCTATGAAGGCTGATAATAGGTAGAACCAGACAGGGAAAACAGAAACAACATGCAGAAGGCATAGCTCTTTGAGGCAGAGGCTGTAAAACAAAGGTCTGAGGAGGATTCCATACAGTACCACGTGCCGAGATGACTTGACCTTGGAGGTCACTGGATGCTTTCATGTACACCTTGATCTGAGTAGAGCAAATAACATAATAACATGTTAGGACATTGATTCCAGGAAGAGGATGATTCCTCCCTGCATGCACTTTAAAATGCCTTTCAACAAACCAACACTCTTTCAAATATTGACCTTCACAAAATATTTTATAGACATGCAAACAGCCAAGATATTCTGATAATTATCTGTAATTGCTGAGGGGGTAAGGATGTAGTATTTGTCAGTTTGCATGATGTGACTAGTCCACATGGACTGATGATGTCAGATTCCCATCAAGGTGTTCCTGAAGGAAGAAGGGAGAGGCAACACGCTTGCACTTCTTCAGATCTCAACTTCCTATGTGCTACACAAAGGCTGTACCTCTGTCCCTTTCATCCAAGAGCACAGCTAAGCACCAGCTGTGCATCTCAGGGTTGTGACTGGTGATGCTGGTGATATCACTGAGCTCTTGACTCCGGAAAGAGCTAGCACCAGAGTCCAGGTCACTGGAGGGACTTTCTTGTCTTATTGTGTCCAGATCTCCCCTTTCCCTTCTACCTTTCCTCTCAAGTCTTGCCTTTCCTCTGGTAGGGACACCTGGGACCTCAGAGACCCTACTACTGTGCACCCAGACCATATACAAGGTGCCCAGGATGGCCCAGGGTCACCACAAGGGCACATAAAGATGGGTAGAGGTGAATCTGACTAGGTCAGTGCTTCCTGAATTTGAATGTGCAAAGGGTGCAGATTCTGATCCAGTTAGTGATGCACCTGAGAGCTTTTGTTCCTAATGGGCTCTCAGGGATGCAAAATTTGCTGGCCCAGGGACTGAAGGTCACACACAGTAGCTTCTGGACTGATCCTGCACTGACTGGTAGTGTTGCCAGCAGCAAATTCCTTCTCTCTAAACATTCATTTCCTTCTGTGCAATGCGAGAGCAACCCAAACGGATCCAGGTTTTGTGGGGCCTTCACCTTACACGATTTCAGGAACCTTTTAAAAATGATAACATGATTGATACAAATTAATTCTAAGGTGGTTATTTATTGTATGGATAAAATTTTGTGGACTTCTGAAGAATAATAAAGCCCTAGTCTATAATCCACAGTAATTGGAGAAAGGCTCTAAGGCAGTAAGATAAAACAATAACATGCTGTTGAATCTCGACTCCCATGTGGTAGATGTCCTATAGGAAAAGAAGAAATACTGGCATTCTCAGTATGCTCAACAAAGGCCACCTGAGGACACAGTGAGAGGGTGGCGGTGTGGAACCCAAGGAGAAAGTCCTCACCAGAACACAAGCCCAGCAGCATGTCAATCATGTCTGTTTCAGCGTACAGAGCCATTAGAAGATGAATTTCTGCTTTTTAAGCTACCCATTCCATCGTATTTTTGTTATGGCAGTCTGAAGAGACTGAAAAAGATTTGGAAAATAGGCCATTAAAACAATTGTTCAAAGTCGACACACCACTACAAGCCAGCAGGTCGCTAGCATATCAGTAAGTCAGCCCCCAAGGGGTAAGAATAAAGAGTAATATTTATCTCACATGTCTGGGTAAGGATTAAACTAGATATCAACTGCTTATGGTGGCACCTGGCACTCGTAAGTAATCAATCCATGTTAATTCTGATTGCACAGATTAGATATTCGTTTTTCTTGAGGTACATAGTTCCCTTCAAACGTGTGTGACCAGAGTTCTAGCTCCTTGAACCGTTGCTAGAACATAGACAAAAGCCACACCCCAGTCATGTTGCTCTGGCAGGTGACACGAGTTGGGTGGTGGCGGGAAGGTTATTAGCGGTAAACATTGCCAGAGCAGGGATGCCTTTCTCCTTATGTGAGGGAAGGCCAAGACATAACCCGGGACCAAAGCCTCTTCTTCGGCCATCTTGCTTGGGTGCTTGAAGCCCTAGGAACCACTTTCCTGGGGAAAAGTGTGGGTTTTACAGCTGCAGCTGTGTGTTATTTCTGTGCAGCTTGTGGCACCCAGCTGGAGTCTGCAACAAGGAGTCATTAAATTTAGGCCCCAGGTCTCTTGAGAAGAGACCTGATGACCCCATGTCCTGCCATTCATGTTGCTATTTCATTCTCAACTCTACTTCAAGGTAAAGGCTGAATTGCTTTCTTGTTGCTTGTTTTAGTTCTTTTGGGGGGCCTGCCACCCAGCTCCCACATAAATCACACAGGGAGGCTTATTCTTAGTTATACATACCCGGCCTTAGCTTGGCTTGTTTCTTGCCAGCTTTCCTTGACTTAAATTATCTTATCTACCTTTTGCCTCTGGGCTTTTCCAGTCTCTTATTTCTGTAAATCTTACTCTGTGGCTTGCTGTGTAGCTGGGTGGCTGGGTGACTGGCCCCTTTGAGTCCTCCTCTTTCTCTGGCTACCTTTACATCTCCTCCTCCCAGATTTCTCCTTCTATATATTCTCTCTGTCTGCCAGCCCCACCTATTCTTTCTCCTGCTTTCCTATTGGGCATTCAGTTCTTTATTAGACCATCAGGTGTTTTAGACAGGCACAGTAACACAGCATCATAGAGTTAAACAAATGCAACATAAACAAAAGTAACACACCTTAAAATAATATTTTACAACACTTTCTCTTTAGGATGGTATCTTCAATGATTAATTTTGAGTGTCAACTTGATTGGATTGGGAAGTGCCTGGGGATCAGTAAAATACATGTCTGGGCATATTGGTGTGGACATTTCCAGAGAAGATAAGTTAACTGAGAGGGGAAGACCTACTTTGAATTCATGGTCCTCTCTGAATGAAATAAACTGTGAAAAAGGAGAAAGCCAGCTAAGAGCAGTCATTCTCTATCTCTCTATTTGCTACAGTGGGATTTGCTCTGTTCATCACATCCTCTCCACCACAAAGGAATGATGCATCAGAGACGATGAGCAAAAGAAACCCTCCTCCTCTTAAGTTACATTGCGCATTCTGTCACAGCAACTCAAATGCCAGCTGGCACAGTGTGTCTTAGCCAGTTTTGTGTGTTCTACAACAACACTTGATACAAGGTAATGTATAAAAAACAGAGGTTTGTTTATATCATAGCTTTAGAGGCTAAAATTCCAGGATTATGTTGCCTAATCCCATAAGGCTGCCTATGTCACAGCATGATGGATGGCATTACAGAGGAGCAGAGAGATGGAAGTGAGGAATGAATAAAGGGAGGGACCAGACTTGTTCTTTTATAACAACATTCTCTAAGTAGAATAAACCTGGTTCTAAAAGAACTACATGACTCCCTTCAAATGGTGGTATTCCATAAGCTAATCAAATCATAAAGGTTGGTCAGTATGTCAATACCATTGCATTAGGGACAAAGTTTCCACCATATGAACTTTTGGTGGCAAATCATATCTAAAACATAGCAGAATCAAGTATTTAAATGGCATATTTTACATGCTTATTGGAGCCCATTTTAAGGTTTTCTAGTGGCTTTACCCAGCAGGTCTGCATAGAGAGAATGATTGGACCATGGGCCTGGGTGTAAGTGTCTGAGATGGTCTGCATTTGGCTGTTGCGGGGGAGATCTTTTGCTCCACCCCTTGGCATTCCTTTAAGTACCCTAGGCCAGAGACAGCCAGGGCCTGATGGATTAGGATCCAGGCCCTCTGGAGGCTAGCCTGTGTTTTCTGTTTCTCTCCCCTCTATTTTTCTATCTAATATTTCCTGCTGCTCCTACTCAAGAGTACTCTGGGGAAATGTAGGGGTGAGAGATGGCCCCCCACACATGCTATCATTAGTTAATAATAATGGCTTAAATGTTTGTATAGATTGCTTCTCTTTTATGAAAAATATAATTTACATTCCATGAGAGTCATCCCTTTTAAGGCATACAATTTGGGACTGGTGTGGCAGCTCAGTTGGCAATGTGTTTACCAGACCAACATGAGAACCTAGGCTTGATCTCCAGAACCTAGGCCAAAAAACCAGCAGCATGGTCAGACATGCTCATAATCCCAGCCCTAGAGAGCAGAAATGAGCAAATCTCCGAGGCCTGTCAACCGCCAGTGTAGCCTAATTGGTGAGGTCCAAGCCAAGTGAGAAGCCTTGTCTCAAGAAAACAGTGGAGTACAGCTAAGAAGTGACATACTAGTCTGACCTCTGGCCTCCAGGTGTACACACACACACACACACACACACACACACACACACATACACACATACACACACACACACACACACACACACACACACACACAAAAGAAATAAAGAATGCAGTTTAATGGGTATTTGTATGCATGTAGATCTTGGCAACAACCACCACCATCTCATCCCAGACCATTGTAATCACCCCCAAGTAAGCCCTGTATCTATTGGTATTCATTCCTTGGGACCATTAATCTCCCTTATTAATTTGCCTATTCTGGACAATTTATATACATGACACCATACAACAAATGGTCTTTAATGACTGGATTATTTTACTTAGGATAATATCATCAAGGTTTATCCACAGTGTAGCATATGTCGGTACCTCATCTTTTAATACTCAAATCATACTCCATTGAATGTACAAATGACATTGAATTTAACTGTGGATCAGATGATAAACATTAATTGGATTTCCACTTTGGACGTTATAAATACTGCTGCTGTGCTATACATATTGAAAACGGTGTGGATGTATGTTTTGGGTTCTCTTTGGGTATGTACTTAAGAGGCATTACCAGACCAATAGGTAACTACATGCTTATTCCTTCCAGGGTATGCTTGAAGAAGTGCAAAGCTGTTTTCCAAAATGGTTGCACTATTTTACACACCTGCCAGCGATGGATAAGGCTTATGGGAGGAGTTCCTATCTTACTCTACTTCAAAATCAGTCTGTGAGCTGAATCAGTCTCCACTTTGCTTCATTTATTTCCTTTGAACCCCGCCCCCAGCAATTAAACAGTATAGATACTCATTTGTCTCTTCCTCGCTTTGAGCAATAATTATAATAACTTCATGTACCCAGTGGACAATACCCCAATGTTTGTTGAACCATAGCAAAAGTTAATATTTAAAAGCAGTGTCTAAGCCGGGCGGTGGTGGCGCACGCCTTTAATCCCAGCACTCGGGAGGCAGAGCCAGGTGGATCGCTGTGAGTTCGAGGCCAGCCCCAGGAAAGGCGCAAAGCTACACAGAGAAACCCTGTCTCAAAAAAAAAAAAAAAAAAAAAAAAAAAAAACAAAACAAAACAAAAAAAAAAAAGCAGTGTCTATAGGGGCTGGTGGTGGACAGTTGCAGGGTCCAGCATGTGGGTGAGATTCAGCATCCAATGCTGCAAAAAAGTAAAACAAAATCAAAATACAACAATTAGATGCCATGGACTATGATAAATTTGTTAAGAAATCCTAGTCACTTAATGTTTAAGGAAACCCCAAAGGGCTTGAATATAGCTCAGTGATAGGGAGCTTATCTGGGTTCTATCCCCAGCACTGCCCTCTACAGAAAATCAACACAAAACATAGGTATCGTTGCTGTCACCCTTTTACAATGGGGGAAAAAGCCAGAGTTTGGGAGCCTCAGAAAGTTATTCACGTTTGCACAAAGCAAGGGCTTGTTCCCTGGAATCTTACCCTGCATACTAGGCTCTTCACCATCCACAAAGCACAGTTGCTCTCATGTATGCCGGCTGCCCAGCTCTTCTGACGATGATTCAACACAGAAGTAGTGCCAACACTTAGAGTTTGTCGGAAAGTGTGTGCTGTGCTTACAGCCAAACAGCAAACGGAGAGAATGTGTAGGTGTGGCTCTCCTGCCACGTTGTCATGAAGCTTTATTTAAGCCACCAGCTGTCATCATTTTTCTTCTGATGAGATCATTCTGGGAGCTCTGCTTCTGGTTGAGGGAAGCATCGCTTGGCCGCTCTGCCTTGATGTGCAGTCGGGGTGAACTTATATAACATTGCACCTCCACCCTCAGCCCACACGAGGATTATGCAACTGCGTGTAGGATTCTTTGCAGGGGTTTCCGGAAATATGAGCCTGCACAGAAAAGGCATCAAGCTGTTCTGACTAAAGAAGACTTTCCGACCTGGGCCTGTGTGTGTTCTGTCTCTTTGAAGTATTTTGCCTCAAAGAACTTGCCTGGTTAAAAGTTAGTAGAAAGTAAATCTCAGAAGTCAACAGATAAGTATGTCCTCTGTTATAGCTCTGTTCTGTTCCGCTTTAATGCTATTCTGAAAAATCAGGGATAGATTTATCACAGTTCCCTCTTATACACCTCCTTCATTGCTACAAGCTCTCTATTTCCTAACTTGATCAAGAATGAAGAGATTGGTGAATGGAGCTGTATTCTAAATTTTATTTATAGTTTCAATATTGGTGGTGTTTTATATCAAACCATGAGATTCTAACTTGAATGAAAAATGTCATCTTTCTAGTAAGCCAAAACTCTGCATTTACACAAAGAGGAAAGAGGAGGGAGTTGTCTCTGAATTCCTGCATTCCCAAGTATTTAATATTTAACAGGGATCCCAGATAGCACCTATACTTTGGCCTCAGGCTGTACCAGGCATACCAGACAAAAGAAGGAGTTGGGTTGTTAAGACACCCATGTCTGGAGAAGCTGAGGAAGCTTCTAGAAGAAGTTTATCCCCAGGGTTGAGGGTGGAGAAGAGCAGAGGAAGCTCAAGAGCACTCTCAGCATCAAGGGTGGGGGAATGCAAACCTCATACTGTGTCACACACGTTGTGTTTTGCTCCAATCTTTCCTAGATCCAACAGGTGTGGGGCAGATCAACATCTAAGCCACATTGTCTTACAGTGCACTTGTGGAGGAAAGCCCAGCACAGGGTTTCAGCAGAGGAAACCTCATCAAAGATGGTCATTGACTAAACGAGAGGATCTTGGGGAGCCACCACTTGTAGCAGAACCACTGATCTGTGAAGTATGGAAAAAGCATCTTGGGGGAGTTTCAGAGATATGGGTGCCTTGGAGATCCATAAGGATACTAGGATAGAGGCAAGGACATTCTCCTTGTTATGCTAGTTAGGCATTATTTTCATTCATTGTCTAGGACAGCCAAGAGAACTTCAGCTGTGGAACGAACAGTTTCTTCAGGAATATTTTCAAAGACCTTCAAGATTCTGCAGATTCATAATGACAGAAATGGTGATGGAGGGTCCCAGCCTCCTTCAGAACAGTACCCCAGGGAAGAGGACTCTCTGACATGGGTGCATGCCGCCACCACAAAGTTCACTGTGGAAGCCAAGCACTGGACCGAGCCCTGGGAGTCAAGTTGAAGAGAGGGAGGAGGGATTGTTTGAGCAGTGGGGATGGTGGTGGTGGTGGTGGTGGTGGTCAAGATCATGATGGGGAAACCCACAGAGACAGTGGACCCAGGTCGTGGGAGCTCAGGGACTCTAGATGGACAGCTAGGGAGCCTGCGAGGGACCAACCTACACCCCCTGCTGTAGCACAGAATCTTCCGGGTGAGAGAGATGCGTCCTGATTGTGGGCCAGGCAGGACTGGAGAAAACTGCAGCTGCACTCCTCATGTGGGGGATAGTTGTGCAGCACGCTCTGTTTGTGGCCCCAAGCAGTGAGACCACGATCTGTCTCAGGTGCATGAGCTGGCATTTTGGAACCTATTCCCAGTGGTGGGGTGCCTTTGCTCAGCCTTGATGCAGTGGGGAGGAGCTTGGTCCTGTCTCAACTTGATATGCCTTGCTTTGTTGACTCCCATGAGAGGCCTTACCCTTCCTGAGGAGTGGATGGGGGTGGGGTGGGGGTAGAATGGAGATGGGGAGAGGGAATGGGAGGAGAGAGGAAAAACTGTGGTTGGTATGTAAAATACATTTTAAAATTTAATAAAAAAGTTCATTGTGGTTGGCAAACCTTCAGGCACAAACAACAGAGCTGAAAGTGTTTTTTTTTTTTAATTGTAAAAGCAGCTTATGATATATGATAGCTAAGTCAGAAATGCCATGACTGAAATATCTGGAGGTGATGGTATGTCTCAACAGCTGAGGGCTTTCCCTGGGGTGCATCTCATCCCTGATGGTGAAATCACACTTTCCGTCTTAACTAGATCTTCTGGGATTTTAAAAAAAAATGAAAAAGCAGACTTTGGAATCTTAGTTCAGGGAATGTCACAGCCTATTATACTCAACTTCTAATCCAATGTTTTCCTTTGTTTCACTCATTAAAAGACAGCGAGTTCTCATGCAGGCCATGCCAACATCAGCACGCTAACCTGCAGAAATAGTGGCTTCCCACACTTTCAGATTAAAAAGTATCCCAAGAGAACAGATCTTAAATGCAGGCAGCTCTGTGATATTCACTCTTCTGAAGGTATTACTTTTATTTTTTTCCAAGTAATCACATGAACATCACAATGGCTTTTTGGCAAAAGTTAGATTTCTTCCTGTGAGGGTCCAGCCCCTGTGGAATGTCCCAAGCACCCTGTGGGAAAGTTATGGGGTAGATAAGATCTTGCTTAGCATCACCTCAGAGGGAGCTGCAGCTCAGTGATGAAGTGATGTGTTACCGTCAACCCTGTGCAGAGATGGGTGCTGTAGATCCTGTGAATCTGGGTCTTCAGAAGTGGCCTGATGCCTGCTGGTCCCGGGACTTCTCTTGCAGACTTTGTGAAGGTGCTTGTGTTTATGCTTCCCAGGTTACAGCTAATGTTGAGCTGTATTTATTTAGCCTCCCAAACCCAGAAGCGAAAATGAAGGGATGGGATTGATTCTTGAATTCTGGAAGGGAGAGACCCAAGGTCACTTCTCTTTCCGTCCTCATCTCTCCTCCAGCCTGGGTGTCATAAGGATTGCAGATGCTCCAAGCACAGTCCTTACAGTGTTGCTTCTTTGAGGTCAAAGATGCCTGATCTGCACAACTAGTGAAATCATTGAAATAATGCTGAGACAGCCAATTCTTGGTGGCTCCCTACCTCCATCTGGGTCTTGCCACAGCTGTCACTCTTTGAAAAACAGAAGGTAACAAAGCTGCTTTGGGTCACCTGAGGGATAGTGATTTGACTTTGTTGACACTAGTATAAAAGTGGGATCATGACTTGATCATTTTCATCTAGGGACTCAGGGAGCAAGGCAGTGGCAGGGCCTTTGGATCAGATGTTTAGGGACTTGAATCAGCAGTATAAGTACTATAAGGGAAGCTAGGAGCAGAAGCTAACATGGAAAGGCAATGATGGCAAGAAGTTACTGACTACATGTCAGTCAGCATTCCATCATTGTGACAAAATACCTGAATGAATCAATCCATGAAACAGAGCTTTTGTCTGGGCTTCCAGTTTCAGTCCATGGTTACATGGACCTCTTGTCTTGGGTATGTGGCAGCACAGTGTACTTCAAGAGCAAATGGCATAGGAAGCTACTCACACCATGACCACTGGAAAGCAAAGACAAATAAAAAGAAGCCAGAGTCTCAATGATCCCTCTAAGAGTATGTCTTGAAGGATCTAACTTCCTGCTACTAGTCCTGAGCGCCTGAATGTTTCATCATTTTGCACAAGCGCCATGAGTTATAGACTAAATTTCAATGCATGGCCCTTGTGGAACTTTTCATAAAATGTTATCTTAAAACTCCATACTTCATTTATTTTTAAATTGCTTTAAAGAACAGATGGCCAGTGTATTTATTTATTTATTTATTTATTTATTTATTTATTTATTTATTTATTTATTTTCTTATTTTCTTATTTTACTTTATGTATATGGATGTAATACCTGTGCCTATGTCTGGGCACCATGTGCCTGCAGGGCCCATAGACTCCAGGGAGGGCATCAGATCCCCAGGGACTGGAGTTCCAGCCAGTTTTGAGCAGCCATGTGGGTACTAGGAATCAAACCCGGGTCCTTTAGAACAGCAGCCAGTGCTCTTTATCACCGAGCCATCTCTTCAGCCCCTGGGAAGCATTGTAGATCCAGACAGTCACAGTTTATTTGTACTTTCATTTCACACCAGTGATTACCAGTACACACTTTCGAGTCTTCCTCAAGGGTCACTAGACACCATCGTCTGCTGTGGGATGTTCTGTATAGCAAATGTGTTGCTCTGATTGGTCAATAAATAAAATACTGATTGGCCAGTGGCTAGGCAGGAAGTATAGGCGAGACTAACAGAGAGGAGAAAAGAAAGAACAGGAAGGCAGAAGGAGTCACTGCCAGCCGCCACCATGACAAGCCGCATGTGAAGATGCCAGTAAGCCACGAGCGACATGGTAAGGTATAGATTTATAGAAATGGGTTAATTTAAGATGTAAGAACAGTTAACAAGAAGCCTGCCATGGCCATACAGTTTGTAAGCAATATAAGTCTCTGTGTTTACTTGGTTGGGTCTGAGAGGCTGTGGGACTGGCTGGTGAGAGAGATTTGTCCTGACTGTGGACCAGGCAGGAAAACTCTAGCTACAATCCAATTTCAAGGAGGTCTGGAGATATGGCCTCCCTAAAACTTACTGCAAAATGAAACACAGGGGTCATTCTCAATATTTGAACAGGAGCATTTAAGGTTCTGAATGTAAAGCTTTTTCTTGTCTTTTTTTTTTTTTCTGTAAGATTTCTCTTAACTTGTCATAATGATTTCCACTTGGTCATTGTCATCCCCAGTAAAGAATATTCTGAAACTTTAAATCCTGAACATCTATTTTCTTTTGATCTTTTTGTTGCATAATGCCACTTCTAAATGAAAATAAAGGCAGAGCCAAGAGAGAAGGCTCAGCAGTTAAGCGCACTGACTGCTCTTGCAGAGGACCCAGGTTCAGTTCCCAATATGCACACAGTGGCTCTCAACCATCTGCAACTCCAGCTTCAGAGGGTCCTGTGCCTCTTCTGCCCTCTGAAGACTTCTATATGCACATGGTGCACATAGACACACACTGGCATGAACACGCAAATATACATCAAAAGTTTTTAAAAGACAAGTTGTCTTTAATTCATATGTAGACTCACCAAAATGACACAGTATGTATTTTGTAGCTCCCACATGTGATGTATTTTGTTCATATCAGAACTTGCTAAATAAAACTTCAGAAAACTAACCAAACTGCTTTTATTTTGTTTCTGTCTATGATTGTATAAGGGAAGACTAAATGGAAAAAGAGTTATGAGTTGCCTTAATTTTCTCTTTCCTTCTTTGTCAGTATCTTCTGCTTTGAGTGGTATAAATATGCCAACAAATGCAATGAGCAGACGTTCCAGTAAAGAGAAAATCTCATGACTTCTACACCACTCAGCATGGGTTAGATATTCTCAATTAATCCAGTTACTGTCCTGGCCAAAGAAGTGTGTGTGTGTGTGTGTGTGTGTGTGTGTGTGTGTGTGTGTGTGTGTGTACATAAGTTTGTGTGTATGTATGTGTATGTGTGTGTGTGTGTGTGTAAATGTGTTTGTGTGTGTGATTGTACAGCCCACCAAACTCCCCCAGAAATGGAAGAGGGGGTGATAGTTCTTAATTTGTTCAGAGACACCAGAATTTCCCTGATACCAAAATCACAGAGAGATACGATTCAGAGAGAGACAACAGCCAGCAATATCATGAATATAGACAGAACCCCGCGCTATAGATACATAATCAGTAACTGAAGATTCTCTTGAGAAAACAATCAGTAAGTATGGTGGTATTTTTTTTAAAGATATATTTATTTATTATGTATACAGAAGAGGGTGCCAGATCTCATTACAGATGGTTGTGAGCCACCATGTGGGTGCTGGGAATTGAACTCAGGACCTCTAGAAGAACAGTCGGTGCTCTTAACCTCTGAGCCATCTCTCCAGCCCGTATGGTGGTATTTTATTTGTACTGAAATGTGATTTTTTTTTTTTTTTTTGGTTTTTCGAGACAGGGTTTCTCTGTGTAGCTTTGCGCCTTTCCTGGAGCTCACTTGGTAGCCCAGGCTGGCCTCGAACTCACAGAGATCCACCTGGCTCTGCCTCCCGAGTGCTGGGATTAAAGGCGTGCGCCACCAACGCCCGGCCCTGAAATGTGATTTTAATTGTATGTTAATAAATAAAGTTGCCCGGGGGTCAGAGCTATTAGAGGCATAGCAAGAGTGTGGTGGTGGTGGTGGTGGTGCACACCTTTAATCCCAGCACCTGGAAGGCAGAGCTAGGTAGATCTCTGTGTTCAAGGATACAGCCAGCATTGGAGACACACGTCTTTAATCTCAATACCATAGAAGACCTGGAAGTCTCTACAGACAGGCAGTGACGAGGCAGTCATGTGTTTGGGTTTACAACCAATGAGAAGGCAGAACAGAAAGACTATATAAAGACAAACATACAGGAAGTAGGTCTCTTTTGGAGAGGTCTCTTGGCTGAAGAGGCTAGCTGCAGGGTAAGGCTCTTAGCTCTGATCTCTTGGCTTTCTTCTTTGCATTGGTTCTGTGTTTCTTATTTAATAAGATGGTTGGTTACATCTACAAGTAAGAAAGAGAGAGAGAGAGAGAGAGAGAGAGAGAGAGAGAGAGAGAGAGAAAGAGAGAGAGAGAGACCAAAATTTAAACTAATTGATTGACTTACATGATTATGGAGTCCATGAAATGACCACAGACCATCTACAAGCTGGAGGCCAAGGAAAGTCAGTAACAGTTTCAGTGCAAACCTCAACATGTGGAAACTAGGGGAGCCAATGGTGTAAGTCCTTGTCTTGGCCCAAAGGTCTCACAAATCACAAGTAGAATAAGATGGATTCTGCAGCATCAACGGAGGAAAGGATTCATTCTTTCTCCTCCTGTTTCTATCCAAGGCCTCAGTGGACTGAATGATACCATGATACTCACGTACAATCCTCTTTACTCTGTCACCTCATTTGAATGTTAATTTCTTTCCCAAACTCTCTCACAGATGCTCCAAGGACATACCATTTGGATGAAGGGAAGGCTCAGCAGTTAAGAGCACTTATTGTACCCATTAAACCACAATTCCTTAAGTTCCTGCTTTCCCTCCAGCCCTGGTAACCACCATTCTACTTTCCATGCATTTGATGACTGAGTGAAAGTGAAATCATTACTAGTCCTTTTGTGACTGGGTCATTTCACATAGCCTAACGTCCTCCACCTTGTGTATTACAGCATGTGTTAGCAGATCCTATTTTAAGTTAAATAATGCACCATTGTGTATATCTGCTGCCTGGATTACTGCTATCACTGTGCTGTTGTGCATGATGTTGTCAACATAGGTATAGTTCTTCCTTTAAGAGCTTACTTTTAGGAGCCCATAAGGTGGTTCAGCGAGTAAAGGCACCTGCCACGGAGCCTGATGACCTGAATTCAAAACCAGAGCCTCGTGGGCTGAAAGGTGAGAACTCACTCCCGCGAATGATCATCTGACTTCCCCACAGCCACTATGGTCCATGAACTCAACACACAAAAAAATTATTTTTTAAAAGACCACTTCAACTACAATTAATAATATGGGGTTGGGGAAGTAGAAAGGAACACTTGTTGCTCTTCCATAGGGCCACAGTTCAGATCTCTGCATACATTGTCCAATACATAGTCATTTGTTACTTCAGCTCCAGGGAGTCTAATGGCCTCTTCTGACCTCCATGGACACTAGCACATATGTGTGCATGCATGTGCACGTACATACATACATACATATACATAAAAATAAAACAACAAAAACTATATCATTATTTGCCAGATATTAAGACAAACTTAGATTAGCGAAATGGTCACATAAAAGGAATGATCCAAAGCTCACTTCTTATCAACTTGGTGCTCAGCCATATCACCTTAATCCAAACTAAACCTCCAAATAAAGACAATTGTAAAGTTCTATTTAGATCTAACACACCCCAGGTCTCCTGTACCCAAATAAAACTGACTAATCCCTTCCCAGAATCAATGGTAAAGACCCCATGTTTACTCTTCTCCTGGTAGCCCATAACTTTAGTGCTATGATGGGAAACTGACAAGATTTATGTAAAATTAGTACATTTTCCCCTTTGTGTTACTGGAATAACACAGGAGCAAAAACAAAGATGCTCGCTAATTATATGTACTATATGCACTTAAGCATATTCTCAATTAAATAAGGCTATTAGAATCCTCCTTTCCATGACTAGTCACATGGTCATAGCTGGCATTTGTACTCTTCTACTATTAATTCTGTGTCCTTCCAGCAAGTAACTTTTTTCTTTACCTGATGGAGTAGCTCAGAGCTGCATTCCTGAAGGGCTGTCAGATGTTCTGCCTGGATTGAGCAGTTGTAGTTTTCCACTGGCCTTAATCACAGGGCATTGTAATTCTGAGAAATGCTCTCAGAAATGGTCTGTGCTTCAGAAACACATCTTCCCCACCTCCATTGTGAAATAGCAAAACAATTTCCCCCTTGGCAGTCTAGATCAACCACCCTAGCCAACATAGTAACTCCCTTCTCAGTCTATTGACTCAGAGACACAAGGAGTCCAAAGTGGCCAGGTGGCAGTGTCAACCTTGAGTTCAATGGAATCATTGTTTTGTTACCTGGTGGAATAATTCTTTGATCTGGAGCTAAGAACCTTAGGCCAACAGAGCATAAGTCTGTGGGAACAGGAAACAAACTTTTTCTAGTAGGTTAATAGGTGATGGTGTGTGGGGCCACTCCCAGCTCCACCCCTTCATTTCTAGACCCATGCGTTTCAGCTATGAGAAAAACAACACCTTATAGTAGGACCTGATTCAGAATATAAACAGCCTTCTAAAGAACTGTGTCCAACTTGCAAGACACTCCACTGAGCAAGTGTTGTTATCCTCAGAAACCATCCACTATTCTACAGATTAACTGCTTCAGGGTGCTGAAGTTCATATTAAATTCCATGAGCATGATACCAACGCTATATTTCTTTGGCTGTGAAAAGAAATTTTTGATTAGAGCCAATGTGTTGTGTAACATATCATGCTAGATAAGGCTTTCTCTATTTCTAAGGATGGGGGTTTTGAAAAAGATGATGTAGGCAGAAAAGTCAAATCCAGTTTTTAGTAAGAGTCTAGTAAGAATGAAATGATATTTCTCCCACTAAGGAAGTGATACAATATATCCAATATTGCCATATAACTGTCTGATCACTACACAGAATAACATCATACTAGAGAATCTGATATGGTTGGAGCTAGATCAGCCTTGATCAGAAGCCCATAGTATTAAGCATGTGACTGTAGCTGGAAGTTTTCTCTGGTCCCGCCCGGCTCCCTCGGTCCCATGGCTACTCAGACCCAAATGAACACACAGAGGCTTATATTAATTATGAACTGTATGGCCTATAGCTATGATTTCTTGCTAGCTAGCTCTTACATTTGAAATTAACCCATTTCTATAAATCTATATTTTGCCACGTGGCTTGTGGCTTGCTGGTATCCTTACATCTTGCTTCTCCTGGTGGCAGCTAGCAGTGTCTCCTCTGCTCTGTGTTTCTCCTTCCTCTCTCTCTGGTTAGAATGTCCTGCCTAACCTTACTCTGCCTCACCATTGGCCAAACAGCTTTATTTATCAACCAATCAGAGCAACACATATTCACAGAATACAGAACGACATCACCCATCATGTGATTAACTTCCATCCCTGCCACCATAGCCACCTTGTCCTTGCACACTAGATGATGATGGAGGTGGCTAGGGGAAGAAGTGGGTGGGGGTCTACAGAATGGGTCACCTCATATACCTGATTGCTAAAATCCTCCTTTGATGTGCATTGACATGGGTGTCCCGATACCTTCTTGCTGGGGGATGTCTTTCTGTATGCTGTAAATATATGTTGTTCCCATTGGTTAATAAATAAGTTGCTTTGGCCTATGGTAAGACAGCTTAGAGGCAGGCAGGAAATCCAAAGAGAGACAGACAGAAAAGAAAAAAGGTGGCATCTGGGGAGATGCCAGCCTGCTGCCCAAGGAGCAACATACCAACAGACTGGTAAAGCCACGGAATGTGTGGCAAAACACAGATGAATAGAAATGGGTTAATTTAAAATATAAGAGATAGCTAGCAAGAGGCCTGCCATAGGCCATACAGTTTGTAAATAACATTAAGCCTGAGTAATTATTTTATAAGTGGTAGAGGGACCATAGGGCTGGGCTGGACCACAGGAATTCAGAACTGGAAAAAACCTTTAGACTACACTTTCTTGTCTCCTATTCATGAAAAAGAAGTCTAGCCTTTTCATTTCTCCAAAGTTCTTTGACACCAATTTTTCAATCATTTTCCTATTAATTCTATAATAGAATTCAATTCAGCCAAACCAGTGAATTGAATATAAGCATATGAATATATCCAAATGTCTTTTTGTTTTGTTTTGTTTTGTTTTGTTTTGTTTTTCGAGACAGGGTTTCTCTGTGTAGTTTTGGTGCCTTTCCTGGAACTCACTCTGTAGCCCAGGCTGGTCTCGAACTCACAGAGATCCTCCTGCCTCTGCCTCCCAAGTGCTGGGATTAAGGGCATGCGCCACCACCGCCCAGCTCCAAATGTCTTATAATTTTTCTTCTAATCATATATACTACTCAAAGTTCTTCATATGTAGAGGGTTTCCCTCTACCACTGTGCCTTAGAGATGTGACAGAGAGGGGTTGTAGTGCTGCAGACATCTACTTTAGGTGGAAAGTGCATATCACAAGGAGCCATTCATAAACAGGCTGTAGTTCTTTCTTACTCCTACAAAGTCAAAGTTCTACTCCTGCTGGGAGGGCATCCCTAACAAGATGTAGAGTGGAAGACAGAAAGCAGTGTATCAAAGTAGGATTGTGGGGGTTTGTTTTACTTCTCCATAGCTTAACTATACCTTCAGAGCCTGATCGTTTACAAATCACTCCAATCGATGATGGAATATTGCTGTGTAGGTCAAGATTTATAGCTTGATGATTCAGATAATACCAAGTTTACAGAGGACAGTTAATACCCAGTGTACAGAGGACAGTTAATACTGTACAGGAACTTAGTAGCCCATGATCATAATTCTGTTTTTATTAAGGCACCATAGCAGGCCAATCTTTCTCTGACTAAGAAGAAGGTGTCTGCAGGTGATAGCAGGGCGTTGTTCCAAAATCGCAAGGCTCTGTGTTGCAGTTCAACTATAAAGGATTGGAAAATGCTCTACATCCCTTCTGGCTCTCCAATGACAGCTCAAAGCCATTGGATCTGTCATGTCACATGGCCCAAACAACTGATGAACTCATGGCAGAAAGGCCCATGTGATACCTCTGCATGTCCTGGAACCCAGTTAAAACTAGCAGCTTTTGTGTTTATCTATTATGTGGAATAAAGTAGTGCAGCCATGTGTGAGATGGGTTATCTGCACTGTTCTATGAGGCCCACTGTGCAATGTGCCCCTTCTTCAATTGTAAGAAAGGATAACTACAGAGATGTATGCTTTGCTTTAGAATGGCTGTCTCGCCCTGCCACAGGAACCCGGAATGTTTCACTGAAGTAGAAGGCTCCTGAATTTTAATAAAACATGTCCAACCCTGAACATGTATCTGTATTATCAACACATCTAGAGTAGCTTCTTTTTCTTGATTATTAAATGAAAATGCCATAGTGCCATAAAAGGGATATACCATGCCACATCCTGTAGAGGAGAAAGGGGGATAAAGTTCCCTTATAGGTGAATGCAATAGAATTGAAGAGTTAAGACAGAGAAAGTACACTGCTGACCTTGTCACCTCAAACCAAACTTCTTCTTGAAGTCTTTAATAATGTATATAAAAAGAGCATTTGCCAGATCAGTAACTGCACATCAGGGACGTGCTAATTTGTTCAAGCAATGAAACCATACCTTGTACAGCAGCTACAACCATACAAAATAAGAATCCAGAAGTAATTCTACATACACCTGGGCAACTGGCTCTCAGTGTAGGGTCAATTCAATATAGAAAGAGCACACCTTTCAACAACTAGTACTATAATAAGAAAGTATTCATATTTTGAAATATTGATGTGAATTCTGGTTCGTGAAATAGACAAAATTTAACTCGAAATTACATATAAAACCATATAAAACTTTGAGGAAATATCATACAAGAACAGTTTGTGCTCCTAGATTGGGGTAAGATTTATTAGATAGATATGACAATAAAAGTACAATAAAAGAAAAGGACAATAAAAGACAAATAATACAAATTTGACTCTGCCAGAATTTAAAATTCTGCTCTTGGAAGATGAAAAACAAGAACCTCTGGAATGTAAGAAAACATTGGCAATGCACATCTCTGTCTTTGCTTCTGTCTCTTTCTCTTTTACACACGTACACACTTACACACACACACACACACACACACACACACACACACACACACACACACAAGACAACCCAACTAAAACATTGGGAGAGGATTTGAAGACAAGTACCACAAAGGAAGATGTATAGGTTTATAATAAAGAATAAAAATGCTCAAAACCTGTTGGCCATATAAGACTCAAGAAAACACTACAACCTGGGGATTAAAATAGCAAAAGAAAAAGACTGATTTTTACTGAGAGTACTGGGAAAGTGTGAATGAACTAATACTCTCATTCACTTCTTATAAGAGTGTGGAATGATGCTGTGATGACTAATTTTGGCTGCCAACTTAATGCAGACCTATGGTCACCTGGGAAGAGGGAACTTCAGTTGAGGAATTGCCTCCATCAATCAGCCTATAGGAACATTTGTGGTGAATTTTATTAGTTTTTCACTAATATAGGGGGGCTCAAACCACTGTGGTCAGTGTCATCCCTGGGGCAGGAGGACCTGGGCTGTATAAGAAAAGAAAGTTGAACTTGAGCCTGGGAGTAAACCAGTAAGCAGCATTTCTCTGTGGTCTCTGCTTTGGTTTCTGCTTCCAGATTCCTGCCTTAAATTCTTGCCCTGGCTTCCCTTGGTGATGTATGTATCTTTAATTTTGATTTGTGTTTTATCACAGAAACAAAAAATGACTTAGTGTAGATTCTACCTGTAAGACAGTTGAGAAATGCCATATACCTACCATGTGATCCAGCCATTCTGCTTCTAGGTATTTGCCCAACAGAGATAGAAACATATCTATATTACATATAGACCAGCATTCTAAGGAGTTTTGTTTGTCATACTCCTAAGCTGGAAACAACTTAAGTACAGAACAGGTAGATGAAAACACTCATAATAGTCTACACAATAAGCCAGGCGGTGGTGGCGCACGCCTTTAATCTCAGCACTCAGGAGGCAGAGGCAGGCAGATCTCTGTGAGTTCGAGGCCAGCCTGGGCTACCAAGTGAGTCCCAGGAAAGGCGCAAAGCTACACAGAGAAACCCTGTCTCGAAAAATCAAAAAAAAAAAAGAAGTCTATATAATATTATGTTACTTGTCAATCAAAACAAAACAATCTAAGGACTAAATCTAACATATTTTCTATATATAATATATATGCACACATATATAAAACATATAGAAATACACAACAAGCTGCTAATTTCAGCCTCTGAGAGAACAGAATGCTGGAGGTAGCAGCATTCCATGTTAGAGGCTATTGCTCTTCTCATTATTAGTCCAACCGTATCACCATCAAATGTAAGGCCTGACTGGAAGTCTGAATTTAACCAAAGTGTGTGGTGTGGTGTGGTAGTGGCAGTGGGTGTTGGTGGTGGTGTTGGTGGTGGTGTTGGTGATTGTGTGTGTGTGTGTATGTGTGTGTGTGTATGTTGGTGGTGATGGTAGTGGTGATTGTGTGTGTGCACATACGTGTGTGTGTGTGTGTGTGTGTGTGTGTGTGTGTGTGTGTGTGCATGCCTGCATATAATTTCCTTGTGACTCCCTGCCATGTTTCTTGGACTTGCTCCCACAGTGATCTCTGATAAAGGAAGAACTGATACCCCTGATGCACATACATATTAAGTTTAATCTACCCCTAAAGAAAAAAAAAATCTCCTGTTTATTGAAGCAGGTAAAAGGAGATTTCTTAACCAAGTCCAGACAATCCTCCTCCATGGTCCTCCGTGAGCTCAGAGTTTCCATTCCTCATCTCAGTTGGCACCAAGCTCAAGCTTCCTTTGATTTTTCATGGATACTTCACTCAGCATTTATCATGATATCCTTTCCATGCTGTGTACTAAGAACAGACACATTTGCAATTGGATCCAAGTAAGCTTCTTAATGGCCCTGGGTGCAACATCCTCAGGCATAAAGTGAACATAGTATCTCAGAATCACAAGCGAAAAATGCTTTAACATTTCTATCTATCTATCTATCTATCTATCTATCTATCTATCTATCTATCTATCTATCTATCTATCTATCTATTTATTTTTATGTATATGAGCACTCTATCTGCATGTAGGCCTTTATGCCATAAGAGGGCATGGTTGTGAGCCACCATGTGGTTGCTAGGAACTGAACTCAGGCCCTCTGGAAGAGCAGCCAGTGCTCTTAACCACTTAGCCATCTCTCCAGCCCTAATTAACACTCTTTAGCAATTCATTGAGTGAATGGGCTGTCTACTAGTTTTCTAATCATATGCTTAAATTTTTGTATGGATTTAAAGGAGAAATGAGAACCGGCTCCATGTGTAATAATCTTAAAGAAGCTAATTCAGTGGTTACAGACAAGGAAAAGTGCCTAGGTAAGGCTCACACCATATCCTGCCCCACCTTGCTGATCTGTTTGGATAGGGCTCCATGTTTAAGCTGCCACACAGCATTACATACCTCATGATTTCTGCCCTCTGCTAAGGCAAATGTATTTGATTACACATTGGACATATGCGTCAAAATGTCGCATTATGCCCTATAAATTTGTAGAAATGTCGTCCTAGTCAACCAAAATATAAAGTAAAATGAAGAAATAATTGGAAGACAATATCATAGTTTTTAAAAACAGGAGGATTTATGACTCCATAAATTCTTGTTAGAGATGTTGAAATTGTATTATGTCTGCTTAGAATAGAGCCTAGAAGGAAACACATTTGCCTCCTAAAACTGCAATTTACTGAGAAAGGAAATGTGATGAGCAGAGCCTGGGTGCCCAGGGTGAGTCAGTGAAGCCTTTGCTGTCCTGACGTACAGCGCATCTGCCGCGATCTCACTGATTACAGGCTATGCCATCTAATTTACATGGTCATTAAGACATGGGAGGGAATAGTATTTTAAGTGTTTTAACTAAACAAACATACTGAAAGTCATAAACCTCTTTCTCTTGAGACCCACCAATTATAGTAAATTATGTTACATTAAGTCCTCAGCTGACTTCATGCGGAACTGTGGGAGCCACTCCTCTCCCATCTGCTTTTCGCTGCAGCAAAAGTACAGTTGGGTTCTGTACTTTGTTTGAGAAATTGAATGTTGCAGTAAAACATACTGTACAGGAGAGTGAATTCATTTAAACTCATGACCTCTCACCTTAAGGGAGCCCAGGAACTGCTCCGTGATTACATTTCCCACCTTGCATGACACCACTTGATGTCCTTTGGAATTTACCAAGACCTCTGAGCCTCTTCTCTGATCCTTTGTTCATTGCTGTGATAGTTAATTATATGTGTTGATATGACTGAGGGATATATAGACATATATATATATATATATATATATATATATAGAGAGAGAGAGAGAGAGAGAGAGAGTCAATGCAGACAAAACAGCTTTTTCTCATACTTTAAGAAACAGTAATTTGTTTTTATTGTATGTATATGAGTGGGTTTTTTTCTGCATGTAAATCTGTGCACCTTGTGCAAATCTGGCTTTGATCTTCTGCAACTGGAGTTACAGACCCATTGTGAGCTGCCTTGTGTGTGCTAAGAACCAAACTGAGTCCTCTGTAAAAGCAGCAAATGCTCTTAACCACTGAGGTATCTCTCAAGCCTCCCCTTCCATGTACTTTTGACCCTGTGAGTTGAATTCATGAATGCAGAACCTGAGGATGCAGAAGCCTAAATGGATTAAATGGATATGTGTACCTGCTTCTTTCTGTTCTAGTTCTTTGAAAATTCTCACTAATAGAGCTAGCAACCTTGGTAATTGTGTCATGAGGAAACATTAAGTAAAGTTACTCCTAGCTTAGGATGGGGCTATGTACTGACAAGCCTATCATTACCTTCAAGATGCTATAATCAGAAAGTATATTTACTATATCTGATACTGCACATCCTTGTTTAACAGCGGGGCATGACAGAGTTTTGGTTAATAATCCACATTCTGGAGAAGCTGCCTAGAGCCATGGACACTCACTGCCTTACTCTGCACCTGGAGGGAGTATAAGCCGAGCACACTACTGGGCTGAAAAACGTCAACATCCCAACCACCTCTGTTGTAGGCATACTGCCTTCACATCATAATGGAGTCAAGCCACCAGAAGCCAAGGAATGTCTGTCATCAGAAGAACCTTGCAATCTCTTCCTAACCTCTTGGTAACTTGCCTATAACCCTGTCTCTCACCTTGCTAATAGGCTCAAGGCCCTAACTCCTAAGGCTACCTCTCCCCAACCTAGGGCTTTGCTCCCCCAACCTTTAGGACCTCCATAATCACCCTTTCCCAGATCACTCCTGTCACCAAGCCCACATTAAATACCCCCAGCTGCTGGTGTTTGGTTCCCCCTTTCACTACAGTCTTTCAAGATCAACCCTGAGAACGATTTCTGTTGCTGCTGCCAGCTCCCTCCCATCTCCTCTTCAGGTCTGTTCTAACTCTATTTGCCTGTTAGTATCACTGGGTCCCGCATGCGGGCAAAGTCAATGGCCAGTGCTAGGTCTTTCCCTATCCTGCTCTGCTCTTTGAACCTCAACCATGTACAATCATAAAAATATAAAAGAAGCCTTCAAAAGCAACAGGAAATTAAAGAATTGCTTTAAAAACATGCAGAAGTTTTAAAGAACTGAATTGAAATTTATGATTCTTTTAACATTAAAAATAGCATTTCAAAGTGTTTCTAAATAATGTTTGGACTTACTAACAAGTCTCAAAGCAGTACAGAAAGTCCGTGGGTGCCCTCAATCAATTTCCTGAGTTAAAATCGTCTATAACAATGGCATCATTATTCAAACCAGGAACTTGACATTGGTGTGAGGCTGTTTATTAAACTACAGCAGTTAATTAAAAGTTGCCCGTCTCTCGACTGTTCTTTTTCTGTCTACTCCAGGGCCCCAGGCAGCATTTAGTTACCGCTTCACCAGAGTCCTCCACAATTTAAGATAGTTCTCCAGTTCAACTTGGTTCAATGTTTTCTGACTAATGCAAATATTTCTTTTTTTGTCTTTTTTTTTTTAAAATTGTTTTTATTGATCCTTTGGGAATTTCACATCATGCACTCCAATCCTGCTCATTTTCCAGTCTCTTCATATCTGTCCCTTCCCTCCAAAGATAAATAAATAAATAAAAAATAAAAAACTAAAAACATATTAACTGAAAACAAAACAAAAACAAACAAAAACCCAAAACACTTTGCTCCTGCATCTCTGCATCTTTCCTGCTTCTTCTACATCTTTTCATTCATCTCAGTGGCTTTGGGAGCAGCTGTGTGTCAAGCAGTATATCCATTTGTCCACTCAACTTTATTTGCAAATGTACATGGCAATGAGTTGTTGGTCTGGTTCAAGGCCTCTAGCTTCGAGCACACCATCAACTCTGGACTCTCACCAAAACTCTTCTCAGATAGTCTGCTGTTTCCCTGAGTCATGAGGATCCTGTCATTATGGGTCTGCAGCACCAGTCTGGCTATACTTGGGCAGGTCATAGCTGGGGATGGGATGCTGGAGTGGGTCAACAAAAAGCCTGGGATGTGGGTCTGGGTGGTAGCTGATTTGGTCAGTCCTGGCTGTTGGGACTGCAACCCTCAGGTGTGGGGCAGAGCAAGCTCTTCTTTGCCCATGCCATGAGGGCTAGCTGTCCCACACCTATGGTGAGGAGTGGGACCATCTCTCTTGAGTGTGTGAGAGGCATCTCCTCCATGAGGGGTGGGAGTCAGGGCCAGCTCTTCTGTTGCAGTGGCCAACAAGGAGCAGGGCCAGCTCTCCCAGAGTCAGCACAGGGCAGTGCCGCCCCCATACAACCCTTGGATTTTAACATGAGTGGTTACTGTGGCCCCCTGTGGTAACATGGGCCACGCAGATCAACACAGACTCCATCTGTAGCAAGACCATGGACCCAGACATGGCCCTTGGCAGCAGCTTGGGCCCTGATGTCGCCATGGCCCTAGTAAAACACATATAGATTGAGCAATTCTAATCTGAAAATATGAAATCTAAAACTTTTTGAGTAACATGACTTCAGAAGCGATAAATTCCACACCTTGGAATTTTTTTTAACACACAAAATTACTTAAAATATTGTCTAGACTTACCTTTGGGTTATGTAAATAAAATGTAGTATATAAAACATAAATAAATTCTACATTTACATACCCCTAAGTAATTTATTATGGGTATGATAATAATACCATAATTTTTTTCTTAAATCCTTCTGAAACACTTCTGGTCTTAAACATTTTAGATAAGGTACATTCAACTTGTAAATTTATAGACTTGTTTCTAAGATGACCGACAATATCCTAAGTGTTTTCAAAAGTATGTTAACCAGCTGGGTGGTGGTGGTGCACACCTTTAATCCCAGAACTTGGGAGGCAGAGGCAGAGGCAGGTGGATCTCTGTGAGTTTGAGGCCAGCCTGATCTACAGAGCAAGTTCCAGGATAGCCAGGGCTACACAGGGAAACCCTGTCTCAAAAAACTAAAAAAAAGGGGGGGGGAAGATATATTAACCTACTTAAAATCCTCAAATGGATGATTTTCCTTCAGTTTTACAAATGAAAAAAAAAAAAAACTAGGTAGTTAAGCAACTGCCCAATTACTGCATAGCATGATTATTAGTGATAATGTGAGGACATAAGGCCCCGCTTCGTTCCTCTTGCCCATGTATGTCCAGCTGCACAGGTGGCTAGGAATCCAAGAATTCAACTTTGAATAAGAGAAGGGAAAACATCTTTTCAATGCTTTTTTTTTCCAACTCTCTCCCTCCCTCCCTCCTTCCTTCTCTCTCTCTCTCTCTCTCTCTCTCTCTCTCTCTCTCTCTCTCCCTGTGTGTGTGTGTGTGTGTGTGTGTGTGTGTGTGTGTGTGTGTGTGTGTGTGTGTTGGTGGCAGTAGTTGTGCTTTTTGATGCCGAGTTTCACTATGCAGCCCTGGCTGACTGAACTGACTGTGTAAACTAGCTAGCCTGGTCCTTTGGTCTCTGCCTCCCCAGAGTTGGGACTGCATCTGTGTGCCAATACAGCCAGTCTAGAGAGGAGAAACTTCTAACAACATCACTGAAAGAGGGGCCAAGACATTCTTATAGTCCCTGGAAGGCCTGAAAGGGAGCTCCTTCAAAACATCACCCGACAGAGTTTAGTCAACTGTGTGAGTTGATGATCAAGCAAAATTAAACTCCATGCTTTTTTTTTGTTTGTTTGTTTTCTTTTTTCCTTTCAAGATTGCAGGCTGCATTCAGACCTCAGAGAATCTCCAGGGAATAACCAGGTGAAGGCTGAAAACCAGCTATCAGAAAAGCAACAAACACTTTAAACAGATGGGAAGAAAAGAGGTCACATCCAGGGCAGCGAGTGTTAATAGAAAAGACACCAGGGAAAGCCTTCTCCCACAGAGCAGAGGCAGGACACCATTTCAAAAACACTTCTGCAGCTGTGGCTCTTGACAGCCCAAGACCCTCTGTGAACCTCAGGAAACTCAGATGAAGTGTTTTAGGACTGTGTGCTGAAACCTGAGCAAGAAAATACTGAGCAACTGAGGCACACACAGAGAGAGAAAGGAGAGAGAGAGAGAGAGAGAGAGAGAGAGAGAGAGAGAGAGAGAGAGAGAGAGAGAGAGAGATCTGCACAGCATTCAGTGATGTTAAAAATCTGGTGGTGGCCAACAGGAAAACTCATACAGACTAGCAGCGCACAGGCTATCGGTAAGAGCTACAGAGGGGCAAAGCCAGCGTGTCCTGAAGGAATTTACAGAGGTGCACTACGATCTGAGACTCCACCTGTGACATGCTGTCCACGGATTGTGACAGCACCAGGAAACCCACCATCCAGAGTAAGATTCAAAGTGCCACAGGGACCACTCCATCACAGAGGAGCTCCCAGCAGTGAGACAGGCTTTTAGGAGCCAGGGAGAGAGCCTGAGAGACGCCAAAAGGAATTCAGCCACCAGGCCAATTAGTTTTATTTCCTATATCCTCACCTGATTCTCTTTCTCTCTATACATGTTCTTTTTTTGTTTAATACTCAAAGTTTATCCAGCAGTCCAGCTCTGATCTTGCCTTATATGGCTCCCCCCCCCCCATCCTTATACTTCTGTCTTTCTTTTTCCTGGCCTGGTTTACAGGGTCTCGGCGGCTTAGCTCCCGAGGGAGATTACTAGATGCCATTATGATATCATATCTTTACATTTCTTTATCAGTCTTTCCTTTAGTCAGACTTCATATCCTCCAGCTTGTGTGTGTGTGTGTGTGTGTGTGTGTGTGTGTGTGTGTGTGTGTGTGTGAGAGAGAGAGAGAGAGAGAGAGAGAGAGAGAGAGAGAGAGACCTTCTGGTTCCCTATTCTGTTTACATTCCCTTTTCTATTATCCCAATACTAATCACTAGTCTTGCTGTATTTTGCTTTTCTTCCCCCTCATCTATAAAAACTAATACACTGGCACTCACGGTACAATCAGTGTCCCTTTACTCTATCAAACTGTTGATGCTTTAGGAGAAGTTGTTTTGCAGTTGCTTATTACACTGGTTTTGTAGGGAAACTATCCCAGCAGAGTCACAGCTGTTACAGAGCATAGTCTATGTGAAAGATGTGAAAGATGAGGGATAGAGCCTGGTGCCCTGGATAACAGCTTAGCAGATAAAATGACACTTCAACCCTACTACAAATTAATCCCTCTTGAACACTGCAAATACTTTCACTGAAAGAAGAAAAATTACTTAAAGAAAAGAATTCAACTTACAATCTAACTCTTGATGTGCAAGTCCTAATGAAAAAAAAAACACAAGTAATATAAAAAACCAAGACTAGAGGACCACACAAAAACCCACAAATCCCAGCATAAAGGCTGCCAATGCAAATGACTTTGATGAAACTAAGGACAAAGAATTCAAAAGAATGATTATAATATTTTCAAAAAAATAAAAGAAGATATGAATGGACTCATGAATAAATTATATGAAAACAAATAGCTAAATGAGATAAAAAACTCAATATAGGATATGTAAAAGTATTCCGTAAAGAAGTAGAAGTACTGAAAAATGAACCAAATAGAAATGATGGGACTTGAAAAATTCAGTAAGTAAATACAAAACTGAATGAAGAACCTCAACAATCGGATAGATGATGGGGAGGATGGACTATCAGAGCACCAAGACAAAGTAGACCAGTTGAAAGATTCAGTCAAGGACAACAGATGTGTGAGTGGAATGTGCAGGATCTTGATTACACCATAAGAGGACTGTTTCTATGAATTATTGGCATAGAAGGAGAACTCCTAACAAAGGCATGTAAAACATTTTTCACTAAAACCATTACAGTAACTTTCTAAAATCTAGGGAAAGGCCCATGCAAGTATAACAACTATATAGAACACCAAACAGACAGAATGAGCAAAAGATTTCATGTGCCATTTTATAGTTGAAACTAGATACACAGAACAAAGAAAACACATTGAAAGCTGCAAAAGAGAAATACAATGTTACATACAAAGGCAAACCCATCAGAATAGCAAATGATTTCTTGCACAAACATCAAAAGAGAAAAGGTCTTTGGATGATAATGTTATTTCAGTTCTGAATGATCACAGCTTCTGTAGTGGTTTGAATGAGAAAGGCCCCTGGTAGTATCATATGTTTGAAAATGTAGTCCCTAGTTGGTGGAACTATTTGGAGAGTATTAGGAGATGTGACCTTGTTGAAGGAGGTGTGCCACTAGAGGTGAGCTTTGAGGTTTAAAAAGACTCATGTCATTCCAGTGTGCCCTGTGTGCCTTCTACTTATGGTTCAAGATGTGAGTTCTCAGCTGTCCCAGCCACCATGCCTTTGCTCTGCCATCATGGACTCTAGCCCTCTGAAACTGTAAGCCCAATTAAATACTTTTCTTTATAAGTTGCATTCATCATGGTGTTTTATCCCAGCAGTAGAGACCATAGGGTATCAGGAAATCAGCTATAGCTATGACAGACCTGACTTTCTTTCTTTCTTTCTTTCTTTCTTTCTTTCTTTCTTTCTTTCTTTCTTTCTTTCTTTCTTTCTTTCTTTCTTTCTTTCTTTCTTCCTTCCTTCCTTCCTTCCTTCCTTCCTTTCTTTCTTTCTTTCTTTCTTTCTTTCTTTTTTTTTTTTTTTTGACTTGAATGCTGTAAGTGAAACTTGATGAATCATCTTAGTACGTGCCTGGAAAACACTGAAATGAGTCATGAAGACCGTGGAGGCCAAGTTCAAAGGGTTTTAGAGGCAAACACTATTAGCAAGTGGGCTAGACACTCCTCTTGTGAAACTGGCAAATAACGTGGCTGCCTTCTGCCCTTGTCCTAAGAATTTTCTTGAGGCTAAATTGAAAAGTATTGCATTGATTTCTTTGGCAGAGGAGATTTCAGGGCAGCCTAGAATTGATTCTTCTGCATTGTTACTAGTAATCAGGTTTGTGTAGGCCTACAATGAAAAAGTGCAAGTAAGACAAAACATATAATTTGAAGAGAAAAAGAGCACCAGGAAATTTGATGTTGGAGCCAAGGCTTGTTCTTTAAATGATAAAGAGATTAAAGAGAAGTCTGATCCCCAATGAGATAAAGGGAGGAGCGCCCTTGGAAACTCGCCAAGGAATTTTATGCTCTTAAAACACCCTAACAAATGAAAGCTGCTACAAAAGTGATTTGGGGATGGGAATAGGTTCCATCTCAAGCAGATAGCTGAACTTATAGTTGTAGGTTGGGTTTTCTGTCTTGCCAGCCAGCTCCCAAATAATCACACAGAGATATATTACTAATTCTGGGCTGAAAGCTTAGGCTTGCTACTAACTAGCTCTTCTAATTTAAATTAACCTTTATTTCTTATCTATACTCTACCACATGGTGGTACCTTTCTTCCAGCATGTCATGTTCATCTCCAGCTTCCTCTCTGTTTCTGGTTGGTGAGCCCCCTCAATACTCTGCCTTCTTCTTCTTCCCAGCATCCTCTTAGTTTGGCTCTTCCGCCTAACCTCTTCCTGCCTAGCTATCACCAGGCATTTAGCCTTTTATTAAACCAATCAGAAGACACCTTGGCAAAGACACATCTTCACGATGTACAAAAAAATTATTCCATAATATGCAGTCTTGTCCATGTGGTTCTGGCTTTATTGTCATGGAAGACACATGAATGAAGGAGCTATGGAGTCTTCTCCATGGTTGAGAACTGCTGAAGCCCAGCCATGTATGGCAAGACAGTCCCTATATGAAGGCACTGAATGGTCATTGCACGAGGCTGTGGAAGCGAAGCCAGGATTGAACTGGAAACCCCAAGAAGTTCAAAGTGCCAGAGACACGAGGTGTCTGCCAAGGAGAGTAACACACAGGTGGGGGAACCAGCCCAGGGGATGTCTGTTGGAGGCAGCGAAACTGGAAGAACAGAACCATCTAATTCCTTTGATATCAGACATGGAGCTATAGAATATGGAGTTGAAGCTGATAGATTTTGGTCTTGCCTTGGTTCAGTATTTTTTCTCCATGCCCCAATTCTTCCCTTTTGTAATGGTAATTTATATTCTGTGCCATTGTATGTTGGAAGTATATATATATATATATATATATATATATATATATATATATTAGAGAATTATAATTAAGAGATTTCTTTGAGTCTCAGAACAAACTTTAAACTTTGGACTTTTAAACAGTGTTGATACTGAAATCCTATGGGGACTTTTGAAGTTGGACTAAATGCATGAGCCTATAGTGAGTGGAGAGTGGACTGTTGTGGTTTGAATGAGAATGGCCCCCATAGGCTCATTTTGAGTACTGGGACTCCAGTTGGTTAAATTATAAGGGAAGGATTAGGAGAGGTGACCTTGTTGAAAGAGGTATGTCACAGGGAGTGGGCTTTGAGCTTTAAAAAGGCTTATGTCATTCCAGTGTGCCCTGCCTGGCTCCTACTTGTGGTTCAAGTTGTGAGTTCTCAACTGTTATATCATGCTTTTACTCTGTCATTATGGACCTCTACTCTCTGAACCCATAAACCCAATTAAATGATTTCTTTTATAATTTGCCTTGGTCATGATGTTATATCACAGCAATAGAAATCCTAAGACAACTTACAACACAGATTGCTATATTTACTAAAACTATCAGTGTTGGGGCCGGGCAGTGGTGGCACACACCTTTAATCCCAGCACTCAGGAGGCAGAGGCAGGCGGACCTCTGTGAGTTTGAGGCCAGCCTGGTATCCAAAGCAAGTTCCAGGAAAGCTAAACAGAGAAATCCTGTCTTGAAATAAACCAAAACGAAACCAAACCAAACCAAAACAAACCAAACCAAAACAAAACAAAACAAAAACCCCTATCACTGTTGGAAAAAAAAATATTCATGAGAAAAGCAGGCTAAAGGAATGTGAAATACTAACCTAGTTCCATAGAGGATACTGAAATGAATTTTTCAGACTGAAAAGAAAGATAAACACATCTAAAGGGCTACAAGGTAAAATTAAATAATGACAAAATAGTAGTTAATAGTTAAGCAAATGAGGGAAATGCCAAACACTACAAAATCAACAAAATGACAGAAATTAATGCCACCCTTTCAAATATAACTTTGAATATTAGTGATCTCAACTCTCCAATCCAAAGGCACAGACTATGGCTGGAGACATGGCTCAGGAGTTTACGGCATCTGCCCCCAATTCTGATAACCTGAATTTGATTGCTGCGGCCTACATAGTGAAAGGAAAGAACCAACTCTAACAAGTCTTCCTCCGATCTCCACACACATGCTGTGGCAAGAGCCTTCCTTCCCCTCCACCACATAAATACATGTAGTAATTTTTTCATTTTAATCATTTTATTTCAAGTATATTTTAAAAATCATAAATGGGGTTTGTAATTTTTAAAAGACACAGACTAGGGTTACATTTAAAAGCAGAATTCCTGTATCTTTCTGCCTCTAAGAAACACACTTGGCCATCAAAGATAGACGCTACCTGTAGTAGTTAGTCTTGTCAACTTGACAAGATACAGGATCATCCTTCCTTCTGTAAGATGCACTTATCATCTGCTTTGTCAAATCAGTGATCAATCAACTAATACACTGCCCTGTGGTGGATGGATGGAAAAAATGGTCCAGGAAAATGCAACCAGGAAACAAGAAAGATCACGTTAGATAAAGGACAAACCGAAAAAATACTTACATTCCAATAAAGTGGAAATCCTAAAAGAAACAGATGTATTTCAGGTCAACACCAAGTCACACAAATTAACAGACTTAGAGCAAGCAATGAGATTAAAACAGTGAAAAAACAAAGACCAAAACAAAACAAAAAATACCTCTCCTAACCAAATAAAGTTCAGATCCACACAGATTCACTGCAGACTTCTACAAGATCATTTTAAAAGAGCTAACACCAATACTTCTCAAATTATTCCATAAAGTAGGAAATAGATGCTTACAAACTTTTTATGAAGCCATTAACACTGTGATACCAAATCATATCAAAACACAACAAAAAACAAAATTACAGGTCAATGTCTCTGATGAACCTAGATGCAAACTTCTCAATAAAATACTCAAAAACTGAATTCAAGAGTAAGTCTAAAATATCATTCACCATGACCAAGTTGACTTCATATGAGAGATACAGGAATGGTTCAACATATACAAATGAACAAATGCAATATGTCACATAAAAGGACTGACGGGCAGAAATCACACAATCATCTCCACGCAGAAAAGGCCATTGACAAAATTAGGCATGGAATCTCTTGAAGAGACAAGACATGAGGGGAATGTCTCTTAACACATAATGGTTGTATATTGCAAACTTACAGCCAACATCATGCTAAATTGAGGAAGAAAATAAAATATTTAAATTAAAAACAGGAACAAGACAAAGGTGTCTATTCTCTCTACTCTCCTATCCATGATGGTGCCTAAAGTCTCAGCTAGAGCAATAATGGCCATAAAGCAAGAGAAGGAAATTAAAGGGTTACAAATAAGAAAGGAAGAAGTCGATTTCTTTATTATAGGTGATGCTATTCTCATTCTAAGGAGTCTGCCAGAAACTCCATGTCTGACCTAATGTTCCTATGACTATTGAGTCAATCCTTTGGTATGTAAAAACAAACCACTAGCTTCAACCAACCAACAGACTGAAAATGACTTGAGATAGCATCTAGGTTAAATATCTGAGTTTCCACCCTATTTTTCTGTAACTTGCTCACCTGACATTTATACCAATGGATGTGAAAGGTGTTATGATTTAAGATTTTCTTTATTCTGTCCCTGTAGAATCTCCATGAAACTGTTTCCATATATGAGCATAGAATTTGGGGGCAGCCTGAATCTCTGTTCCCAGGCCATAGTTATTCATATTTGACTCCAGAATAAGCTGTTTCTTATTCACTTTGAGGCAAGAGTTGTGTTTTTGTGTTGTCAATAGTCTTGCTCAGCTGTGGACTCTTCCTGCAACATGACTTACTTCTCAGCCAGATATGCCTACTGGTTCAATAGTTTCAAGTCTGTTATGGGGGTAACCAGTTACCTTCTGATTGGATTTGAGTTCTGCTCCGTGGGACGGAATTTACATTTGGTACGGTAAACTCAATCAGAAGCCTGTGGTTCCAGAAGTCACAGGCTCTCTCTAGTGGGTAACCCAGTAGTCTAAGTTTCTACATGAATGTGATCTTACCATCAAATTGCATTTTAAACAACTGTTTATGTTTAAGCCATATGGGTAGGCACTTTGCATGGCCTTAGAGAATCTAAGCCATGATGAGTGGTGACATAGTTTGTTTGTTTGTTTTTTTGTCAGAGAAGCTTCCTTTTTCAGGGTATAGCAGTTACTGCAGAAATGATAATTAGTTGACATAATAAAAACCAGTGACAGTTGAATGTTCAGCCATGAATGGGGCATCTATATTATCCAGTGTGAGGCTCGGGGAACATTGTAGAAAAGAGAGCAAAAGAGTGTCAGAGCTGGGGGAAGGAGTGGGGTGCTGTGACTATTGTTGTTCATGCACAAGATAAACATGGCACTTACGAATTCACAGACCTGCACAAGAACTCCATGAGATGAGGCCTGTTGACATTCTGCCACAGAGGAGGGAAGAACACATGAGGCCCCACCCTTACTTATTATAGACAGTTAATGGTTGACTAGAACCAGAGAGACTTCTTCAGTGGTATAACCACTGGTGAAGTACATTATTATATATAATTAATATGTGCTAAGAAAAATAATTTAAACCCAAACAACTTATTTCAATATATCGTTAAAATTTTCTATTTATTATTATAATTTTCTGTTTATTATTATTATGTATCTTGTGCTTATATAGTAAACCATCATGTGTAAATAAAATACTGTATTGTTAAAGAATCTCCAGATGAAATTGTCTCAAGTTTCCTCATTCTTGAACTCTCTTTGAGGTGTGCTTCTCTTGAAGTCTTCTTTTATCTTAAGGTACAAGTTATGACCTAGAACGATTCCACTGGGTCATGAGCTGCTAGATAAGAAAATAAAGACTGCAGATACAGCTTAGCTGTTGAGAGCATGTGCTGCTCTTGCAGAAGACCTGAGTGCAGCACCCAGTACCCACATGTGACTCCAGCCCTGGGACTATTTGATGCCTCTGGACTCCTCAGACACCTGCATTCATGTGCACATATCTACACACAGACACACAAATACACATAACCAAAGGTAATAAAAATAAATCCTAATAAAATAAAGAACATTCTTTCTAAGCAAAATAAACAACTAAGACAAGACTGCTATAAAAACTATGAACTCTGTGCCATTCCTGAAGGATAATCAAAGTGTGCTTCCTATGGATATTCTGCCAACAGTCCCGGAGCTTGTTCCCAAGGACAGAGCAAAGGCTGTCCTATTCAACAGTGCCCCCTTATGCACCAGTTCATTGTTTTCTTTTACATACAAGACACATTAATAAATACTCTTTTACACAACAAATGATTAATCACCATATTAAATATTAATCTACAATTACAACAATGCATCTATCTTGGCCATTGCAGCCTGGAACAGACCACTGTTTCCGTATCACTAAAATCACCAGGAGGAAAATGCATCGCAGAGACGACCGGCTGACTGGCCAGAGGTCGGTACTGGGAGTGTCTATCACCTATCAGTGACACCTGGGACTAAAGAGCAGGTGTTTCCCCAGCCTGGGTCTAGCATTGTTTAACAGCTTTATCAACGACCTGATGAGATGTCATGGCAATCATGACTTCCTATATTTGCAGCAGATGCGGAGCCACACGGGGACAAGTAGGGCTCTGGAAGCCATGGTTGCAATTCATATTGGCCTTGGCAAAAAACGCTCCCACTGTTTAGTGCAGCAGTGAGTGTGGTGCAACTGTGAGGAAATAAAGGTTAGGACACGGGCAGGCCACACGCCCGAAAACCAAGGGACCTGTGAGTGTATACAGCAGACAGTATCTCCCTCCTCCTAGCTTCCCGGTGGTTAGGGATCTAGGAAGTGACTGGGCAAGGAGAGGGACTTGACAATGGAAATAGGAACTCAAGGAGATCTGTGGGAAGATGGTCCACGGCAGAAGGCCACGGCTTGATTACTGCCGTGCAGAATAAGCAGCAAAAGAAGAACAGTGAAAAAAGGTAGATTCTCTAAGGCCATGCAAAGTGCCTGTCCATATGGCTTAAACATAAATCAGGCCTTTTGGGAATGAAAACTCTAAGGTGTCTTTTGGTCGGGATTTGTGGAGCACGTTTTGCCGTTAGTAGTCGTGAAGTGGAACTCGAAGGGCCCCCTTAACTGCAGGCCAGCCTTCCTCGAGTGCTGCGGTGGTCTGGGCTCTGCTTTAGTCCTTCCCCCCCACCCTCAATCTTCTGATTCCCTTTTTGCAGAGCATGGTGAATCGGCGGCAGACCTTGACGGTAAATCAGCTGCGTCCAGAGTCAACAAGGGGCAGGAGGGTTTGCTGGTAAGCTGGGCATCCGTATATCTGAATTGCTTTGCAATAAGGCGGAAGTACAAAAAAAAAAAAACAAAACAAAACATAAATCAGGAAGAAAGAAAATTCCAAACTGTGTGCGAGTAAGTGTTAAAAGCTTCCAGTAGGAATTGTGACTTGTGAGAACACCGAAAGTCTTGCCGTTGGGGATGGAGGAGCGACAGACATTCTGCTTTGCTGTGAGTTGGTCTATGTGCTATATACATTGTGCCTCCCATGAAAGCCTAACAAGCAAGAAAACACACAAAAACATACAAACATATGTTTGGTAAGGTTACTTAGAGTGGGATTCCCTTTGGTACTTGTCCATTGAAATATAATTTGTAGATCTTAATATTCACCCCTTTAATATCTTTCTTTTAGTGCGTGCGTGTGAGTTTGTGTGTGTGTGTGTGTGTGTGTGTGTGTGTGTGTGTGTGTGTGTGTTTATGTATGTATGTGTGTATGCAGAGTGGAGTGCACTACCTAAGATGATAAACACAATGTTTAGCAGGAAAACTATGACTCTGCACCTTGCGGAGAAGGTGTGATTTGGAACAATGCACTGCCTATCAGAGGCCATGAAAGTCCCCCTTTGACGAAGAAAGCTCTCTAGGATGTCACTTGGTTCTGTTAAGTCAATTCTCTGTGCTGTGTTGAGATGTGTAACTTAGAGATAGTCTGTAAATAGGAAAATAAGCAGTCATTTGCTATTTGGGCTAGTGTACACTGTAAATGTTTTCTCTGATGGTGCAAAATATCCAAATGAGCAGCTGCAGCCTTTCCTTTTCATCACTGAACAGCAATGCTCCATAGTGGAGTTATCCTCAGCTGTCACAGTGAAACCAGATGGCATAAACTAGTGCAAGGCAAAATACTCACTCTTTTGCCAGTGGGCTGAGAGGTGAGCTGCTGTCAATCTCTAATAACCAGAGGGATGATGGGTATCTTCTGATCACCTTCCTCACTCACTGTAATGGACTCAGAGCCCTGGTGACATGTCCTGCAATCTGCCTATACAGAGGCCACCCTTCCACCCTGAAAAGAAACCTCTAGGTTGCATCATAACCGTTTGAGAATTCGATTTTTCTATAGTTCCGGTATTTTGAAGTCACGAATACAAGTCAATCATGCTTATTTGGACATTTTTAGAGAATATTTAGCTATTTCTTCTCAACTTAACAATTGCTCTTCGATAAGCCTTTAATATCTAATATGTCTAATCAAATTCTGACAAACACCTGCAGACTGGAAATGGTTGTGATAAGTTATTAAGACCCCAATCATACATTTCCATAAGAGAGCTTCCATATGCCATTAGATAAAATATGATTTTAGTATTAAAATATGATCACTGCTCAGATATCTTAACTATGCTTTTTTTTGCAATAAAGTTCTTTTATGAATTTGTTTTAATGGAATGATATTCATTATCTCTTTGTATAGCTCAGACACTATCAAATTTGTAGGGCCATAAATAGTTAGAGTGACATAAGCATTAAGAATGTTTGTTCCTGTTGGGATTTGTTGTGATTTGCACCTACATAAACCTGTGTAATTCTATATATACCATATATGTGAATATGTATAAAATTAGTTTAAAATAGAACTTGAAAGTATTAACTAAGATTCAGGCCCATTTCAAATATAGAGCAATAAAGAAATCTCTCAGTATTCACATCCTGGTAGCCATGTCAATATAAAAGGATGCTTTATTATAAATATTCAAATTCCTCACTTCTCCCCAGGGCTGAGAATTACATGCTAGGCAAAGTGCTCTACAACTTTTGGTATAGCTTCATTTCTAAATTTGGCTTTTATTTTTCATCTGCATTTGTGAATGGGCACATTACCAATTCTCTTCCCCTGGATTGAAGGAAACTGGAGCAGATAAGAGGACATGAGATCTCTGGCTTCTCTGGTCCAAGATATAGTAATTAAACTCCATTTCAGTTTCTCATGTGCTTTCAGGAACATCTCCAAAGAAAAGAGGAATTGATTTGATTGGGTAGAAGCAGTTCTTGATTGACCGATCAGTTTATATTGATGGAATGTAAAGGAGAGAAAGTCTTTACCGTTGCCCACTTGTTTCAGCTATGGCCACAATTACAGCTTGCCAGTATTAGACCATCAGCCTGTACATTGAAACATATTCAGTCCACAGCTTTCCAAGTCAGAGACTTCCTGAGCTGAGCCTCCCAGAATGAGTGCAGGAGCACCTAGCACGTCTGCATCTGATGTTCCCAGGACATACAATACAGCCTGTCCAGCAGCCGGGCTGCTTGGGTTTCAAGTTAGTGTGGTGATAGCCCCTTCCAAATAGGGAAGAGGATCAGTTGGCTGTGTGCTGTGAAGGCAGGCATTGGGTTTCAGTCTAGGAGGAAGAGCGTATGGGATCCCTGGTGTCAGGTTGGCCCTGGCATCTTTCCCTTCTTTGCCTTCCGGAAACTTCAGACACTCAGGGTGGTGCCGAAATTCCCTGTATCTTTAGCCAAGGTTTCCCTAGTGTGGAGCATTCTTAGTTCTGGGATATAAGGGTGGAGCATATAGAAAGTTCTGTTTTGTTTGTCTGGAATGCTGTTCTTACTGACTGTGTTAACCAAAGCAAAATGTTATACGAACCTATTGGGCTATGATTACCTGTAATTGTGAAAAGACTAATATAACAGATTTGAAGTTAGAATCTCCATGATTTGACACACAGTTTATAATTATCAGGGATTGAAAGCTAGGGCATATCACTTAAAACTTCTGAAGTGATTTTTTTTTTTTTTTTTTGAGACAGGGTTTCTCTGTGTAGCTTTGCGCCTTTCCTGGAGCTCACTTGGTAGCCCAGGCTGGCCTTGAACTCACAGAGATCCGCCTGGCTCTGCCTCCCGAGTGCTGGGATTAAAGGCGTGCGCCACCACCGCCCGGAAGTGATTTTTAATCTATAAAATAAGGATACTACTGTTAGTGATAATTAAATGCTTATATTCATGTTAAGAATAGGCAAAATCCATGCTCTTGCTTCAGGCATAATTATTGGGCCATGATTGCAGTTTGCTAGCCTCTGACCAGTGGCTCATACAATGAAACACACCTAGGCCACTGGTTTTCAAGCCAAATTGATCTAAGAGACCACTGTATGACAAGTGAATTATATGATATGCAATTTAGCTGATGGCTAAGAGACCTTCAACAGAAGATCCTTAGGAATCATGCAAGAAGAGATGGGCCATGTCTTCAGTGGTGTCTGTATACACACTAGCTCTGCTTTATGGAAATATATATATTTTAGGCTTATTTCTCCTTAAAATCATAAACTTCAGGTTTAAAGACTTCTCAAGAAGCCATCTTTTCTATTCTTCCCAATATGCTTAAAATGTACAGATTATATAGCTCATTGCAAAAAGGTGAATTACTTTGTCCAAGATACAGAGATATTAATGTCATAATGAAGAGGCAATTGTGGCCAGTGTACATGGTATTGTCATGTGATGTACTCCTAAGAACTTGGGCAGCATACCCTGAGAGTCCAGCAGGTAACATCCATTCATAACTGATGGTCCTCAGAGCTTATAGAAACTGCCACAAAGGATGTACAGGTCTAGAGGTTTAAAACTCTGTGTCTTGTATAACTGTTTTCTCTGCAGACTTTCCCACAGAAGCATGAAGCCTACTGAGTGTAATTACAATCACTTCTTAAGATTGATATGACTCATCACAATTTATCAAGTGGGTGTCCTATTCCTATATTGTCCTCTTGTGTATTTGGTTAATGGGAGTTTTTTTTTTTTTTCAAACAAATTGGTATCAAGCTCTCATACACATGAAAATTTCCCTCTTGAAGGCCAGGGACTCTTAAGATCTTGAATTTCAATGGTTTGGCAATGCCAAAGACCCATAAGATGTCAGTCACATACCTCTTTCACAGGCACCATCCTGTAACTTTGTCAGAACCATGCCACCAAACCCAAATGCAGTTGTCTTTGCATTCCAAGGAAGAGCCGGGGGTGGCACTAAATATCCTTTCTCTCATTTCTCTTTCAGGCAACACTAACCCCTTCTGCTGTGTGTTCTCCTGAGCCTAGGGGTGGCCTACTCAGGCAGACACCACCAGGCTGCGAAGTATGCATGAAGAACAAATCATAACCACAAAAATGTACTCAGAGGTGGCTGACCAGCCTGAAGGCACAGGTCTTGGAGTTCGCATAACTTGGGACTGAGTGAGAGTTTTGAGAATCTGTTGCCAGCCCCACTCCATCTCTGCACATGACAGTCACCCTGACACCCTGATGGTCTTCAGATTATGGTAAGGATATGCTTGCTGGTGTTTTACAATTTGACTGCTACAGCCTGAGAAAACAGATACATGTGTTTGTTTGTGTTTATAACTTGTAATGGTCTGTCAAGACAAGTTTCTCAGTCCATTGGATGAGAAAGTGTCCTTGGGTGAGATGCCATTTCTCTGAGTAGCAGCATATGGGAAAATTTAATTGCGAGTCATTCTACCTGCTCTGTGTTAAGTGGCTCTTTTCTACAATAGATTGAAACTGGCAGATCGTGAGGTCACTCTCCAGTTTCTACACTTTCCCTGCCAGGCAGGTTTCACTCGGCTGGAGAAGCCTGACAAAGGCAGCGTTTATGATCTTCTATGGGAGTTTCAGGTTACTGTTGTTTCTTTGGGGACTCCTGAAACTTTGGACCCGATCCAGTATTTCCTAATTGAATTCATACCAAGTTTAGAAGGCTTCCCAAATGTATCAGATTTATACAAATTGAAACAAGTTGTAGTGGAGCCACAAATTGGAGCCTCAGTTCTACCTCAAATATAAACACATTGAAAATTAAAGAAATATATGTAATGAGAGGGAGAGAGCAAGCTGATGAGGTATCAATTTGCTGTTTCATCTACTGGTTCAAACTAATGTTTTAATCTCCAAGTACTTATCTTTTGTGTTATTTAATTGGATCAATGCTGATTTATTAATTCTATTTATTAATTCCCAACATATTTATTGAGTGCCTACTATTGTCCAGAAAATATGTCTAAGCCCAGGGGGTGGTGCATTAGATTTGAAATAGTTTCTTTGAGAGACAGGGTTTCCAGTCTTTAGAAAATTTTTATGATTCATCTCTTTGCGGTCTAATATCCTGTTTTCAAAGTACATGGGTCTTATTTGTGTGATAACATGTTAATGTTTCTTGCCAAACTCCATTCAACATCCAATTAAATTCTTTCACTTTTGGTGTTTGTTATATGCCATGCTTACTGTCAAGGTGCTGTTATTGCAGATGTATAGTTTCCTAATTTTGCAAAGTATACAAAGGGTATTTTCAGAATGCTTGATGTTCTGAAACATCAGCCAAAGGAAAGGCTATGTGTTCTTGTGTAGTTTTTTCTGACCATGAATTTTGTCTATGGAGTTATAGGGCCAGCTGTTTGCTCTGTATGTTCCATTGCATGAAAACATTCTACTTCATTTGTCAAACATAGTAGTAATTCACAGACGTGTTGCCTAAATTTACTAATACAAGTAAAGATTCTATGTCTATTTTAGTGCATGCGCTTGTGTAGAATTGTATAACTGCTTCCCTTATTGTCTTATCCAGGAAATGGATTGTTGAATCATGGGAAGGGACCTGCTCAGTTTTAGATGCTGCTGATAGGTTCCCAAGGTGGACATGCAGATTTAAAGTCCCACCCGTGAATTGTGAACTAGTGATTTTTCTTGAAGAAGCAGGATAGAAATGCAGAGAAAAGTAAGAGGACCTGGGAAGAGAAATGAGCCATTACCCTGGAACCTGGTTTAAGTCTCTTGCTGGCTGAGATTCAAAAATTCCAGTACAGTACAACTAACAACAACAAACTCCTCTGTGAAGATCGCCTGTATAGAGACAATCTTCCTTTCTCTTTGAGAGATACTTCAAATAAGAATACTAAAGTAGCAGTGAACCATGTCTGTAGTCAAAACATAGGCTCTGACTTTCCTGGAGGGTAAGAATACCTTTTACTATTTTATCTATGCTCTATTTTATCAGTCTGTGAACTTGTGCAATGTACCTCACAAACTACATTTCAGTCTTATTCATTATATTGCATTTTATTAAGCATCTTTTGCAGCACTCATGCTTATATCCACATTGAAACTTAATTTTCTTAGTAAGCTTTAACTGTGCTTTATACTAACTTGCCCTGATGTTTTTCTTTTCTGCGGTGTAAGTTAAGAATCCCAGCTTCATCAGAGTAGGTCTCGGAAGAGAGTTCCTTAGACTATACAGCTGGCAACACTGAGTGGAGCTTCCTGCTGGCATAGATAGATAGCAAGACTTGGTATTGTCAGTCTTTTCCATTGCAATTCTAATGGCATGTGTGAACAGAGATCACACTGTGCATTTTATTCCGTTTCCTTGATGATGCCTGCTCATCACAACTAAAGCAAAACACAGTCTAATTTCTACATGCAGCACCTGGGAATTCAGTTAATGCAAATCATTGTCTTTGATCAAATATGTGATAGGCTACATTTGACAAGCTGAGAATAAGACCTTGAGCTCAGATAATAGTAAGGCTCTGTGAGAGGGAATATGCAAATGGCTATGACCTCTGTCATAGACAAAAGTTATACTAACTAAAACTACGTTTGATCAACTGTACATTCAAATCCCAATTCCTTCCCTTTGTTGACCAATTTCTTCAGCAGGCAATGTCTAGATACTGGTAGGTTTGCTATGTGTATCCTTGTCTACTTAAAGCCCTACCATATTGGTCACTCTTTTCTTTCTTTACTCATTCTCTCTCTGTCTCTCTGTCTCTGCGTGTGTGTGTGTGTGTGTGTGTGCGCGCGCGTGCGCACGCGCACGCGCGTGCATATGCATGTGTATATGTGTGCACACACACCTGTGTCTAACAAAGAAAAGAAGTTTCTGATCATGGCTTTTATTATAAAGAAGCATTTTTTACACATGTTTCTTCTATGGTAATTGGTCTTGATTAAACGTTCCATTTCTATTGTGATCAGTTTTAGGGAAATATGTTTTTTATTTAAAATTTCAAGTTTTATCTAATTATAAAAGTATCTGTAGAACATCTGCTAAATGTATGACTTTTACATTTTTCCCTTTTATTATTTTATTTTAAAATGCTTGTGTATGCGTAGTGTGTGATTACAGGGATTTACATGTGGAAGCAAGAGGTCAACCTCGGAGGTTCCTCTGGGGATATTTACATTGCTTTTTGAACCAGGGTCTTGCCTTGACCTGGAGCTCACTCTAGGTTGGCTGGCTGTTGAGTCTTAAGGATCTACCTGTTTTGCCCATCTAGTGCTAGGATTACAAATGAGTGTCCCTGAGCCTGGCTTTTTTTTTTTTTCATGGCTTCTGGTGATCAAATTCAGGTCCTCAACTTGTGTGACAAGTGCTTGACTGAGTTATCTCTTTAACCCTCCTCTGTCTGTTTGAATATTTGAATATGCGACAAACACATGTGATGGGGCCAAGTGCTTGGCTTAAATTCTCAGTACTACCATTTGTCTTTGGCCTTGAGCACTCCATGCTCTGTGCATAGAGGAATGGCGGTGCAGGAAGCAGGTTTCCCCACCTTCCCACAATAGCACTGCAGTTAGCCCCTGTCTGCATTTCAGTCAACACTGGATCTTGCAGCACGGAGCTCCCTGGCCTCAGCTGTGTTTCTGCATTTTCCTCATGTATACAAGCTATGAAAGAATGCAACTTTTAATTTCTACCTTTTATGTTTACGATAATAACTATTAACACTGAGCTGAAGTGAATCCTGAGGTGGATCATTTATCTAATTCTCCAAGATTCAATGTGTTTCAACAGCAGAAGTACCAGTGCTAGGGATGTACCCCAGTGGCAGAGAACTTGCCTACCACCCATGGAGTCTTGAAGGGCATATAATGTGACTTAAGTACATTGGACTCTCCTCACCTACGGTTTTTCTTTCTGTGGTTTTAGTAAGCCATAGTAACCTATTGTATTAAAATATTATTTGAAGCATTATAGAAATAATCCATGTAGGCTTTAAATACTTTCTTCTGGCATATCATTATACCATTTGTTTTATTATTGTTGTCATAAATCTCTCACTGTGCCAAATTTATAAATTAAACCTTTTAATAGATATGTAGGTATAATCAGCCTTTCATACTTGCAAGTTCTGTATCTACAGATTCAGCCAATCATGGATAGAAAATATTTGAAAAAAAATCTCATCCATTACTAAACATGTACAGACTTTTTCCCTGCCAGTATTCTCTAAGAGTAAGACTAATAGCTACTTACACATTGTCCTCAGTGTTGTAAGAAATCTACAGACGACTTAGAGGATATAGTAGGATGTTGGTGGCTTATAAGCAAACACTCTGCAGTTTAATGAAAGGGATTTAAGCATCTTTTGACTTTGGCAACTGCAGGGTACCCTAGAACCAGTAGCCCTTAGAAAGCAAGGGACAATATATAGGGAAAAAACAGCCAATAGAAATCTTAGCAAATCTGAGGTCTCTGCCTTCCCCTGAGGCTTGAACACAACCTCTGCAAACAAAGAGGGGCAACTGTCCTCCATGTACAGATAATCTGTGCCTTGTGGAATGCTGGAAACTTCCACCTGGCAAAAGGGCATTTTGGGAAAGGCTGCACCAAGCTGTAGGATTTGAATCCAGTATGGACATGAAAGGATCTGTGGGGAGTGGAAGTAAAGCTGGGTGGCAGATCAAGGTCAAGTGTCCAGTGTACAAGGGAAAAGCCTGTCTCTGAGTCTCCAGGGAAAAGTAAACAAATATAAATTGTTTGTTTTCATGTTCTCACTGGGATCTTTGAAGTTCTCAAGAAAACAAGGTTTAATTTGTCAGTTAGCGTCTTTGATTTCTGTATATTTTATTACTCTCTGTGCTCAGGTCTTATGTGCTGGAAGGAATACACGGTGTGCTTTTGCCTGGTTTTCATCTTCTTCATGCAGATGACATCCCTCCCCCCCTTTCGCCCCCGTCACTAAAACAAGGTGGGGGTATCTAGCTGGGGGTGAGATTGCCTGGCCCTCTCCATTCACTGTAAAAATAAACACAGGTGCTGGTGTCTGGAGGCCTCTGCTGCATGGGGATCATTATGGAGACACATGAGCAGGGCATAGCCTGTAGCTACCTAAGGCTGCAGAACTGTGGCTCAGGAGCAGAGGGGCCTGGCTGCCTGCCATCCCTGTCTCAGAAAAGCACTCATAGCACAGGATCTTGCATAAATCAGTTTCTTCCCTTTACTCATGAATAGTCAATCATAACGCAGTGGTGAGATTTCCTCATTTATTTTTTTCCTTTTCTCACTCACGTTTAACCTGACATTTCATATATTATGCCTGCTTGTTAGTTCCCTCCATGTGACCTCTAAGATGATACATGTGTGAAAATTTTATTCCTCTTGTCTGCTCTACACGCATGTCCATTGTAACAGATTGTAACAGGGTGCAGAAAAGCACCAGAATGTTGGGGGCCTTCGTGGTACTGTGACCTTATTCTGTCTTTTCTCAAAGATAGAAGGGTCATGCTTGACCATGTTCTCATAGGATTTACAGATAGGCACTGAACTCCTGTAGAAACAATAGGATGTACTTTGCCTATCATTTGAGCAAACACAGTAAGTAAATGGTGGCTCAAACTTGAAGAACAACCTTTTCGGTCGTTTTGGATGCATCAGATTTCTAATATCCCCATTTGCTTGGCATAATGTGAATGTTCCTAATGACAAATGCTGATGCCGTCAGATTCAACCTCTCATACACACCATTCTTTGAAGAGCCCCTGACTCTTTAGCATGATAGTCTTTATTATTTTATCAGACTTGTCTAATTTGACTGGTAAATAGAAGAAAATTAATCTGTTTATCTGTGGTGGTTAATGATGGCAAATATTTCATTGCTGAAGTGTTTATTGATATCAAACTGTATTTAAAATCCCATTGTTTTATCCTACACACAAGTGATGCATACTTTGTGTTAGAAACAGAAAGTATGGGCAGCTTTTCTAAAATTCAAGGTGTATTTTACGCAAATGCCTATTCTGAAGGTCTCTGGGACTTGTTTCAGGATTGGATTCTCTACTGAGACCCTGTTTTGTAGATGATACCCCATCTAACCCTGTTTTGAGTGGCTCAAGGCTAGTCCTTGGTGTCACCTTTGACTTATCCTTGCCTGTATATATACCCCCACTTCATACTGGCACCTTCCCTTTAAGATAAGCCTTTTAAAGTAGTCCTAGAACTAGGGAAGCTGAGGTAACAGCTTGAGAATCTGAGACCAGTCTGCCTACCTATGGGACACAGGGAGAGCTTCTGCTCCATGGCTTTACATCTTTCTATTCTACTCTGCATGTTCTCTGAAAATTCATTTCCTGTAGCTACCTTATTAGATCTCCCTAGATCTGTTACTAATATATTTAAAATTGCATTTCCTAATTCTTTGTCCTTACTTTATTTTTCCTTGTATTTGTCATCACTTGATATATCATTAATGCATTATTATTAGTGTTATGGACTGATTGTGCTCCTTGTGATTAATATGCTAAAGTCCTAATCCTTAGTGTCTCAATAGTGTTGTATTTGACCAGGTGTGTAAAGAAGGAATTTAGCTAAATTAAATTGGTCCTAATGTTGTTGCTATGGTCTAAATGTCTGTGTCCCTCTAAAATTCATATGTTGAAACCTACTACCCAGTGAGATGGTTTTCGGAGGTAAGCTCACATGACTGGGATTACCTTTTCAAAGGTAGCTTAATATGTGAGGACATAGCTAGAACACGGCCATCTACAAACCAGGAAATGGATCCTTTGCCAATACTGGTAATGCTTTGATCTCCATTCCTCAGACTAGAATTGTAACAAATGCCTATTGTCCATAAACTATCTAATCTATGTCATTTTTTAAATAGCAGCCCAAACACTCTGAAAAAGGCATGCTGGAGGAGTTGATGGACAGGCACTGAGGATCAACTCTCTGTATCTATCACAGCCCCTGGGATTAAAGTCAAGGTATGATGCAGAGGCACTAATCACCACTTAGCTGGACATCTCCTTTATCTAGCACAGAGATGGCCTTCTGATGAAGACTGTCTACTAGATGATTACAACCTCCAGTGTGTATTTACCATCTGAGACAGGCCTTGTCTGGCCTCTAACTCTTGTTCTACCTCCGTAGCGTGCAGGCACTTACAAAGTTAAACATTCCTGCAAACCAATGATGCCAGCAGAAGTGGTGAATGCAGGAGATGCCTTCCAGGCAGGCCTGGTCTACGTTTGCCTGTCTTGGTATTCTGGACAACAACTCTACAATCTCTGTAGGCAAGTACACACACAGTATGCACCTGGACATTATCCCAACTAGACATGTAGATGTCCTTTACTCAGGAGACTCCAGAACATTCTGAAATTGCCTGCATTTAGTCTTCTTTCCACCATTGTTTTGGAATCCAATCTTCTTCAAGAGGAAAGAATGCTTATTTGGTCCTATAGGAGGTCCTGAAGATATTGGCAGCTAACCAGTGAAATCATTTTGTTTTAGAGTTTGGATACGAAGTGTTCCCTCAAAGACTCTTATGTTTTGAAGGCTTAGTCCCTGCTACAAGGATGTTCAGAGTGACTTTGGGGAAATGATGGGTTCATGAGGGCTCTGACTTGCTGAATGGATTAATCTCCTGATGAATTCCTAATGTGGCGTTACTGGCCATGGACCCAGAAACGTGGAACCAGTTGACTATTGAATAAAGCTTCTGAAACTGAGCTATGGTGAATCCTTCTTGTCTTGAACCAAATAAATCCTTCTTCTCTGAAGTTGTTTGATTTTGATGTTTATCACAGTGACAAAAACCTGACTGACGACATATTACTTGTGCCTTCTGCAGTACAGAATGATTCTTCAATTTCCTGGTATTCACTGTTCTCTGAGTGAAGGCCTCTGCTTCCAAGCTTATTTCTTGGGACATTCATCACACACAAAAAAATCCATTAAACAACCTGTGTGAGAATAGTAACTCCTCACTATTAGAGGGTCACATTTTATTGACAGCCACAGTCACAGTGACAAACCTTGAAATTCTGTTCCCATCAGGCCAGGGCAGGTAGGACATTTCAAATCTTATTTTGTACACTTTGTGAATGTATAAAATCTGGTGCAGTCCTTCTCTAGGTGTTCTTCCACTCAGTGGGACATCCTCACTTATAGCAGTGGCAATGTGTCTAGGGGCTTTGGGCTGGGTGGCCCTGGAAGAGACACGTTATGTGAAAACATCAGCTGTGACTCTGGTTGGAGGCTCATGCTCAAGAACTGAACTTTGCTCATTTATTTCATTGTGTGACTCCATGTGACATTCCTTTGAGATATTTGTATTCTGGGTAAATAATAGGGTGGGAGGCCAAGATATATTGCACTTGCTCCAGGATGCTAACTGCACCCAGCTTCTAACCCTGTTTCCCTCCTCTGCCCACCATACACACAGTCATAAGAGGGTACTGTTCTGTAACTGACAGTGTCTCCCTAGTAGGTCATGGGCATTACATCCTTGAACAATGTTGTCTTTTGTGTGTGTGTGTGTGTGTGTGTGTGTGTGTGTGTGTGTGAGGGAGATTGTCCAACTATATAACCTTTGGATATTGATCACTTCCCTACAGTATTTTAGCATTGGATCTCATTATCTATTTGAAGATTGGGCTGTTTTTTTTCCTCCCCTAGACTCAGTACATGAGTTGTGGATCCTTCGCTGCATATTGTGTTATTTTAACCTCAGTGGCAATTCTTACCTCATCCATTCCAGTCTGGTTTCAGATAGGAGATGAGGGTTTTTTTTTTTTTTAAATCAAATGAGAGGGTGCAGCGTGAGAGTGCTGCTGAGTGTGCCTGTGTTTTAGACAGGTCTTCTTTCCCAGCAGAAACTTGTGGAGACTGGGAAAGCATGTCTGCACTGGTGCCAAAGTTCACAGAAATTCACGATGTCCTGAGGAATCGATGCACACTTTGGTTTCTAACTTACTACACTTTCTTAAACTCATATATACATATTAGTTGGTGATGGAGGCTTGGGAATATCTGTTTGTCTGCCCACTAGATACCAAGTATGCTCACAATATTAAATGGAGGATATTCACTGGGCACTTTCAAGGCCTCTAGCCTCTTTTTTTCCCTTGTGCTTTGTTATTATATAATGAGAACGCCCCCCCCCCCCCTCCTGAGCATCACCAAGCTCTTTTCTAACTCGTTGTAACAACTTACTCATAGTGCTGGTAGCCTTGATGTCCCTTTGCCCTTTTGATATTGACTGGGAACCTTTTCTGATGAATGAGCCATGCATGGGTGGTCCTTTGGGATACTCACTATGGGGACAGAGGTACTGCTCAGAGGTGAATTATGATGATTAATTAGATTTAATCATACAGTACACTTATGGTGCTTTATGATTAAGTCTTCAGTAGACACTAAGACTTGCTGGCTGTCACTGTTACCAGAATCATTTCCACACCATCACCACCGTTATAATAGCTCCTGCATCACTGGAATGCTCACTATCACCAACACCACCATTACTACCATCACCAGCAACTCTACGGTCATCATCACCATCATCACCACATTGCTTTCGCCGGTGTCATCTCTGCTGTCGTTTGTTTTCTAAGAATCATGTGCTGGAGGCTGGATTCAGAGGTGTTTTGGTAAGAGGACTATGAAGAGTAGGCCACAGTAAGAGGTCCTTGGTTCGACTGGGGATGTGCTCTCAGAAGGGACACTGTGACCCCAGACGCTCTCTGATTTCTTGTTTTGCATCTCTTCCCTGTACACACAGTCTCACCATGATGCGACACAACTGAGAAGACCCCTGTCAGAGCTGTGCCCGTTTTATGCTCTCGATCCTCCAAATCTGTAAGCTAAACACATTTCTCTATAAGATTAGCCTGACTGGGACAAATAGTGTACTACTATAATCCTCATTACCATTACTGTTACCATAACCACCTCCTCACCACTAACACTACTGGCCATCACCACCATCACCACCACTGCCGGCTACTTCCTTTATAAGCACACATGCCTTTTTGCTTTCTTGTGCCTTATCTGATCCTACTGGGCCACTGCAGTCTAGTTGGGCCTCAGTGGCCTGCCCTGTCCACAGGTGGGGGAGCGGGGGGTAGAGACTGGAACAAGGAGGTCCTCTCTGAAGCTCCAGGGTGGTCCCTGGGAAAGCAGTGCCTGCTGTGGCTGGGGTGGAAAAAGGAGGCGTGAGGGAAACCCACATCCCTCTGTGAACTCCCACTGAGTGAGCAGAGCCTCTTGCCCATGTCAAGGGAGGAACAGGGGGATGGGGCTGTGCAAACAACCATGGAGCCCAGCAGACCCACCACAGCACCTCTGTTTAAGGCCCTCCTGGAAAAATTGCTTGTATTCATCATCCCAGACTCTTCCTTTCCCTTGGGCTCATCTCAGTAGGCTGACCCAGTGTGAAAAGTCAATCCTTCTTATGTCAGCTTTTGTACTCGCCCATTCTGACCCTTCTTTCCCTTTCCAGGTCTCATTTTGTCTCATTCTGCGTCTTCCCCTTTGACCCTTCTTCACAGATGTACCCAGCTGTGTTTACCACCACCCAGCTGTGTTTACCTCCTCTGTTGCCCGATGCACAGACCCTAGAGTTACAGGTCAATTGGGAATAAATATAAAAGACTAACATCAATTAAGGCCCAAACAGCACACTCTGGATTGACATTTCTTTCTGCTAACAACAGTGAAATAGTGACCCCATGAAGTTCCCAGGAGTAATGTAGTATATCATATTGGCCCCAAATATTTTTTGAACTCAGATGGCTAGGCAAATAAACCAAAAATATAATTGTATTTGTATTTTTTATATTGAAGAATCAAGAAACAATTGTTCTGGATCTAATAGCAATCTTTGATTTCCACAGCTGTCCCAGGATACAATCAGTCATATAAGAATAGAAATACACAAAGCCATTCATGTTTGTTGGAATGAGTTTTTCTTTTGTTGTGGGAGATCATCCTATTTGGCTTTCTGTTGCTGTGATAAATACCATGGCCAAAAACAACTCGAGAATGTGTTTATTTCAGCTTACCAGTTAGAGTCACTCATGGAGGGAAGGCAGAGTATGAGCTCGAAAGTAGAAACCTGGAGGCAGGAACTGAAGCAGAGACCACAGGGGAACTCTGCTTTATTACTTTGCTTTATTTACTTTGTATACTTATTTTCTTCCTTTGTATAGTTTGCTTAGCTACACTCCTTATTCAGGCCAGGTCAACCTGCACAGGGGAGGTGCTGCCCACACTGGCCCTCCCACATCAACCAGAAGTTAAGAAAATGTCCCACAAACATACCCAAAGTCCAGGCAGATGGAAACTATTCCTCAGATGAAGTGCCCTCTTCTCAATGTGTACAGTTTATAGCAAGTTGACAAAAACTATGACAAGGATTGAGGTTTCAGACATGCTAAGTACAAGCTGACCTAGAGCCTAGTCCTGTCTATGTAGCTTTACCAAATAATTGTGAATCACACAAAGCCTAGATTCAATGATTGAGTCACAGAAAATGTACAGTTGGAAGATGGTGTTCAATACTACTGTAGATGTAGATCTTCAGTAGATGTAGATCTTCAGCAGATGTAGATCATCTTCAGCAGATGTGGATCTTCAGTAGATGTAGATCTTCAGCAGATGTAGATCTTCAGTATATGTAGATTTCAGTATATGTAGATCTTCTTCAGTAGATGTAGATCTTCAGCAGTGTGCAGTGACTCAGAGAACAGGAGAAAGACTCTGTTCCTTTAACAAATCCATTTATGGGAAAGAAAGGTGGAGGGAGAGAGAAAAAACCTTTCATATTAAAAGTGACCATTGGACACCATTATCAGCAAACTTTAACAGAGATCTTATTTGAAAAAATAAACACAGAAATAAAGAGAACATTCAGAGATACCCAAGCGTCCTCTGGATATTGAATGGTATTAGGTACAATTGATAATTCAGTTTTGGAAAGACTGTGTATACTGTTTAAAAAGAATACTTGCCCTTTAAAAGAATATGGTAAAATGTTTTGAGATGAGAAACCTGATGCTGGGGAATTGCTTTATCATAATCTGAATGGAAGTAAGGGCAGATGGAGAAGATGCTGCTGAAATGGGTGACTACTGTAAGGAAACCACTTCCCCTTTCCAGTTTCTCTGTTCTAGAGTGTCTGTATTAAAAGTAAAATGATAACGTTTACTCGGTAGGAGAGATGCCAGGACCAAGACATTAGCTTTCCCAGGGTTAGGTCCATGCTGCTGCACTTTTGCTGATCCCCAATGTGACTTCTCCAAATGTGGGGGATTCAACTGCATAATTTATAGTAATGGAGGACATTGTCTGTACAGGAAAGTCAACTAGTGATAGTAAAATGAACCAGCCAAAAAGAACAAAAGGGTAGCTAGAAAAGGCACCACAGCCTAACAGAATGGGGCCTGTAATCCAGAGACTGAAGACATATAACAAGTGCAATGTTTGCGCTATTCAAAAGAGCAGCTATCAGACATTGATGACTGGTCCTCAGGGGAGGAATTACATGACTTGACACTTATCAATAATAGAATTTATGGTTTTACAAATTTGGAAACCAGTGATATCTGGGCTTTAGGTGCAAGACATCCAGTGAGAGAGAGAGCACTTGCCTTGTGCCCTCTCCGTCTCCACCAGTGACACCCAGCATCTCTATGGCTCCCCTGGAGTTTCTCGAAAAAACTTCACTGGTGTCATCATACTTCTCACTCCGGCAGCTGTCACTTCCTGGAACTGTATACCTTTATTTTCCCTGCTGACTTCTCTCTGTTTCTAAGCTTAATATGTGCACCTACTAAATTGGCCAATTAAAATAGACTAATGTCTTAATAGGACACACTGAAAATGTAATTAAACTCTTCTGATGGAGAAATACTTGCCTGTGTTTTATGATAAAGCCATCATCAAAAACACATTTATAAAAGCAGAGGTAATTAAACCACTTTCAGATCACAGAAATAGGAGTTTTGCTTTAGCAGAGAAGTGCTCTTAGGTTGGGGTAGCCAGTTACTCATATCAAGTACTATCTGATGTATTAATGAGGCCACTTGGGCTAGGTGAAGCCTCCCCTGTGCTGAGTGAAGAGCTGCTACTAATATCTGACATGGGCACAAAACATTGCAGCCCCTATTTTCAACATGCATCAAATAAGTGTCCAGTTGCCTAGAACAGCATTTTCAAGTGTGGACTCAATAGGAGAGGTACAGTTGGTCCGTGACAGTGTAAACATTGGAGAAGATCGGCACATATAACTGAGTGGTAAAGCATTTGTCTAGTATGTGCAAGGCCCTGGGTTCAATACCCAGTAATACACAACAAATACAGACACACAGACATACACAGACACACACACACACACAGAGAGAGAGAGAGAGAGAGAGAGAGAGAGAGAGAGAGAGAGAGAGAGAGAGAGAGAGAGAGAGAGAGAGAGAAATTAGCCTTAAAAATCTCAGCTATGTCTTTTACCAACTATACATAGTCGACCAGGCTTCAGGAGTTGTCCCCTCCAGAAGCAGTTTCGAACCAGGCTCAGGGATGTGAACCCTGGCCAAGGTCAGAGAATTGGAGATGATGAACAGTCAGAGAGACAATGAACAGGGGAAGAAAGGCGACTACGTAGCCCAAAGGGATGCTGGGAGTTCGCAGCTAGAGGGAAAGACATGAAGTCTATTTAGTTTAAAGAGAGCCTGAAGCTGGAGCAGAGACTTTGCCGAGATTTATGTGGAAGGCCATGTTCGTGGACAAATTGTGCCTGCACTGGCCCAGGTACGCCTGTCCCATTAAGTGCTACCTACAGTCATGCCCAAGCCATCAGGATCTGCACAAACCTCGGAGGGTTTCTGAAGGGCAGCTTGTTATCCTGTATGAGCAGCACCATGGGAACAGCATGGTTCATGGAGGTGGGGGATGACTGTGCGATGTTTGCTCCTGAGCTTGGTTACCAGGACAGCTCTCTTCGGTGGGGGCGGGGCAGAGGAAAAGAGTGAGCCTCAGAGTGGTTGTTCTGCAAGGCTGCATCCAATCCTCTGAGAGAAGCCAGCAGGGTTCCCTAGGCAGCTCGCCAGACTGCCCGAGCTTCAGCCAGTAAAAAGGCTTGCCTCAGAACCCTTGGAAACAAATCTGCGGGAACCACTTCCATCTAGTGGTAACTGTGATAAAATACAGCCCACAAATTGCAATGATTGCCTAAGGAAGAAGCCACAAACCCAGTGGCAAGCTTTATTGTCCGCCTTCACAGACACACAGACACACACAGACACACACACACACACACACACACACACACACACACACACACACACACACACACACACACACACACACACACACACACACACACCGCTCCCGACCCAAGGGCAAAATCACCTTCCAGATCAGCAGTCTGGCCCTGAAATGAAAGCTGTCTGTCATCTTCATGGAAAGTGAAAAACTTGGGGGACTTACAGCTTCTGGGGCTCGCTGGCTTCTCAAAGTAGCCATTTCCTGCACCTAAGGAGAGGCAAAGTGTCTACTCAAATGTTTCCCTAGAAACATGAAGCTATGCAATAAGTGTCCAGATAGATAGAGAAGAAAAAGACAAACAAATGGACAAATAGACCGCGGACAGGCAACTATTTAGAACTAAACAGTAAGTGAGGCCTAAATAATACAATCAAATCTGTTCGGTACACAATGCTTTGTTTTCATTTCTCAGCCTTTTCGTTGCTTTGGGGAAACCAGTGTTTCATGATTGTTTGGCCAAGAGGACATCAGAATAATGTTTTATGTTAATTCACTTATGTTGGTTTCCCTAAAGGGAAATTCCATAAGGGCAGCCAGGGGAACTTCTGTGCTTCCTATTCTATCCCCAGGTAGCAGTAGTTCTAACCAAGACTGGGTCGTGGAGGCAGAGGCATGGAGCTCATTGAGCAAGCATTCTTCAGATTCTCGACAAAGCATGCCTGTTGCTCTGAGCTTCATGTTTCCTCTCTCTCCAAAGGAAGACATTCTGTGCTCTTCATTTTCCCCTGCTTTTTCTTAGATTATTCATTTCCCAGTTGACAACAATCACCATTCTTCTTCCAAACACCCAACACCCACCTGCAAGTCACTGAAATTTGGAGCCCAAAGGACATCTATTTAAGTCACTATCTCAGTACAACAATGAGTCATCTTTGAGACTTTTGGACAAGATGCATCCTCACTGGCTAATTGGTTTTGATTGAACATTATTTTATGGAGTCATGAATATCTTAGACTATTCGCCCACTGGCTTGCTCATACTCCTGTTTCTTCTTGTGATTAGCCATTGCTGCTCAATATCACCAGGACATAGTCTTCTTTACCCAATCTAAATGGAGAGAATGCCTCTGTTCACACTCTCTTACAATTCTTTATTTCTGTTTGATTTCATTTTAGTGCTCAGTCATGTTCAGTTACTTAATTTAGCTTTGATGATCCATTTTATTCATTCTTTAAACCAAACTCTATGAAGTAAAAATCACTCTACCCCACTCTGTTTCTGCTACTGTAGCAAAATGCCTGAGACTAGATCATTTACAGAAAATAGAAATAATTCTTCAAAGGTGTGCAGTGTTTTTGAAGTCCAATACCGAGGCACCAGCAGATTTGGAATCTGATCAGTATCTAATCTCTCTGTTTTCAGGATGGCACCGTGATGTGGCATCCTCTGGAGGAGAACATGGTGTGTGCTCACATGGCAGAAAGGATGGACAGACACGACAGCTTTCTGAATCCTCTTTTATAAGAGCACCACTCCAGTCCATGGAAGAAGAGCCCATAGCCTCATCTCTTTCCTAAAGATCCCACCTTCTAATACTATCACCTCTGTGAGTAGATTTCAGCATATGCTTTTTGGAGAGATGTGTATCAAAACCATTAGCATCTTCACACAGATGGAACTTCTTTCAAAATCTGAAGCAATTGTCATATGCGACTTCTATACATTTTATTCTGTAATTGAAATAGCTGCTATTCCTCTGATGTCTCTGTGTAAGCTGTCTCTTCATCTGTGTTTCCAGGTAAGCCCATCCAGACTTCTTCTGTAGGGAGGTCGTAGGGAATTTGATGTTAGTAGTTGATAATGCCTTTCCTGCAGTGTCACATGGGCCTTTACTTCCCACGGAATACTCATGTGCTAGGTCACATTTCTTAGCTTTTCTGTACTCAGACATAGGTGGTGAGCATGCTCTGCTCAATGGGCTGATATTGGAGTTAATATGTGTTTTATGTAGACTGAGTCATATAATACCTAGCAATGCACTCTCAAGATATATACTCCTTTGTGTTGGTTACCTTGGTGACAATGTGTTGAAATAAACCATTAGTAGTGTGCTGATAAATGTAAATCAACACGTTGGTATCTCCCAACATTATGTTAGTATGTATTATCATCCAGTGTAAAGGGAGGAGGAGATACCACAAGATCTGGCTGTGGCGAGCCAGCATGAGCCAACATTGGACACAGAGCCATCAAATCCAAGTTACCTGGATACAGAGTTACAGCAGGGAGCAACCATGAGAGTTGTCTTGCTAAGAGCAGATGCTATATGTGTGAAAGCAAATTTTTATGTACTAACTCTCAGGGATTGTATTTCTTGCTGAAGGTCAAACAGGGCTTATTGATTATGATCTCAATATTTGGCACAAGATTTGAGATTTCCAGTGTTCTAAAAGACTAGGGAGCATATCATCAAATCCTTGTTCTAGAAGTGTTTTGGTCTGGTATAAAACAAACACTGAAAAAATACGTCATGGTCTAGTAGTGTGCTCAGTGGTAGAGCACATGCTCTGAGGTTTAATTTCCAGTAAGAAACAGACACAAACACATGCGCGCGCGCGCGCACACACACACACACACACACACACAGAGACAGAGAGAGAGAGAGACAGAAAGAGAGAGAGAGAGAGAGAGAGAGAGAGAGAGAGGATTCTCTCCCTCATCCCTTCCATACTTGTGTTCTTGGGACTGATGAAGGAGGCAGGAGACTTGAGGAAGAAAGAAGGGTTGGTTCCCTCAAAGAATAAAGCCCCAGAAGGTATGCTTGGGAGGCACAGGCCTGAAAGATTGTGCTTGACCCCAGGCTCTGGAGAGAGTCACAGGTTTTTTTTGTTTGTTTGTTTTGTTTTTGTTTTTTAGTTTCATACAAGGGCTAATGAACCATTTATTTTCCATTTTTTTAAATTTAAAAGCTTTTTTTTCATTTTACATACTAACCAGTTTCACCTCCCTCCCCACTTCCTGCACACACCCCCACTTCCCCTTCAATCACCCCCCTACCCCCCATCCTCCCACCCCGCCTCCAACCACTCCTCAGAGAGGGTAAGGCTTCCCCTGGGGAGTCAACAAAGTCTGGCAGACCAAGTGAAGGCAGTACCAAGCTCCTCCCCTCTGCATCAAGGCTGAGCAAGGTATCCCTCCATAGGGAATGGGCTCCAAAAAGTCATTTCATGCACTAGGGATAAGTCCTGGTCCACTCTGTTTCCAGTGTGGCCTTGAACTCACAGAGAGCTGGATGAATCTCTGCCTCCCGAGTGCTAGGATTAAGGGTGTGTGCTACCACTGCCTTACATCTATGTTTAATATAGTGCCTGGCTTTTTTCTCTGATCTCCAGATAAGCTTTATTAGGGTGCACTAAGCTTTATTAGGGTGCACAATATATTGGGGGACACAATATGTCACCACAGTAAGTTTAAACTTTAAGCATAATGTTAACCATCACACTGAAATGTGCCTGAAAATTAAATGAAAATTTAGGGAAAAAACAGAACTCTCAAATGACTCAGGTTAATTTGAACAATTTATCATTTTGTTCTAGCAGAGGAAATGGTACATTAAATAGAGATTAAGTTAGTAAAGATACACTTTGTACCTAAGAGTTTCATGGAAGGAAAGTAGTGTCCCCACCATAATGCTACAGTGTTGCTCATTGCTTATATTTGTTTTCTATTGCTGTGTGACAAATTGCTATAATTTAGCAGCTTAAACAACATACATTTGTTATCTCATAGTGTCTGTGGGTCAGAAAAGGGAGAAAGGCTTAGCTCTCTCCTAAGCTTAGGATGTCTGAAGGCTACAATTTAGATACTGGCTGGGGCTGTCATCTCCTCTGAGGCATTGGGTTCTCTTCCACGCATGCATGGTTATCTGCAGAACTCATTTCTTAATAGCTTAATCAACAAAGTAAAAAAATAAGTGACTGATGCATAAAAATAAGAGTGACTACATCCCCAGAGACCAGTGGTTGGAACAGGGAGTGGGTAGAGAGCAGATGGCATGGCCAACATAATTTATGCTAAAATGTCTTCCAATCTTTGATTCTGTAATGGAAAGAAGATAGAAAAGTCTCCTGAAATTCTGAAGAGTGAGACATGAATTCTTATTCTTCTTCTTATTATTATTATTTGAAGGCCCCCTTCCCACTAATTCCCCATATAGTATTCATTGTACCATTTCTATAAGCAAACTGACTTTCTAGATTGAGAATTAAAGCTGAAATCCCTCATCTCATAGACTCTCTGGGAGAAGGAGTAGATTAACATCAGAGACAGCTGTGGAAAACACACAGCCATGTCCTGCTGCTAAAGGGATGGAAAGGTGTACTTCTGCACTCTGAAATCAGGGACTTGGTGGAAGAGCTGGTGAAGAGACCAGCTAGTGCTGTGAGCTTTGGGCACCGCAGTAAACATGGAAATGTGCTGGCTGGATGCCTTCTTTTAAGGCCCCTCACTAGTCTCTGGTGCATGCTCTCAACCACCATAGAGTGAATGGCCAGGCCTGTTCCTGTATTAGGTGTCCTTGCTTGCCATCTGGTGTCTGATTCTGAAAACACATTCACATCCACTTGTGGCAGGATGTTAGCCTGGAAGGTAGGCAGGGAAATTGCGCTAGAGAGAAGGAAGCAGGAGAGGCTGGAAATGATGGGTTCATGATTTGGGAAGGTTGTCATTAACAATAGCACAGAATACCATGTGACCCTGGGGATGAGTAGCCATGGTTGGCAGAGACAAGAACAAGGGGGAGAGAATGTTAGAGGTTGAGAGATGAGACTACTAAAGGCCAGCTGAGAATGGAGGGAAATAAACAAGAATCGTGCTTGGCATTCTTTCAGCTGAGTGACAATATGCTGAGAGCTAAACCGATGCAAAAGCAAAGAGTCTTTTATTGAGAGTTAGCTCAGGCCTCTCTGTCTGACTGATGATGCAGCAGAGCAGGAGAGACCCTGAGTAGCAACAGGGCAGGGTTTTAATAGTGGGTAAAGCAAGGTTTGGGGAGTCTTGGGTCTACAGATTACATAGGAACAGACTCGGGATTGGTTTATGCAAGTGACAATCATGTTAGTAACTTTTAATTGGCTAGGGTTAGTTGGGGGTTTGCCAAGGCTACATACACTAAGCCATTTTGAGGCAGGCCTGGAGCTTTGTCCTTGAGCTGCTGTGGAGGCCAGCTGGCCTAGCACATATTGACTGTGGGGCTGACTCAGTGGCCCAAGCTTGGTGTGTCTTATCTCCCTGTGCCTGCTGACAAGAGCATCAGTTATTAATTGTCTTTTGTTCATGGCCCTCCCAGAAACTGCTTGCTCAATCTTAGGAAACTGAAATTGAGGCCTGATCTCTGAGAGAAGGCTGAGCAGCCTGTTATGGTGGCGTCTGCTTGGTCTTCTCAGTATGAATGGAAACATTGGCATTTCATGGGTCTGAAGTCTGTAGCCTTTGGGTTGAAATTTACACTATCAGCCTTCCAACTTGCCAACCTCAGATCTTAGGAATTGGCCTCCATGATCTAATCTCCCTGCTCACACATACACACAATTGACTCTGTTTCTTCAGAGAACTCTAACTTTTATCCATTCTGAAACATACATTTACTGACAACACTATTTGTATACCAAACTTTTCACCTTTCAAAAATGATATTCTATATCTGTGAGGCTTTAAAGGAAAAATATTTCTAATAGTCTTGGGCATTTGGACACTTGGTACCCAATTGGTAAAACTATTTGGTAAGGTTTAGGTGGTGCAGACTTGCTGCAGGAAGTAAGTCACTGTGTGCGTGGGGGCTTTGAGATTAAAAGTCTGGTGACATTTCTGTTTTCTCTGTTGTGTTTTGTACTTATGGTTAAGATAAGAGCATTCTCACCTGAGCTCCTGGGAACACTTGGACTCTGGACCAACAGTTAGGGAGCTTGCATGGGACCCATCTAGGTCCTCTGCATGTGTGTGACAGTGTGTGGCTTGGTCTGTTTGTAAGCAGTGAGATCAAGACCTATCCCTGGTGCTTGGCTGGCTTTTGGGAACCTGTTCTCCATGCTGGATTACCTCCCCCAGGGGGAGGAGCTCAACTTGATGTGCCATGCTATGTTCAAGCCCATAGGAGGCCTGCCCCTTTCTGAATGGAGATGGAGGAGGAGTGGATGGATGGGGAGGGGAGTAGATGGGAGTCAGTGTGTGTGCGTGTGTGTGTGTGTGTGTGTGTGTGTGTGTGTGTGTGTGTGTGTGTGTGTAGGGAACGCGAGGAAAGGAGAGACAGAAAACTGGTTGATATGTAAAATAAAGGAAAATATGTTAATAAAACATTTTAAAAAAAGATATAAGCATTGAGCTTTCTGTTCCTGCCTCCATAATTGCTGCCATGCCTTCCTCCCATAATGGACTTTTATCTTCCTGGAACCATAAATCAAAATACACTCTTTCTTCCATAAGTTGCCCTTAATAATGGTGTCTTATCATAGCCACAGAAAAGTAATTAACCCAATATCCTTAAACAATAACTCTCCCCACCCCCCCGTCACTCAGCTGCTGGTCCTTATCATCTGCCTTTTGTCTCTAGACATTTAACTAATCAAGACACTTGTAATAAATGAGATGATATAATTTTTGCTCTGTTATTGGCTTATTTTGATGAGCCTTTTGTCCTCCAGATCACTCCATGTTGTAGCATCATTGTCAGGATGCCAACATTTTCTTCCTTTGTAACATTCAAAACTGTAAACTGTGTAATTTCTTTTTCCATTTATCCTTTAATAAACACTCAGTGCTTACATCTTTTGGTTATTGTGAATAAAGTTGTTGTTGTGTGTGTATGTATTAAGATTTTTGTAAGTTCTTGCTTTTAATTATTTTAGAAATACAAACAGAAGTAACATTATGATATCATATGGTTAGGAGCTATGCCATTTTTCAGTACCTCCAGCAGTAAACAAAAGTTCTATTTTTCCCATGTATATTATTTTATTTCATTTTTCTTTAAAATGGATGCAAGATAGTAGAATATTTAACTTACAAATTTTCACAGGAACTTTATGACTAAGTTCTTCCTTCCACTTAAGCCCAATTACTTCATTTATCTGATTGATTTGCCACAATGTGCCCCGGCCAGCGGGGTCTTCAACAGGGACCTAAAGGGAGGGCCGGTGAATGAAAGGGACAAGAGACACAAAGAATGAGAGCAAGACAGGGTGTCTGATCAAGCTCCAAAATTTTATTTTACGCTCAAGGTGTATATAGGTAGGCAAAGGGGGTTGAGAGCAGGAAGGGACTTAATTATGGGGGTTGCAAGCAGGAAGGGACTTAATTATGGGCTGTTTGGCCAGCAGGAAATGTTGCTCTGAAGGTTATCTATCTACCCTTGTCTAACTGCCTAATTGCTTAACTGCAGCTCATTCACCTGATATCTGAGAAGAGGTTCTGGTACCTGTGGGAAGAGGTTCTGGTGCTATGGAGACTTAAGCAAGGCCTAGATCTAAGAAAAGAAGAGAGAAACCCAAATATGGCAGCATGTGTGTCAAGGGTTGCTTAGGCTTATGGCTCCCGTCAACAATGTATGTGATAAATTCCTTGAGTTAAGGCTTTACGGGGATTAAAATTTATTACAAGGAGAAGCAAGTCCAACCCTCCAAGCAAGTGTCTTCTCTTCATGTGATCCTGCTGGGAAGTCACACTCTGGTCTCTGTTGGGTTCCAGTCTCAAGAAGCTGGCCACTTGCCACTGGCTGAGTGACTAGAGAACATGGACCACATGCTTTGTGCTGCTAGAGAGGACCCTGGTAGCTGGAGAGGTGGGGTGGGCCTCTTTGTGTTCCCACACTGGAGGGAGACAGTCATCATGTGGTAGTGAAGCAGCAGCCTTGGAGGACTGTGGACGCCACCTGCCAGGCTCCTGCTGTGGCCTCTCTTCGCCAGAGGCAGGGCAGATGAGAGTGTCATCCTTGTGCTTGGATTTTCCTTGAACAACAGACACTGAGGAATTTTTGGACACTTCATTTATGATGTTAAGATGTAGCAAGAAGTGACAGTTGACTTAATTTGGAGCTTTCTCTTTCCACCTCCCCTGCTAAGCACATCTAGAAGATGGACTTCTTCGTCCTCAGCTTTGTTTATATTTTAAAAATTCTCAGTACTTTTTTTCCCTCTATGGACAAACTCTGTCTTTCCTGCCAGTCTTTGAAATCCATATTTAATTATGACATAGGCTACTATTATGGTTTTTTTACATTATTTTTCAAACATTGTTTTGTACCCAAACCTTTTATAAATACATTCTTTGTCTGAAAACAAGGTCTATTTTTTTTTATTCTCCAAGTTTTGACAACTCAATGTATCTGTAATCAAGTACAGTTTTAAATATGAATTTAAATACTGTAAATATTATAAAGTCATTAGGAATAAGTAGGGTACCCAAATAATGTTTGAGTTAATTTGGGCCATTCTTCCTTCCTAGGATGATGATAATGTTAAAGCTAAAATTCCAAATTATTCACTCTGAGTCAGTCAAAGAAGAGGGAATAGGAAGTGGCCATTTCTGGCTCCTTAAGGTGCACATGCAAGGATTCTGAGGGCAGGAGATTCGTTGAGAGGGTCAGGACTTCTGGAGGTGGAGCATGACAGAGAGTGGGGAGATGAGGGGACAGCAGTGGGTCCCGGGGAAAGTGGAGGAAGGAACAGGCCATAATTAACATTATAGACTGCCCTAAAGACAGAGGTTCATCTTCCATTTTGCAGCTCCCAGAGGGCAAACTGTGGTAGCACTATAGAAGAACAGGTAGAATGGCCAGGCAGCAAACTGCTGACATCAACAGCAGCTCAAGCCGCTTTAGGACATCACCAGGAGAGCACCCTAGGCACGGCCATGTCCTTGGCAGAGCGGCAGAGCACAGGGAGTTGGCCTTCTTGGTTCACGCCTGCGGGTTGTGAACTTGCTCCAGTTGATAGCCAAGGCCCAAGCCCTTTACCATAACCTTGTCTTTGCTCTCAGCTTTTTCAAACCCTGAGGCAGAAGTGTGTCTTATTGCCCAAATTGCTCCATGCTTCATCTACATGGTATTTTTTTTTTTTATCCTCATATAATGTTGTTAGGGGAGGGAGCCACAGGATGGCTTTACCTATCCCCAGGTGCACCAAGCTGAGTTTTTAAGGAAACCCAGGCTTCACTTTAACTTGTCATCACAGGCAAGAGGTAGGCTCATTGCTTTCACGTTTACCTTTATTGCCTTGCCGTATCTTTCATAGCCCCCACACATACCTGATTGAACATACATTGCTCTACAGGCTGAACTTGAAAGATCACATGTCTTCAACCTCAACCATTTTAAAACACCTTAATTGGTAAAGTCACATGCATGCCATTTAACTTAATGATTTGTTATTTCTGTTTTGCGATGAAAAATGTCTTCTTATTGGTGCCACCCTGTGGCAAAGAGAAATCATTGAGGATATTTAAGCAAAGAGCCCAGTCAGGCAAGGGTTACTCAGTGTGTTGTTTGGCTGCATGGAGGGGAAGTTCTGGACTTAGGTAGGTGGTAGGAGAAGGCCATCCAGGGTGCTAAGGTGGTGGTGACAATGATTCTAAGACGGTCAGAAAGAGGTCAAGGAGGCAGATCCAGTAAATCCTGTCAAAGGAAAATGAAAGAACCAACAAAGGCAAACTTTTTACAATGTTTCCTGGGAAGATCTCTAAGATTTAACAGAACTGAAATTAAAAAAGTTTTCATAATTAATTACGAAATAGTGTCTAGCAGAAATCAAGCAAGGAAGTACCATTAAAACTGTGATACGTTATCTGTGGAGGCCCACAAAGGTTTTCTGGTGAGATCTGAGCTTGCTTCACGCAGCAGGGCTACATTAGGGGATGACTTGACCACATGCATGGTCACCAGGTGTTTGGGATTATTCTGCACTTGGTTGTGCTGGGGGGAGGTCTTTTTCTCCACCTCTTGGCATTCTTTTAAAAGCCCTTTAGTAGAGACAGAAGGGGCTGGTAGGTTTTGACCTAGGCCCTCCTGAGGCTATCCTGTGTTTCTTTCTGTCTGTTTCTCTCCTCCATATTTCTATCTAAATCTTTTATTTACTTGGGGTAAATAACTGTGGGAGCTGCCCCCCACAGTTATCAAATGACCTCAGTGTTATTTGTCCTTTCTTCATCTTCCCAATTAGAGCCTCTGTTCTGATTTCCCCCTTTCCTATCACCTATATTCTGTTATTCCCCCTCAACCCCTGACTCCCCTACACAGACCCCCTGCACGCACGCATGCACGCGCACACGTGCGCGCGCACACACACACACACACACAAACACACAGACACGGAGTTCCTTTATATTTCCTGATTTCTGTGGTTCCTCATATACTCACATCTGAAGATTTGGAGCTAGGAACTGCAGATGAGAGAGATGGGATAATTCCTTATCGAAATTCTAACTCTTATCCTTATACCCACAGCTAAGTGTAGCTATTATTCCTCATCAAAGAAGCTTCTCTCTGCAGCAAGCTGAGACCGTGACAGAAAATCACAACCGAATATAAGGCAAATATCAATGGATCATGGGGAGCACAGCCCCAGTGGATACATCTCCATCACAGCTCCTACATCTATGGCTCAGGGAACATAGAAGAAGAGGGGCAGGAAGATTGTAAGAGCCTGAACAGCAAGAAGTCTGCTTGAAGTAGTGTCTCCAAGGAATGGCTGCAAAACCAAGACTGGAACAGAGGCAATATCAATGGGCAAGTTAGTGGAGAAAGGGGGAAAATTTCAGGGGTCCGTCTCCTAGTCAAAGAACCACAGGCAGCTAGGAGAATTATCCCATTTCAGGGATGAGCCCTATTATTGATTGTCCAATGCAGAATAGTCAGCCTTGAGAACACAAACATGCACACAAATGTGCACACAAACAAAAACAGCTTTCAGGTTGTGTGTGTGTGTGTGTGTGTGTGTGTGTGTGTGTGTGTGTGTGTTTGTGCATGTACATAAATACACACATCTGAAACAATAACAATCCAAGAAAAAAGAGCCTATCAACCTGACAGTGGGGGCAAGAAATGACTGGAGGGAGGAGGAGAGGAAATTGATAGAATTCTATTCAACTAGAATGAATAAAAAATAACTATATTACTTTCCCCTCTCTTTCTTCCTCCAATGCCCTCATCACTCTCAATGTGATAGCTTTTTCATTTGATCATTATTGTTGCATTATATGCACAAATATATAACTATAACCTGCTAAATCTATTTTTCTTGTTTGGTTTCAGAGCTGTGTATGTACGGTTTCAGAGCTGACCTCCCCCTGTTGGATAACCAAGCAGGCAACTCATCCCTGGGGGGAGGCTAATTCTCTCTCTCAGCATTCACTAGTTGCCTATAGTTCTTTGTCTGTGTGTGGGATCCCGTGAGACTTTCTTCCTTCCATGTTAGTATGTCCATTGATAGTTCCATTGTTCAGGTTCTTGTCTCTGCAGGCGTTTCTAAGAGAGGTGGTCACACACATGGATCACCTTGAGAAGGGGAAACAGATGAGATCTCCATGAGTAAACTGGGGATGAGGTGGGGGCCAATAGAGGGCATGGGATAGGGGTTGAGACCATGAGGGGATGGGATGGTTGAGCTGGGGAGGGACGGAGTGGGAGAGCAATGAAAGAGATATCTTGATAGAAGGAGACATTATGGGGGTAAGGGAGAAACCTGGTGCTAGGGAAAATCCCAGGAACCCATAAGGACGACACCAGACTAGACTTCTAGCAATAGTAGAGAAGGTGCCTGAGCTGGCTCACTCTGGTAAGCAGATTGGTGAATACCCTAACTGTCATCATAGAGCCTTCGTCCAGTAACTGATGGAATCAGATGCAGAGATCCACAGCCAAGCACCAGGCCCAGCTCCAGGAGTCCAGCGGAAGAGAAGGAAAAGGGATTCTATGAGCAAGGGGAGGTTACGATCATGATGGGGAAATCTACAGAGACAACTGAACCAAGCTCATAAGAACTTTAGACCAACAACTATGGAACCTGCATGGGACTGGACTAGGCCCTCTGAATACAGGAGACAGTTGTGTAGCTTGGTCTGTTTGAAGGGCCCTTGGCAGTGGGATCAGGATCTATCCCTGGTGCATGGACTGGCTTTCTGGAGCCCACTACCTATGATGGGATGCCTTGCTCACCCTCGATGCAGTGGGGAGGGGCTTGGTCCTGCCTCAACTAAATGTACTAGGCTTTCCTGACTCCCCATAGGAGGCCTTACCCTTTTGGAGGAGGGGATGGGGGGGGTTCTGGAGGGGAGACTGAGAGGGAGCAGGAGGAGGGATGAGAGGCGGATCTGTGGTTGGTATGTAAAATGAATTTTAAAAAATTTAACAAAGGAGAGACGTGGTCACAGCTGACTTCCTTCATGTTGGACCTCTTTGCTTAAGAAGACAGGCCAGTCAGTCATCCTTCATGAGCAATGAGTACCTCATGGACTCATTGCTCATGCAATCAAAGTTGCACTGAGAGTTAGTGCCCTCGATATTTTCCTTCACACAAAGGAAACACACATGCACACATTTACTAACTTTTCTGATCTGAATTGGCTATGCTGGCCTATTTGCACCCGAGTTACTATTTTCACTGCTCTGGAGAATGATACATCCAAGATAAACATGTCTTCTGAAGGCTCATTGGTCCTTTGGTTATGGGGAACTAAGATGTCCTTCTGGATTCTCAGTCTCTTTAATAAAATAATTTAAAAAAAGATTCAAAGAAGCCCAAGCACAGCAAATTTCGAGAGAAAAACAACAGGATAGGCAAGGTGCAAATCCTGGCAGCTGCCAGGAGGAGAAGAGATGAGAACAAACAAAACTATGCTTTTTAAGTCAGGTGCAGAGTCATGAAAACATTGACAAAGGGTGTCTGGGAAGCATGCTTAGGTTTTAGGCCAGTATCCAAAACAGAGACAAAGAAAAGGAGAAGAAAAAACCTGCTTAGTGCTGAGCTCGAGATCTGAGTTCAGGGGCACCCAGTTCCAGGCTATGGTGTCCAAGGACAAACGATCGCACTGAGGACATGTGATTAGAAATAGAAACAGATGGTTTATCATGAAAAGAAAAGCATCCAATGGGAGTGGGCTAGTGAACCAAGGAAAGAGCCTCACACACCAGGTCAAGAGGCTTGCAGTCCTTTATTGGACACTTACGTAATGCCTGTCCATCTCCTTCATGTTTTGCAGGCTCTTTGTGAGCTGGCTCTATTCATTACATGAAGCCCAGGTGAGAAAGGACTTCCAGTCTTCTGCAACCTGGCTCTTGTCATGTGATTCTTTAAAAAAAAAAATTTACTATAAAGTCTGCTGCAAGATCATGTCTCCTAGAAAGACAGGGAAATGACAGCCATGATACCTCAACAATATGTCTGCATAAAGGATCTGAACAATGACAACACCATAGATATGATAACATGGAAGGGGGAAATCTCACTGTTCCCAGCCCTAGACAAAGAGCTATAGATCATCAGGCATTAACAACTGATGAGAGAAGAATTAGTCTTCCTCAGGAATGAGCTCCCTAATTGGTTATCCAATATCAAATGGTCAGTGCTGAAATCCTATACATTCAAGTAACACTAAACATACTCAGTAAATTGTATTTATATATTTATCTGTTTATATATGTGGCAATAATAATTAAAGAAAAAGAAGCCATAAATTTGAGAGGAAGCAGGATAAGAGGTGTGATGGGAGATGTTGGAGGGAGGAGAGGGAGGGGGAACATGTGTAATTATATTTTAATTTTAAAATTGAAATTAAAATACACAAATCATATGTTAATCTTGATGTTTCAACCTTCAGTCGCCTGCCACACTATAACTGTTCTTAATACACCCATATATTCATTTAAGTACTTAACAGTTATTCACTCATAATAGCCCTTCAGTATGGGCTTCTTGTCCCCATAAGGAATCAAAGTCAATGTCATTGTACTATCATATGTTAAGGTGATCTTAACTCTTGTTGCAAGTGATTGATAGATTTGTAGATCATTGACAAGGGACTTTCATCCTGAGATGACCAATACACCAAGACCCACAGCCACCACTTGGGGTTAAAGAGAACATTTAATGGTGGAGTGTTTGTTTATTTGTTTGTTTATTTATTTGACAAAATCTCATGTCTCCCGACTTGGCCTTCACTTTGTTATATAGTGGAGGATGCAACCCCCCTGCCGCCACCTTCCAGGTGCTGAGATGACAAGCATGCGCCACCAGGTCTGGTTGGTTTATGAGGTACCAGGGATCAAACCCAAGACTTACTGTGTGCTAGACAAGCGCTCTACCAACTGAGCTACATCCCCACCCTGGGCCTAGTTACAATGCACTCAATTTTTAATTAGAGCTTGGAAAAGATGACACCAATATGGAATACTTCAACATGGGATGGACTTGTCTTCATTTGTGCTCCTAAAAAGAGAGGTGTGTGTGTGTGTGTGTGTGTGTGTGTGTGTGTGTGTGTGAGAGAGAGAGAGAGAGAGAGAGAGATAGAGATAGAAATAGAGAGAGAGAGAGACAGAGACAGAGACAGAGAGAGACAGAGAGAGAGACAGAGAGGGAGAGAGAGAGAAGAGAAGAGAAGAGAAGAGAAGAGAAGAGGAGAAGAGAAGAGAGAGAGAGAGAATATGAAATAAATACATGGACTTAAAACTTTGACCAGAGTTTGCACTCTAATTACCTATTAGTTTCTTTAAAATATTGACCATATGATTTTAAGAAGAGTTCCTTTTGGGAGGTAATTTTTTTTTTTAAACTTTCTGTCATTAGTGTATTCCCCTCATGTTTCTGCCATTTCTATAATTTATGCTAATTTTATTGCCACTTTAAAAATGTTTTAAAGGTGGCCTAGGGGGATGGACACCCCCAAGTGCTCCCTGGGGCCCCTGCAGCCTGGGGTAGGCAGGCACCACTACAATAAACAAATACGTGATGGAGAAGTGGAAAGATAGAAAAACCGAGTGGTGTGCTTGCTAGGGAGAGGTGGAACTGGATGGTGGTGACAGGTGAGAGAGAGGGCTGAGGTCGACATGCTGTCATTCCTGGTAGGGTTGGTGGGATGGTATACAACAGCCGGGAACTTATGCAGACACAGACTTGGCCCTGAACCTGCCACCTGGCTGCAGGATTCCCCTGTCTCTGGGCAATGATGGAGGCCCGAGATGGGAAAGTTTCACTTCCTGGATTGGACCTCCTGAAAGGACCACCATGGTCCTCAATACCACCAGAGGGCATGTTGGTGTCGGAGGTCCATGTTGCTGCCTGGACCGCCATGAAGCCTGAGATCCATGTGGGCGTTTGCAGTCTGTGTTGCTGCCCCATGCCTTGGCTTTGCTGCCTTGGGGAGCCGTGCTGATGTAAGTAGCATGTGTCACCACCTAAGGTCGTGTTGAGGCTCATGGTCATCAGCCTCTGAGGGCCGTGAGTAGGATAGTGGTCCTGATATGGCCAAGAGCCATGTTGATGTCTGCGGCCAGTGTTACCACCAAAGGCCATGCAGATGCCTGTGGTTTGGGCTGCTACCTAAACCTGTGCTAGTGTGTGTGGGCCTCAGGAGATCTGGCCCTGCCCCTCACAGCAGGCTCCACCCCTCACCAGCCCTCAGCACTGTGGTGCAGGTGATGGTGTGGGTGTAGGGGTGCAGGAGACCCTTGGACACCAACCACACAGCTCTCCTCAGCTGATGGAGAAAGACTCACCCTCCTTTGGTGGGCTGGGTACTAGGAATTTGATCATGCTCCACGCTCCAGTGAATATAGGATAACACAAAATGAACTTTTTTTTTTTGAGGGGGGAGGCCACATGGGAAGTGAACACAATTGGGTTGCATGATGTGAGATTCTCAAATAATCAATTAAACTGTTTTACACTTTTTTTTACTTAAGTACATTTATTTGTTAAGAAAAATAAATGTGGATATCTACCTGGGAATCCAGGAGTGGCTATGTGAGGGTGTTAGGGTAGGTACAGGCTTTGTGTGGGCTGTGAGGTGAGGAAGGGCTCAATAGGGAGCCCCCAAGAAATGCTGTAACTTTAAGAATCTCTTGGTTTTACTGGAGTTGTGAGCAGCTAATTGCAACATGTGATTCAAAACCTCACAGAGATCAGCTGGTGTTTCAGGATGCACTTGGCTACCACTAGCTATTGTTATTTAATATTTATCTAAGCACTTCCCCAAATAAACTTTTCACATGGAAATCCTGGAGTACTCTACAGATGGTACAAGTTTCAAAGTCTGACTAATAAGCCACTGGCTTGATCTCACTGTCCTCTGACCCTTCAATTTGGATGATTCAGTGAAAGGATATGCAATAAAGGAAAAGAAGTTTGTCACACTTTTGCATGGCTAATCTTGGTTGCCAATTTGACACATCTGGGGGGGGGGGGAAGAACTTCAATTGAAGAATTGTCTCCTCCAGTTGGGGCTTCAGGAACATCTGTGGGAGCATTTTCCTGATTGGTAATTGATGAAGGAGGGCTCAGTCCACTGTGGGTGGTCCTATCCCCAGGCAGTTGGGTCTGAGCTATATAATAAAGGTAGCCTGTGAGCAGTCCAATAAGCAGAGGTCCTTTATGGTTTCTGCTTTAAGCTATGGCCTTGAGTTTCCTCCACTGATGATGTCCTGTAGATAAAAGAGAGCCCTTATTGCCAAACTGCTTCTGGTCTATCACACAACAGAAAACAAACCAGAACACATGTTTCTTATCCTGGGAAGATGTTTTGCCTTCTGAATCCGTTCTTGTTCTGTTTAGCAGTGGTTCTCAATCTGTGGATCACGAATGACCCTTTTATAGGGGTCACCTAAGACTATCTGCATATCTGATATATACACTGTGATTCATAACAGTAGCAAAATTACAGTTACGAAGTAGCAAAGAAACTAACTTTATGTTTGGTGGTCACTACCACATGAAGAACTGTGTGAAGGAGCCTCAGCATCAGGGAGGTTGAGAACCTCCATGTTAGAGCTTCCCTGGGTGGCTAACACGAGTGTAACCTTTCCTGTATTGCAAACCTTATTATCAATGCCACAGATTGTGAGTTGGCCCCTGGCACCTTCTCTGGGTGTTCTAAATTCTTCAATCATTTTTATATGTGGCTAATGCTATTTATGATGGTCCAGATGCAAGCCTTCCACACTTTGTCTATTTTCTTGTGAATTTAAATAATAATTTGAGAGTGGAGATGGAGTCAATACGGTAGCTTTTCACAGTATTTTATTTAAAGCAGATGTGAAAGTCCTTCCTCTGGACACTGTTAGCTATCACTATCTGACTGCAGTCAGCACTCCACGGATCAGTCCTCAGAGGCACATCATCTAGCACACCCTATACCCCATCCGAAGCTGCCCAGAGCCCTTGAGCAGGTGCATAGACACTCAAGAATCTCTCATCTAGTAATTAGCCTCCTCTGTGGATTTCTTCAGTTGCTTATTAGTTTTCCCGTGCATAAATTCTAGTCATCAATATGGCCACTCTTGATTGTTGTTTGCATCTATGTTTTTAATCAAATGTCAAGATATACGAACAAGGAGTGAGCTATGCACTGAAGTGGATATGATACAATGAGTTCCTCCTGCCATCTAGCGGTCAAACTCTTCATTGCCAAGGCAAAAATGATAGGCTAAAAGAACAGATGAAAATACAAAAGGGACAGACTGGTAAGAGAATCACCAAGAGTGAGAGGAATGAGGGAGGGTTATGAGCGTGAATATTATTAAAATACTTTAGATGCCTATATTACAATGCACAATGAAACCGTTATTGCGTATAATTAACATATATATATATATAATTAACATATATAAATCTTAAGGAAAGAAAAAGACAGACTGATGCACTATCCTACAAGAGTCTTGATTTTTATGTGGGACTGCATTTGTCATCTTGTAGATGTGACACTTAGGAAGCCAGCAGCAACCACTAAGGGAGACTGTACCTGTCTGGGTGTAATCTTGTTGGTTAATGAGTGAGAGCCTCCAGTTAATAGAACACAGGCTCTGGGTCCCATCGGGACAGCTTTTGATGGGAGCAAAACTAATGTGTGTTGAAAGGAGTCTGGGTGGAGGTTGCACTTTGGTTGTTGGGTCAGGAGTTTACCAGAAGGGGTCATGTGGAACATTCTAGGGGGTGGCATCAATGCTCCAGGTGCCACGACAGAGGATTGCGTTGTAGAGTGTGAGCACTTTTCAGAACTCTCCAGATGGTACACTTCAGTTATTTGTGTGGTGAGGTCACAGCTCAGTCATTAAGTGCTGCTGCACAAATATGAGGACCTGAATTCTTTCACCAGAACCCACATAAGACGACACTGGAAACAGTGGTGTGAGCAAACAGTCACAGGGCTGGGGGAGCAGAGACAGGTGGATCCTTTGTACTTGCTGGTCAGTCAGCCTAGCTTAATTGGTGGGGCCCAGTAAGAGACTTTGTCTCCAAAACCAAGGCGAACAGCTTCTGAGGAATGACTTCTGGCCTCCACCTGCACACACAGGTGCCCATGCACACATTCACTCATATGCATGCATGCACGCACACACACACACACACACACACACACACGGAACAAGAGCAAGAGAGTAAGAATGAGAGAGAAAGGAGAGAGAGAGAAGGGGAGAGAGAGAGAGAGAGAGAGAGAGAGAGAGAGAGAGAGAGAGAGAGAGAGAGAGAGAGTTTCATTACATGTGAGTTTTACTTCCCAAATAAAATGTCATGTAGAAAATTACTCATGTTTGAGCCTGTGAGGTGCACTTAAAAATAACAGGTTCACCAATGAATGGGCATAGTAGATACATGTATTGTTTTAAATCCAGTGTAGTGAAAAATAATTGCAGAAGTGAGATGGTATATGCATATAGGAAAATGTTGCCAATTTTTCTGTATGTTAGAGAATCTTGCAGTCTAATGTTGGAAAACAATTCTCAGTTGAATACTGGGTACCATGAACTTGATCTTATTTTCATTAATTGGTATATTTAAAGATATGTCAGGAGGAGGGGGCCTGTGAGTTGACTCAGCTTGTAAAGACACTTGCTACCAAGCTGACCTAGAACTCATGGGGTGGAAAGAGATTTGACTCCTTTACCCCATACACACACACACACACACACACACACACACACACACACACACACACGCACACACACGCACTGTTAAAGATTAAAGCTATCAGGAACCATGATGGCTAAGGAAGCTGACCAACTGTGCAGGTGATGAACAATAGGGCTTCCATCCATGTCCATGTTGCTAGGTTCCATCACAACACTGGCTTTTCACTCATTAGGAAACAAAACACATTCTAAGCACCGTGGGGGAACTGTGGTGGGGTAAATCTAACTGCTGTTGGGAAAGCAAATGTCTAAGCCCTGGCCCTAATCAAGGATGGCCTTTCCTATACAAAGTGCAGATTATCACAGAACAAGGACCCAGCCTGTGAGAGTCTCCAGAACATCTCTTTTTATTTTATTTTATTTTATTTTATTTTACGATACTATTTAGTTCTACATACCAACCACAGATTCCCTTGTTCTCCCCCTTCCTGCCCCCCTCCCCTTCCCCTCAGCCCCCCCTCATTCCCACCACCTCCAGATCAAGCCCACCCCCGAGGACTGAGATCGACCTGATAGACTCAGTCCAGGCAGGTCCAGTCCCCTCCTCCCAGGCTGAGCCAAGTGTCCCTGCATAAGTTCCAGGTTTCAAACAACTATCTCATGCAGCGAGTCCAGGACCTGGTACCACTGCCTAGATGCCTCCCAAACAGATCAAGCCAATCAACTGTCTCACCTATTCAGAGGGCCTGATCCAGTTGGGGGCCCCTCAGCCTTTGGTTCATAGTTCATGTGTTTCCATTCGTTTGGCTATTTGTCCCTGTGCTTTATCCAACCTTGGTTTCAACCATTCTCGCTCATATAAACCCTCCTCTTTCTTGCTAATTAGACTCCCAGCACTCCACCCGGGGGCCTAACCGGCACATCTCTTGATATGCTTCATGCCCATGGCCTCTACTTTCATTTTAGCACAACAAGCTATTTCTAGCACTTGGTTTTTATCTCTAATTTTATATATAGAACTCTGTTATTTCCAAACATTAAGAATTTTAATATTAGAGTTTCAAAAAAGACATAGAGATGAGAAATATATTCTTACTTTTTTTCTTTTGCTCATTTTTTGGTGACAATATCTGATTCTGTAGCCCAGGCTAGCTCCTTGAGATCTTCCTGCCTCTGCCTCCCAGATGTTTTTATTCTTACCTTTCCCCATATACTTCTTTATGGACTGTCACACTAGGTCATCATGTGTTTTGACATTTTGGAGGAGAATGATGACCCAGGAGGTGAGTGGTGCACACTTTTATCTAAGCTACAAAGTCATTGGCGGTAGATTTGTGCATATTGTGAAGTTTCGCTTAGTCTTAGTTCAGGTATAAAGTGAAAGATGTCATCTCTGGGATCTGGTCCAGCCATGACTGACTCGTCATCTACGTGATCTTGTCTCTGTGGCCCTCACTGTTGGGATGCTACTGAGTACATGGTACTGGGCTAGTTCTGGCTTGCCCCCTGTTATTAATTGGGTGGGTCTGGAAGGTCCTTTTATTTCCTGGGTAATCTTGGTGGCATTCTAGATCAGAACTTCTCTGAACTGCCCAGGCATATTGTTATCCATTTGGTGGATGTCCACTTTCTTCTCATGCGGGATTTCCCAAGCAGTGATTCTCAAAGACACTCCCAGGTTCACTTTCACAAGGCAAAGGGGGAGAATTTTCGCATGGAAATGTTTTTACCACTGGGTGGCAATGCTGAACCACAGAAACTGAGTGAAGGAGGCCCAAGATGAAAAACATCACTCTTACGTTTCCAAAAATGTTTCACTTGGAAATACTTAATCACTTGTTCAACAGAAATAGCCTTTTCTAAGCCATGGGATGGGAAGTCCCATCATGAAATGAAGCTCCAGCGCTTGTATGCTCCCAACTCTGAGATCTGTGCATCTTCACAGGAGGCTGCTAAGGAGACAGAAAGTTGAAAACCAGTAGTGTTGTCCTGGAGGTACTTTGGCAAGGGTAAACACTGAGAGGACAGTGATTATTTTTCTGGCCATCAGATCAAACCTTACTTATTGTCAGGGCTAAGAACTACTAACGGCTCTAAATGGCAGCCACTAACAATCATTAAGAGCAAAATCCCTTATATTCTTCATTTTTTTCTGACTCACAGTGAGGCACTCAGTCCTACTCTAGACATTGTGTGTGTGTGTGTGTGTGTGTGTGTGTGTGTGTGTGTGTGTGTGTGTGTGACACACCTGGGGTTGAATTACTTCAAAAGAAATGAGAATGAGAAAGGGGATTGGAAATAGCAGGAGGCACTGATGTTTTGGAAAATGGCAGTTCCTTGAGAGAATCCACTTACATGAAGATCAAAAAGTATACAAATGCAAAATGAATATTAAGATCCATACACTTTATATTTTACTAAAATGACATATGAGAAAATATCCACATGCATTCAAAATAAAAGGCTATTTTATTCTTCCAGCATTATTCCCCAAAACCTTCTAATCACAAGCCAGCACATTTGCTGTCTGGGCATGGATGTGGACAATATTAACAGAAGCACAAAAAGAAGTCATGACCTGAAAAAAATGCCTAGTCAAGTTCATTTGGAAAATATGCTTTCAGGTTAAAACCTTTCACTGCATAAAGGGAGATGCCGAGGATTATGCAGAGACTAGAGGAAAGAAAATCCTCCTGTGTTATTATTTTCATTTTAATATTTTCAGATAAGGAATGAAAGTCTGTAAATCAATAAATCTGTAATGAATCCATGAATGCGGGCTAGAGGCATCTATTCTTTTGCACAGCATCCGTTCATAAAGGCCCAAAGGAGGAATTCTCGCAGGTCTAAATGTCAGCATCAGTCATGTTCCTTGTCTTGCAGACCCTGGAATCTTATAATGGATTGTTTCTATCCTTGTACCAAAGGAGAAACAGCAGCTATGTGTTGGAAGATGAGAGCCGTGTATCCGTGGACAACTGTCAGAGTGAAGCAAGCGGCTCCCCGACTGCTCCATTGTTTCTTTCTGACGGGGCAAACCTGACCTCCCCGTGTTTGTTTACTTGTGAGAGGATCTTGCTGTATGACTCAGGCTGTATGGGCTCTTGATCATCTGCACTCAGTGCTGGGATTACAGGTATGGACTAAACAAACATTTCACCCAGTTTTAACATGTTTTTTTTTTTTAATCTTATTTACTGGAGAAATTGTTACAAACAGTGCTGATGAATTCCTGTATATGTCTTTTTATTTATGTGTCTATGATACACATAAATAGAAACATGAACATAAAAGAGAGATGAGATGTAGATGGAGCTATAGACTTCGTCATACTATAACTTGGAAATGCCCATACTTAGGTCTTGGGTCCAGCAAAGTACAGCTTCTTAGTAGTGGGTATGTGCCCTTTGCCCTTTGCACATGGCCCAGGCAAGCAAGCAGAACATAATAGAAGACTGTTTTGTTTGTCTGCTGGGTAGTCACCATGCAGGAGGCCACTGTGAAGAAATGTAGCCAGCACCTGGCAAGTGCCTGCACTCCCCCTTCCCAGTCAATCAGCTGTGTGCTTCTGCAGGACTCGGACCTGTCTGTAGAAAGCCTGTGGCCAGTTATGAAGGCACTACCATGCTGCACATCTCAACAGACCTTCCCCAGCCCAGGGAGGTTTCATAAGCTGAACAGGACCAGCTAGCTATTCCACGGTGGCAAATGTTCTGGCCTGAGACAGTCAGACATTCGGCTCTTTGCTCTACTCTATGTCAGGTGCTGCTGAGAACAAAGCAAGGGGCAGAATGGATGTAGAAAAGAGGACAGGCATCCAAAGAAGCTCGGAATGCTAGAATAAGAATAGAACAAAAGATAGAGAACTCAGGCTGAAAAGACTCAAAATGTCTCAAGTGATAATTATGCAATTACAGTGGCAAAACACTTGTTAAATCAGGATTGCACATTAAGGGAATTCAGAAGGGTTTCATAAGCCCATTGCATGAGACATTAATCATAAAACAATCTGCAATAAATACAAAGGGTAACACAGTAGGAATCAGTAGACCACACTAAGAATATGAGACAATACTGTGACTCTGTGTCTATATATAGTCATTCCTTGGGGGTCTAGTAACCCCTAGTTAAATCCGAACTGAAAATTATATATGATTATTCAAAATGCTAACTCCAGCTAATGCATGCCTGTAATCCTAGCACTCGGGAGGTAGAGGCAGGAGGATCACAAGTTCGAAGCCAGTATGGGCTACAGAGTATGTCCCTGTCAAAACCCCAAAACACACAGAAGACATTAATGTGGGAGGTCTGAATTGTTGTATCCCTGAAATGCAGGAAGTACCCAACAGTCAGCGCATGAACTACTGAGTGAATAAAGCTGGTACTTAGGATTAGCAACACCACATAGCAGCATTGGGAGAAATGCTGTGTGAGGCTTCATTCAGGTGAGGCTTGTGTGTGGGCCACTGCTCCTGAGGATGATATGTGCCATCTGCCCTGGGCCTGGTTCTGAGGGTTCCCCTCTAGTTAGAGAAGCCGTGGACTCCAAAGAGTCACTATCTATTGAAAGGAATCATGAGCTCAGTTTGGAGGAATAGGAATGAGCAGTGTTTATAAGGTCCTCTGTCTTCTGGAGCAGTAGAGTATGATTGGGTGTGTGTGGGGGGGAAACAGAGAGAGAGAGAGACAGACAGATAGGCAGACACACACACACACACACACACACACACACACACACACACACACACAGAGAGAGAGACAGAGGGACAGAGAGAAACACACAGAGAGGATATAGGCATGCTATTGAGAATTATACATACAAATTTATACATATATGTATAAATTATACATATTTGGCAGGAAGGTAACAGTGAAGTAAAGCGACAGTGAGAAAGTGAAGCAAACCAGGCTGTGCCAGGTGTAAGAGGAGGCCAGGCCTACACTTGTTAAGACTGGAATCTGAAATGGTCAGTGATGGGTAAGAATAATTCTCAGTGACTTGGAGACGCTAATGTGCTTTGTAGATACATTTGCGATTGGATACGTGGTATAAACCAATTCTGCTTAACACCACACTTGTAACGACAGGTTTGCAGCAGCACTGGAAATATACATATGCTCTGGGGCATGCCAATCGACGATGGCACATCTGATCTCATTCCACCACCTTTTATTAAGCTGGGCCTGCCCGAGTACTCTTTGAGTGTCCAGTTTTTTTTTTTTTTTTTTTTTTTTTTTTTGTGTGTGTGTGTGTGTGAACTGAGTCAACATAGAATCACCTTCCCAGAGCCCAGAGAGAATGGCACCAGTTGCTTCCTGGGAAAATCTCAGTGGGTTCCCAGGTCCTGGTGGAATTTGGCAAGTGAATGTCCTGCATCTGTGAAAAGGGATACAAAGTAGATTTGAGAATATGTTACAGATTCCCAAAGAGAGAGACGATGCTTTTCTTATTAGAGTAGAGATTCTCTAGTTATCAGGACATTTGGAAAGCCTCAACCACATAGCAGATGAATGTGGTACTATAATCTTCTAATCCTAGCACCGAGGAGGCTGAGGCAGGATGAGTGTGAGTTCAAAGCCAGCTTGGGCTACATAGTTGGGTCACGTCACAAAACGAAACAGATGAAACTAGACAGCAGCTGGAGAGACTCCTAAGGAAGATTAATATTAGAATTAGAGAGGGAGGGAGGGAGGGAGGGAGGGAGAGAGAGAGAGAGAGAGAGAGAGAGAGAGAGAGAGAGAGAGAGAGGGAGAGGGAGGGAGGAAGGGAGAGAGGAAGAGAGAGAGGGAAGGAGGGAGGGAGGGAGGGAGGGAGGGAGGGAGGGAGGGAGGGAGGAAGACAGAGAGAGGGAAGGAGAGGGGAGGGAGGGAGAGAGAGAGAGAGAGAGAGAGAGAGAGAGAGAGAGAGAGAGAGAGAGAGAGAGAGAGCAAGCAGACCAGGATGGCATGTTAGAAGCTACTGTAGAACCATTGTTCTTGGTTCTGACCCTCAGAGCAGACCAGCATTTCTGAATCAGGAAGCCTGGGCAGAACCCAAGACCTTGAGTTTTCAGATAATGTGACGTTGATATTAGGGTTGGGCACCTACAAGTTGAAAGCCCTCTCATAGAGGGAGGGCTCTGCGCATGTTTTTGTCCTGCAGCATCACTTAAAGGGGATTGAATATGAGGTTGTTGGCTAAGAAGAGATTGGGCCATGTAAGATCCATTTTCCCATGGCTTTCCCAAGACCTCCACCTGGAAGTCCAGAAATGTACCTTCCCAGAATAGCTTTAGCCAGGTCTGGTCCATGGCAAGGCAGCTGTTCTCTCTGGAGCCGAGGGTCTGCCATCTAGGATGAAAACACTCTTGTAGGGCTGTAGGCAAACAGGAGAAGTACCAGAAGGAGCTGCCTAACTGCAGAGCTAGCTCACCTCAGCATCCTCTGCTGCTTTGTGCTCTAGACTCACAGCCAGGCCAGAGAGGATGGCACTTGTATTCAAAGCTCTGGGACATAGTGAAGGTGTGCAGAGGATGGAATTGCTAACATTGGCAAAGCAGCTGACTGCGTTAGTAATATATCAAATTGGGACCATGGATCAGAGTAGCAGAGGCAATTCCTCAGCATCTTATCTCTGGGCTGGAGGGTCATGCTGCTAAGACTGCTGGGAATTGCAGAGCACAGCAGCACAGGAGAATATAGGTGGTGAGGACTGGTAATCAGGAAAGCACCTCCCTTGGGAGGGCCAAGGACTTACATGTATCAAGCCCATGGTGGCCCTGACCTGGGGATGAGGGTGACTCACATACAATGTTATCTCATTACATTTTCACAGCAGTCCCTGCAACGTGTTAATAGCTTCACTTTACTGATGGGCAAATAGGCTGAGAAAGCTAATCTAACTTTCCCGCTACCACAGGGCAGCAGATGGGAGTCTCTTCCTAAGCGTTTTGAGAACTGGAACATTCATGAGGACAATTTAGCACTGAAAGTTGTAACAGCCTTTTGCCCCTGACTCTCTTGACCCGGTGGCAGAATTGATTGTAATTGTTTCAGGAATGGAGAATGCACTGGCTAGTACCTGGCACTTTTTTTTTCTTTTTTGGCATTCGAGTAATATTTGTTTCCAGAACAATGCACGAATGGGCATACATACATACACACATGGGAAACTGTACAAACACATTTCAGGTAGGTGTCAAAGTCCCAGAGGCTCCTTAGTGGATCAGCCTGTAGTTTGGGTCCTGCAGAAAAATTGCGTATTTCAAAGGCTAGATCTGCAGTGAGGAGAGTATTTGAGGGACTGGGGAGGGGGGCAATAGTTGAATTAGGATTTTCAAAAATGGCATGTTGGTGAAAATAAAGACAACCAGTTGGGTAGATGCTACCTAGGCAGTAGCCCAGAAATGCTGCTTACTCATCTGTGGCTCAGAGGCAGAGTTTAGCAACAGACAAAAATGTAATAAAAATAAAACAGGTACTTTCCCACACAGAGAGTATGAGAATTCGAGGAAAGCAAATTTAATCTCCCTGTAAGTCCTTAAAACACACACCACAGCCATAGCAGTGTGTCATTAGCAGGCTGAGGGTTTCATACAGAGTAAACATTTGCTATGACTGTCTTTGGGCAATAGTCAATGTGAGGGGCCTGAATCCTGAAGGGTTGGGTTTCTCACTGCACAGCCATTCTCTCTTTCTGCCACGAATCTCTGCCTTCCTCTACTCCTCATTTTACTTGTAATGTTGCTGGTCAGGGCAGAGAGAGATCACAAGTGGAAGAAGAGGAGGCAAAGACGGAGGCATACTGCCCTCAGAGTCCGCCGACACAGGATCCCGGGTTTCAAATGGCGTTGGAGCAAGCTTACCTCCTGAGTGAGGGTGGTATCCATCATGGTATAGTCGAAGGGTTGTGGTTTGGGTTTAGGAAGGCTGGACACCTCTCTTGTGGCCCACCAAAGCCACAAGGCAATTTCTGTAGGTTACATATGATTTCTAATTTGTGAGGTTCACTGTGAAATGAAAATGCTGGGCCTCCTGCTGACGGGGACAAGAAGACAGTTAGAGCTGTAACAGCCGATAAAATCTCTCTTCAGTGCTGCCCCTGGTTCCTGGCACGCAGCTTCGAAGACCCCTGTGATTCCCCGAGGAGGCAGAGTTGAGAGGAACATCTTTCCTTACGTGTGACAAACCCCTCTTGACCCTACCAGGGTTGATGCGAGTGGGAAAATCTTGGGTCCTGGGAGCTGGTTGCCATGAGCTCTGCTGACATAGCGCTTGTAATTGATCTTGGCTTTCCACACGTGAATGAGTACCTGAGATAAGTGAAAAAGAGAAAGAGTTTACTTTGGGCTATCGATGCAGAGGTTTCAGTCTTTGCTTAGTCGGGTTCATTGCTTCTGGTCCTGTCACATATCATGGTGTGGAGCACATTGTGGAACAAAGACACTTGCCTCACAAAGAGAGAAGCAAAGAGAGAACATAGAGGTTGGCCTAGCTCACACTACCTCTACTAGGCCTCACTTGCGATAGGGTCCATCACCTGCCAATAGTGCCAGCGGGTAGTGATCGAGTTTCAACACATGGGCCTTTGAGGGACACTCCCAAAGCATAGCAGACAACTCCATGAAAGCTTAACCTAAGTGGTGGTGCACTAGAAACCTCCACGAGCCCCTGAAAAACTCCCTCCCTGACTTTGCCCTGATAATCTCCTCCGTTTGTTTGCTCTGGAGCTGTGCCCTTTATCATAAACCGGTAATAGTAAGTGTCATAATTAGCTTCAGCTGTCAAGTTGGCACAAACCTACAGTCACCTGGGAAGAGGGAACCTCGACTGAAAAACTGCCTCAATCAGATTGGCCTGTGGCCATGTCTGTGAGGCATTTTCTTAATTGCTAATTGATGCAGAAGGGCCCAGCCCATTGTAAACAGTGCCATCCCTAGGCAGGTGGGCCTGAGCTGTATAAGAAAGCAAGCAGGAAAAGCTAGGGGAAGGAAGTCAGCAAGCTGTGTTCCTCCATGGCCTCTGTTTCAAGTTGTTTTTTTCAGGTTGCTGCCTTGAGTTCCCGCCCTGGCTTCCCTCAATCATAAGTCAAAAGGCAAATCCACCTTGTGTTTGGCACCTGAAACAGGGGCAGTCTGGCAAGTCTGGCCGTCCCCTCTAGGGTTGGCACCGAGGCTCCAACTCTACCAGAGTTGGATTAAATTGTAAGACAGCAAATTGATGTCTGTAGAAAACTGGAGAATTGCCATGAACAAAACCGGGTGACATGGCCCATGCCTGTGATAACAACACTTGGGTGGTAAAGGCAGGGCAATCAGAAATTCTAGGTAGTCATCAGCTACATAAGGAGTTCAAGGCTAGCCTAGGCTAACAAGAAAAACCATCTTGAATAGCTACTTACCCAATGGGTCTCCCTAGCTTGCATATATAACAGAAAGTATTTCTCTCCCCTCTTAAAGGTACAAAAATGCAGAGTTTTCTCTTTTTTTCCACATGACTTTTCTGCTCATATGCATATTTAGTTTTCCCTGCAGACTTCACTTAGAGGAAAGATAGGCTCAAGAGAGAGTTAAGAAATTGAAGACAGAGGGTGGGCCTGTGAAACTGGCCCACTAGTGAATGAAGGGAGCAGCAGTGGCTGTGGGTGGAGTCATCCGGTGGCTGGTCAAGTCCAACGGAAGGGGTTTGTTCACGTAAGTCTACGTTGAAAGAGTGAGTTTATGGCCCTGTCACTTGCTTGGCCACTGGAGCAGACCATTCCCTTAGTCTGGGTCGCCGCCTTCTCACTGCTGGCTCTAGACCCTTGTGTTTCCGGTTTGCATGCCTTATCTTTGGCATTTCTGTCACTGAGGTGACAAAAGGGTAAGAGGAGGTCATCTGGAGCTTGCTGCAACCAGCTGAGTCTGATTGCACCATGCTGAAAGAGGTCAGCCTGAAACCACAGGAAAAGAAGGCTCACTGATGAGAACGGCAGGGCCCCCTTAGAGTGCTTCATCCATGCCCCATGTTAAGGAGTGGAACTGGGTTAGGACCAGTGGATTAAGGTGTTAAGGTCACAGGAGACAAAGCAGTCACCTACCCTGTGGAGTTCCCACGGGGACTCTCCAGTTCTGTCACTGTTCAAGGGTTTTCCTCACAGCAGACATCCCGTAGGGAGAAGCCAATAGATTGTTTTCCCAGCCTGGAAACAAAAGCGCCAACCGTGGTGGGAATCAAGGACTTGAGATGGGACTTGATGTTATGCAAAAGTCGCATACTGATGGCCTGTAGGTTTGACCTGCATTTGGGTTGGGTTTGGCCCAAGGATGATGACCTGAAAATGAATTAAAAAATGGTATTAGCATTAAAAAGTTTGGACACTCCCTATAGACAACTTTATTTATTGTTTCTCCTGAAAATTCAGCAGAACTAATCACCCTGATCTGAAGGCCCAGGCTCTTGTATCCTGAGGAGCTTGGGACTCAGACAGGAACTCAGGACTCCCCAGCACAGGTAGGCAGTGAGGAGCTTGGGACTTAGACAGGAACTCAGGTTCCCCGGCACAGGTAGGACCTGCCTTAGTATCCCAGCTGACTCCTGGCTTGAAGCTCTTCCCTTGCCTGTCTTTACTAGGACTCTGTTTCTACAGCCCAGGGCCCTGTCTCCCAGCTTCCTGCCAAATAAGATGTCAATGAGAATAATTGCTTTTTAAATTGGGCACCTAATTCTTTCAAACATATCACAATCAATTTTTTCTCCTCTATGGCAGTGGAATATCATTTCAAGGAAATTCTTAAATGTGTGTGAGAACCGTGATTGATAAGGAAATAAAATTACCTTATAAATACAAATAATTACCCCAGCAGAAAGAAAACAGAAATATGTTGTGAAGGGCCGGCAAGTGACTGGTTCCAGACTAAAGAGCTATTTCATTTTATTGTTTGGATTCCTGCTGGAGCAGGCAATTATGTGCACTAGGAGTGGGAGGGTCTGTGTGACCTTGAACAACACTGACACCCTTCTGCCTCATGTCTTTACCACCTGCAAAGCAGACTTTGAAGCGCCCACTCCTGCTTTATTACATCGGTAAATTAGACCTTGTGTGCAAGCGCCAGCTATGAGTTCTTCTGCAGACACAGGGCACACACAGCTGATCTTGATATTGTGAATTGGAACACAGACTAAAGTGTTATTTATTCTGAAAACCTGAGGTTATTATTTCCTTGGCAGCTGAATGACCCCTTTAAACAAGTGCATATTTTCTTATGAGGCTGGGAAAGAATAGAATGAGCCTCTTTTACTTGGCACAAACGCATAGTTTTAAATGTTTGTAATGCCTGGCAAGCATTCTGCCCTGATCACTTTGAATCGTGCTAGTCATAGTCATAATGTAATAAGGCCTTGTTTTTTTTTCTTCTATTGCGTTCTTCCAAAAGAATGCAGAATAGATGGGGGTTATTAAAAAGGAGGATTAGATTGTCCTTTGCTGTGTCAAATACATGCTGTTCTTATTTTTTTCTTTCTGTTTTCTCTACTGGCACCCATTTGAAATGCACCCACACAAAGTTTATATTCATTTCCACAGAATCCTATATTTTGGTCCTAAGGCAATTTTTTTTTCTTTTTTCTTCTTTAAAGGAAAATGCTTGCAAATCATAGAGACCTCATTCTGCCTCTTATAAGTTGGTCAGTGGGCCCAGGCCCACCCTCAGGAGGAGGCCTACCCCCTATTCCACACTCTGGAGATTATTTTATGCCTGTGGGAGAGTTTTCGAGAGGCATAGAACCAATAGGATATAATCTGTGTATATTTGGGATTTATTGGGGAATTGCATGTGTTATCTTGGGGAAGGGGAAGTCCTGCAATAGGCTATCTGTAGTTGGAGGACCTGGGATCCTAACGATGTGTCCTAATCAGAACTGATGGTCTCAGAACTGAGAGATTTCATAGTATAACTCTGTCCAAGGCCTAAGGCATGAGAATCCAGGGGCTGCCAGGATGAGTCCTGGAGTTCCAGAGTCAGGAAGCTTGGATTTCTGATATGCAAGAGCCCCAGCAAAAGAGAGAAGAAATGACTTCCTTTTTTAATTAAAAATATTTTATTCATTTTACATACCAATCACAGATCACCCTCTTCCCTCCTTCTGCCCCTTCAGCCCCCCCCAACACATTCCCCCATTCCCTTCTACAAGAAGGTAAAGCTTTCCATGAGGAGTCAGCAGAGCCTGGTACATTCAGTAGAGGCAGGTCCAAGCCCCTCCCACTGACTCAAGGATGCATGAGGTGTCCCACCATAGATAGTGGGTTCCAAAAAGCCCACTCATGCACCAGGGATGGATCCTGAACCTACTGTGTGGGGGCCCCTTAAGCAGATCAAGCTATAAAACTGTCTCCCTTATGCAGAGGGCCTAGTCAAGTTCCATGGAGGCTCCACAGGTGTTGATCTAAATTTCATGAGTTCCCACTAGTTTGGTTTGGTTGTCTCTGTACATTTCCCCATCATGATCTTGATGCCCCTTACTCATAGAATTCCTCTTCCCTCTCCTTGACTGGACTCCTGGAGCTTGGCCTGATGTTTGGTTGTGAATCTCTGCATCTGCTTCCATCAGTTGCTGGAGAAAGGCTCTATGATGATAGTTAGGGTATTCACCAATCTGCTTACTGGGGTAAGTCACCTCAGGCACCCTCTCCACTATTGCTAGTAGTCTAAACTGGGGTCATCCTTGGAGATTCCTGGGAACTTCTCTAGCACTCGGTTTTTGCCTATCCCCATGGTGTCTCCCTCTATCATGGTATCTCTTTCATTGCTCTCCCATTCCATCCCTGTTCCAGCTTGACCATCCCATTCCCTTATGTTCTCATCCTCCATCCCCTACCCTCCATTGCCCACCCCTCATGCCAGTTTACTCTAGGAGATCTCATCTACTTTCCCTTCCCAGGGGGATCCATGCATCCCTCTTTGGGTCTCTTTCTTAGCTAGTTTCTCTGGAGCTGTGGCTTGTAGTCTGGTTATCCTTTGCTTTACATCTATTATGCACTCATGAGTGAATACATACTATGTTTGTCCTTCTGAGTCTGGGTTACCTCACTCAGGATGGTATTTTCTAGCTCCATCCATTTGCCTGCAAAATTCATGATGAGAAATGATTTTCTTAAGGCAAAGGCTTAGACTTAAACTCATGAGTCTTTGGAGGGCATTTCAAGTCTCAGACAGAGTAGTGAGAAGGTAGACAGATGGCTCAGCAGTTGCCAGCCTGTATTACTCTCGCAGAGAACCTGAATTCAGTTCCCAGCACCCATACTGGGAGGCTCACAGCCATTTGTACCTCCAGCTCCGGGGATCTGATGCCCCCCCACACCTTTTGCCTTCTCCAGGTACACCTATGCATTCTTTCCATCAGTGAGTTCTCACATTAGTATCTGTATGATTTCCCTCCATCTGACTACTTCTCATCTCCCCCCCAGGACTCATTTCATATCAGACATCTGAGTCACCTTATTAGGGCATTTATCCATTATCCATTCCAAGCATATGCACAGCTTTTCAAAAATATAACATCAGACTCTTTGTTCCAGGGCTCAGCCAAGTAGTCCCTTTACCTCTGAGTAAAATCAAGGCAGGGAGCAGAGCACTGAGGTTTCCTTTATATTTATTATTAGTATTTTGTTTCTATGAATGTTTGCCTGCATGTATGCTTGTGGACTATGTGTTCGCCTGGTGCCTGTAGACGTCAGAAGAGAGCATCAGACTCTGGAATTGGATTTATAGATGGTTGTGAGCCCCATGGGGGTGCTGGGAACTGAAGTCAGATCCTCCACAACAGTACTCTTAACCACTGAGCTATCTCTTCAGGCCCCTGTTTTTTTTTTTTTTTTATAGCAAAAGTTAAGGAATAAAATGTGATTCCATAGGAAGTGGAAAGAATGTTTAGTCAGGAAAAAAATAGTTGAAGATTGTAGTAAAGAATGCTTTGGTCTATCAGGGAATCCATTGGTCTTTCAAGTCTTTGTGTCTATGGTGGTAGATTTAGTGGACAAGAGACCATGAGTAAGGGCTGGAGAGACAGCTCAGTGCTTAAAAGCAAGTACTGTTCTTGCAGGGGACCCAACTCGGTCTAAGAACTTACATTGGGTTGCTCACAACTACCTGTAAGTCCAGACCTAGGGGGATCCAATGCTTCTAGCCTCTATGTGCACTCACACGAGAGAGAGAGAGAGAGAGAGAGAGAGAGAGAGAGAGAGAGAGAGAGAGAGAGAGAGAGAGACTTAAAATTAATAAATATAAATCCAAAAGGAGACTGTGAATCAAGACAACTCAGGTGAGCAGCAACTGGCATGCCCTTTGGCATAGAAAGTCATTGAAGGCATAAACTGTGGTCTGGGCTTGGTCAGATTTCTATTACTGTATCTAAATTCTCAAGATAATCTCAAACTTCTTTCTTTCTTTCTTTCTTTCTTTCTTTCTTTCTTTCTTTCTTTCTTTCTTTCTTTCTTTCTTTCTTTCTCTCTCTCTCTCTCTCTCTCTCTCTCTCTTCCTTCTCTCTCTTTCTTTCTTTCTTTCTTTCTTTCTTTCTTTCTTTCTTTCTTTCTTTCTTTCTTTCTTTCCTTGAGATGTCATCATATTTTTGAATTGCTCATAGCTTTTGAGACATTGGTGCAGTAAGACATTATGACATGAATGAGTATTGGAAGAATTTGCTCATCTCATAGTGGTCACAAACAAAGGGAGAGGAAGAAGTGACAGAATCCTAATTTCCCCATGAATCTGTACTCTAGTATGTATGTCATGGGTTCCCTAGCTGGAGTTAGTAGTTGCGTGTGTTGAATCTCCCTAGGAAAAGTCTTATCACATAACAATAAGAGAGTGACTATACTTAGGAATACAACAGAAAAACAGTGATTTCAGTCAGGATACAATGGTAAGGTTTGACCAACAGCCCCAGTAACTGGTTGAGACTCAAAACTTTGACAAGTGATTCTTCAATCTATATGTCTATTTCAAAGTGAGCCCTGAGGAGCAAAACAAGAATCAGCCTGCTATTTATGGTATGGGTGAGTTTACCTCTGGGCTCCAGATTTGCAAGCAGAAGGATTCAGGGTTTTATGAGTGGAAATTTTAAGGAAACAGGGACCAGTCATGGCCTGACAGTATGTGGCTTTGTGGAAAGTCCTCATGTAGGAGAATCTATGCAAATGTGAGGCACAGGCAATAAAAATCCTGTGGTAGGTGAGAGAGTTTTGGATCTAGAAATGCTGAATGGGAGGCAGTGCAAATCTGCGAGTATTAGGTGACAATGAGCTTGGTCTTGTGGCTTGAGTCCAGAATTTCTCATCTTTAGAACAAAGATTGTAATGCCTGCATTTCCTATGTCTCAGAGTAGCATTTGTGATGTACTGTCAAAACAATAGCCTGCTGGTTGCTAATTCTTGTAAAAAATGGGATTGCTGATCAAGGCACCCAGGAAAGCCTGAGCTAGATGAAGAGGCATAATTATCCATCTGCCCATGCTTGGGTTTCTTAGAGATTGTAATCAGCTATCATGCTTTCTGGATTTCTCTCAGCGAGTTTCATACACGTGTTTGTAATTTTCACTTTTACTGCAACCCGTTTCCCTCTTTCTGGCACCTTTTTCTCAAAAGCATTTCATAGAACCCAGTTTGGGAAGTGCAGCCGTAAAGCAATAAAAGAAACAAAAAGCTTGTGCCTGCATGCTTTCTTCTATGTTAAACAGTGTCTTGCTTATAATACTAACATTGTACAAAGCAAAATACAGTCTCCTTATTTCTCATGACATTTTGAAGCAACCTGGCAGGCAGCACTAAGAAGGATAAAAAGAAAAGCCCTTAGTGAAAATCATGGACACAGAAAGGTGTTCTTGTGTGGGCCTTGACACCTTGTGTGCTGACTTCCGGAGTAATATGGCTGCTTATCAAGCTGAATAGCCACATGACCAGGTGGGAAGGAGACAGGAGCCTCATGAATACTCTGCTGAAGATGCAGCCCAGATTCCTTGAGACACACCATAGTGCCTGGATTTGACACAGAAAGCATTTCATTACTTTAAAAAGCTGAGAGAAAGAACCCAAGATCAAAACTAAATTGATGCATTTTTAACAGTTATGTAAAGTACTTGGTTGGATCAAACCATTTTTTTCCTGGCTATCAATGGCATCTGTTTGATGGAAATGTTAAGGATGTGGCTGTCCCTTGCCCTGTGCAGTGGGCCTTGCAAGGCTCATAGTGTAAGGGAGGCTGCCACCCCTTTACCACATATCAGGATTATGATTTATTATCAGAGACAATGTGATTTAAAAGTTTTTTTTTATCCTAGTTTCTTTATCTGTGAATTGAGAATGATTTCATTAAAGTTGAGTGGTTCCTTTCTTCCATTTATATAATCTAGAGTCTAAAATAGAGCCCAAGCTTGAAGACACAGTTGCCATTACTGGCATTTTGGAAACAAATGATTTGATGTAGAGAGGAGAGTCTGCCATGTGCACTGTGGGACATTTGGCAGTTGCCCTTGCCCTGGGTGTCTGTGGCCCTCACTCTTTAGTTGTGACAACCAAAAGTGTCTCCAGATTATAAAATACTCCATGGAGGGAGAAATAATCCTGTATCATGGTGTTTACTGGAATGTGAATTTCAAAAGCAATTGGTTCAAGGGTGGGGGCAGATGGCCCAGAGCTGGAGCTTTAAGGGGAAAAAGGGCAGATCTTTTGACCACGAACATTTCTTTAAGGATGCCTTGAATGGTTGTAAACACAGTCAACCCTCAGAATCCCTACTAGGATCCTCAGTTGACTCTGGAATCTATATATGCTTGAATCTTTTTGTAAAGTAGCATAGTATTTTCACAGAATCCACACAGTCCTTCTGCATACTTTAAGTCATCTCCAAATTGCCAGTAATACCTACTGTGACATAGATGCTTTGCGAAGAGCCATTGACTGTCATATTGAAGAAAAATGAGATAGTGCATGTTCAGTATTGGTATCGTTTGTTATTTTGAATACTTTCAATCTGTGGGTAATTGAGCAGAAGGATAAGGAGCCCACGGATGCAGTGGAAGTCTCCACTGCAATCCAGGCTTCACCTTCACAGTTTCATGCAATAGATTCTCTGGGCCTCCATGCTAAGATTCATCTGCTACATGCCTGGCCTCAGTGGCTTTCTTTAACCTCTGAGGGAGATTCCACAATTCCTTTCCTTTAAAGCCAGAACTTTCCCAAAGCTGCCAAGTTCTTCTGCTGGCTAGGATTGAAATCTGGCTACCTCTTTGAATTATACTTGCACAAACTTTGACTTGTTGATGATCCAGGCTGAGGAAATCCTTTAAGATTATTTCTTTTCACAAGTTTCAGCATTGGTTGGGTAGTGTCTTGCCCTGGGGGTACCACTTCTTTTATTCCATTTAGCATTACGTCGTTCTTTAAACTTTATCTCCTTGAGCACAGGAGACAAAGTTTGTATCCTTGGCTTTAACACTACATTTCTTGGTCCTCTTTTCCTTCTCAAACTATGCATTTTGTATTTCTGTTTGTTCCATTCGCTCCCTTTCATGTAGATCTGCCTAGGAGCAATCACTAATAACCACATCAGTACTAGACTGTCATGACATCTCCTTTGCCAAAGCCATTAATCCAAAACTCTTCCATTTAACCTCCAGCATATTTTTGGGGGGCAAGGGCAACAGGCTAGCATGGTGCTGGAAAAGTAGCTAAGAGCTTTTATATCCTGATCTGCAGACAGCAGACAGAGAAAGACATTGAACCTGGTGTGAGGTCTTTGAAACCTCAGAGCCCACCTCCAGTGTCATATCCCCTCCAACAAGGCCACATCTCCTAATCCTTCCCTAAATAGTATACCAACTAGGGACTAGACATTACAGTATGGGAGCCTATGGGAGCCATTTTCATTCAAACCACCACAAACCTCCAACAAAAATATGCTTAAAAGAAAAAAATAACAATTATAAACAGAACTTAGAACAAACTGGTCACAGAAATCTGTGAGGCTGAGAGGTTTAATGGGGGGGGTGAGTAATCAATGGTATTAAGTATGACTAAAGAACACTAAAGAACAGATGTAAGAACAAGGATACTGTACCTGCTAACTGAAGCCATTTCAGTGGAATAGTTTGTCTAGCTTTTAGAGAGAACTCCTGTGATAGAAGATTGATGTAGGATTGGCAGTGGAGGAATTATTGTTAGTAAGGGCTGTCTTAAGTTTGCTGAAGTTAATAGAACAAATCCTTAGTCTAGAAAAATATATACATAATTGACTTTCCCCTCCTTTCAGTTTTAGACTGGGAAGCCTAAGTTTAAGGTGATGGCAGATTTGATGTCTAGTGAAAACCTGTTTCCAAAATGACACCTTCTCTGTGTTCCTGTCTAGTAGGAGGGGAAAAATCAGTCCCTTCAAACCTTTCATGAGGGCACTGGTCTCACATGTGGATGCAGTTTTCAAGACTTAGTCACTTCCTAAGATCCTCAGTTGGCAATACTACTTATTATGACATACTGATAGGGGAAACACTGATACTCAGATCATAGTATTAATTTTCTTTATTAGAGGGTGAAGGGATAGCAGGATGCAAATGAAAGGAAATGTAAAGGAGGCAAGGAGGGGAGAGTTGGGGGATATATGAAGTGATACACGGAGGAAGTTGGGCAATGTCATTGGCTGGGTCATCATTCTCTTAGGAATTCAGCTTGTTATTGAATGACTACAGATGGATGAGTAAAGCAAATACTACCAATATTATTTTCATAAAAGACAGAGAAATGAGAGGTAGAGATATGGATAACGGCAAGCCTAGCAAGGCAATATGTGGTCAGCATGGTTTCTCTTGATGTTGTATCATCTGTAGGCCTTGGCTTCATTAATGACCTTTTTATACCTAACCCATGTTTCCATTGCTCTTAGTAGCATCTTGATTGGTTTTGTTGGAATTTTTTGTGGTGGGTAAACAAAACTTTTTCTGAAGAGTTTGGTTGTCTTGGTAGTTGTATTTTAATGTCCCTTGTAGTGTAGTGTAGTGTAGTGTACTTTATGTCCTGATGCTAGACCTGTATTTCCTGAGTCAGTGAAAGACAGAGGAATTACCCCTTTCATGCTGAGAGTCAATACAATGGATTCTTTTTCATGGAAAGTCCTTTCTAGTAGATTGGCCACAGGGATATTTTGATATTTCTGTGGTAGTATCAGTACAGACTGAGCCTCCAACCATCTCTGAATTGTCTATTTCTCTTACCACAGTACCTAGATACTTTTGAAGATGAATAGTATTCCTTTGGAAAAGGCTAAGAAGATCTATGGTGTTGTGATACTTTGGTATCCACAAGAAACTGGTTCCAGCACCCAAAGAAAAGAATTTGTGGCTGCTCAACTCCCTTCTATAAACATGGCTTAGTACTCGTATAATATCTTTGTAGAGCATCCTGTCACTTTAAATCATCACTAGCCTTTTTTATCCTACCTATACTGTATTATGCTGTGGTGTTCAGGGCATAATGACAAGGAAATAAGTCTATTCATGTTCAGTATAGACACTATTTCCTCAGCTAATATTTTAAATCTCCAGTTGGTTGAGTCTGGACATTCAAAATCCATATATATTAATGGCCAACTGTATCTTTCAGTAAGAATTCCACTTGCTCTCAATCACCCAGGCTCTTCTTATAGGGTTCTGGATTTGCTTGAAAGAGATGGAGAATTCTCCACCATCTTCTCCTTCCTTCTGTATATATCTTGCTAATTAGAAAATGTCTGAACATCTAGGAAATGCTTTCCATTTAGCTAGGAGGGCCCAACATTTGTGGTGTTACTGTAGCCTATATTACTCACTTTTATTAAACTACCATGATTAAAAGTACCTGGTAGAAGAGTTAATTTGTTTTAAATATTTTTTATTGATTCTTTGTGGATTTCATGTCATGCATCCCAATCTCATTCATCTTCTCATTCTGTCTTATTAGCCCTCTGCTTTTAAAACCTCCCCTCCCCAATAAAATAAAATTTAAAAGAAAAAATAAAAAATAAAAAAGCAAAAGCAAAAACAAACAAAAGTCTCAGTGTGAAAATTAAAGTGTGACTCAGTGAATCACACAGTATACCCTTTAGTCCATACATCTTTACTTGTGAGTATTTGTTGCAGTGAGTCATTGGTCTGGTTCGAGGCCCTGGCTTCTGCTGTCCTCAATACTGAGCCATCACTGGGAATCCTCCTGGATATTCCATTGCTGCATTATATCATGGAGGACCTGTAGCTTTGGTTCTGTATGTCCAGCCCCTTCATATGCTCCAGCAGTTTGTAGATGAGGTGGTTGTTGGGGTGAGCCAACTCATAGCCCTGGTGCTGGGACTTGTTAGTGGCTGGGGGTCAACCTGCCAGCTTTCCCTCACTGTCACCACCAGGGTGAGCTCTCCAGAACTTCCCTGGATAGCTCAAGAAGAGTAAATTTTTGGCTTAGAGTTCTAGAGGGTAGTCCATCGTGACAGCAAGCAGCAAAAGCAGGATGCTGAGAGATCATATCCCAATCACACATAGGAAGCAGACAGGGCAATCAAGAAGTGAGGCAAAGCTCCAAGATGCTCAAACCCTGTACCCTATGATGTACTTCCTTTGACCAGGCTGCACCTCCTCAAGATTCTACAACATCCCTAAACCTAAACAGTATCACAAACTGGGAACCAAGTATTCAAATACATGAGCTCATGGGGAACATTTTTTTTTTTTTTTTATTAAAATTGTCACACAGCCCATGTGGATGGAGGACCTATGGCTTTGTTGGAGGGAGTATGTCACTAGGGGGTGGGTTTTGAGGTTTCAAAAGTCCATTCTATTTCCAAGCTAGCTCTTTCTCTGCCTCCTACTTGTAGATAAGGAAATAAGCTCTTAGGTACTGCTCGGCGCCTTGCCTAACTGCCTGCCTGCTTTCTGCCATGCTCCCCACCATGATGGTCATGAACTTGGGCCCTCTGGTACTGCAAGTGCCAATTAATTCTCTCTTCTTTAAGTTACCGTGATTGTTGTGTCACTTAAGAGCAAGAGAAAAAGTAACTTAGACACAGCCTAACCTGTTGTAACTGGAACAATCAAAGAACAGTCTCAGATGGAAGAACTGAGTGAAAGACTATGGGCATGCATGTAAAATCTGTGTTTAACTTGCTTCTTAATCATATACACTAGACTCCTTCATTTGCAGTCTAAGTGGTTTCAGTCTCCCAGAAAAGTAATTTGAAAATATGAAATTGGAAATTATATAAATAAGTAATAAGTTCAAAATTGTGCATCATCATGAATAGGATGATGGAATCTTAGTCTGTCACACTCTATTTCACCTTGTATATGAATCATCCCTTCTCTGAGGGAACTGTACTATTTGTCTGTTACTTAACTTTTTTAGTTATCAGACTGTCCACAGTGTTGAAGTAATTGTGCTCATGTAACTTTTTTTTTTTTCACTTAACAATGGTCCATGTCTAATTTACTTTCTCTTGCTATGATAAACACCATGACCAAAAACAACTTGGGAAGGAAAGCCTTTCTTTCAACTTATAGGTTATAGTCCATCACTGAGGACAAGCAGGCCAGGTGGTGAAGTGAGAAACACAGAGGAACACTGCTGGCTGGCTTACCAATTCATTTCTGCTACTTTTCTTATATAGTGGGTAGAGTCTTCCTACATCAATTAGCAATCTAGAAAACTCACCCCCAAGTTGTGCCCATAGGCCAATCTGATGGAGAAAAGTCTTAAATTGAGGATCTCTTCTTCCCTTCATCATGTTGACCACCAAGATTAGCTATCACAGCTCCAAAGCACAATTGTACTTGTCTAATAATTCAATTATTAGAAAATTGTAATGTGTTCCCTTCAACTATCATCATACATCATCATAAGAAGAGAAAGGTGAGCACAGTATAAGATAAGACTTTTTGGGTAATAGCCAGCCACATTCATGTAGTTTGTATTATAGCATATTGCTATATAATAGTCACAGTTTATTATTCGCTCCTCTATTAGTCTCTGGGGCAAAGTGCCTGAGCAAGACAAACTACAGGATGAAAGATTTATTTTGCTTCATAGTTTCATTCCATCCCCATTGATAGAGTATGGCAGATAATGGTTTTCAGAAGGCAAAGAAGCTGTCTGCACCAAAAAGCTTTATCCATCTTCCTTTCTACCCTGCCTGGCCCTCATCCAAGAGGACCTGCCACTTTCCTCCATGTTCATGTAAGTCTCCCTTCTTAGTTAAACCTCTGTGGAAATGCTTTTACAAACACATCCAGAAATGTGTTGTGCCAACATCTAGGCATTTCTGAATCAAATTAAGTTAATAATTAAGATTAACTATGACAAGTCCATTCCTTATCAACTTGATACCACTGACTCCACCAAAAGTTTCATGTCCATCTAGTAATGCCAAACACACACAGTCCTTCTCCAAGCTGTAAGACTCACAGGTGTGTCGGTTCAAGCATTATTCAAAAGGCCAAGTTCAAATTTTCTTTTGAGGTTTAAAGCCAACTTCGGAAGTTATAAAGCCTGCAAAACCAAACCAGTTAAGTACTTCCAATAGCTAGTGGCAAGAAGTGAGCATTTCCATTCCCAAAGGGAATGATAGGGGTACAGAAAAGAGGGTTGGGACAAAGAAAGATCAGAACCCAGAACAATATGCACTGAATTCTGTAGGCCCAAGTGTCCTTTGATCTTAACTTCCACAGGCCTGGGCAGTCTCATCTCCATGAAAGTGCCGGTTGCAGCTCGCATGTCCTCTCTTGTGTTAGTTAGCTCTGCTTACACCCTGCAGTTTCCCCTGACAAATGTTTTACATTTCTGGCATCTCAAACTCCCTAGGTTGTCCATGCCTGCTTTGTCTTCCCCCTCATTCTTCCATGACTTCTTAGGAGGAATTTCCAGGTATTTTCACCTTGCCATACATTGTCTGTCCCTACCAGGCCATCGTTCCTATTGCCCTCTTTGCATCCTAATTATTGCCCCTTTAATAAGTGCTAATCTTTTCATAAACCGTATCTTCCATAGTCCCAACTTTACATAGCCTTCTGGCTAAATGACTTTCCCAAACCTCCTTTCTCACAGCTATTATAAACTTGGCTTACAATAGCCAGCAATAGCAATGAAATACCCATAATAAAAGGTGAGTGCTGGACTGCCTTGACATTCAGTCTGCCAGACTTAGCTGTCACTCTTAACCTCACCATCCCCAAAGTCTCATAGTGGGAAGACAATTTAGACAAGTTCCTTGCGACAATGTAATACAAACACATTCCCTTCTATTTCCCCATAGAGTTCTGGTTACCATCTTAAACTGGATGAGTATAACCTTTACTCTCTCTGTTCCTATTAACATTTTGGCCTTCCGAGCTCCCTCTAGACTCTCCCATCATGCCCTACTTTATCATTCTAGGATTTTCTAGCTCACATGTCCAAAATTCTCCAAATTACTCCAACAAATCAGTTCAAAGGCTTTTGAACCATGAGATAGTGTAATCATGGTGATAATCTGATTTTTTGTGCCAATCTGCTGTTAGTAAGATCTTTGTCACTGTGACAAAATATCATAGCAACACAATCTAAGGAAAGAAGGACTTAGTTCATGGTTTGAGAGATCCCACTACATTATGCCCGGGAAGGCACAGTACAAAGGTAGGGAAGACGAGTTTACTTCTGGAACCTATTTGGAGTGCAGAGAATGTCTACACTCACAGGATTTGTCTAACTTCTGTTGTTTGTTCCATCCAAGGCCCTAGACTATTGGATAGTGTTACCCACATTCAGGTGATTTTTCTGTTCTTAGATAATCATTTCTTGGCTATGTCTTCACATGCACATCTAGAAATGTGTTTTACTAATTCCAGGCTAACTAAGTTGACAAGATTAACCCCACAGTTATTTTTGGTTGTGAGCCTAGTCTTTAATACCTGAGCCATCTCTCTAGCACAACGAAAACAATTATTTTTAATCTATTAATTTACTACATAATTAAATTTTATTACAGGTATGCATGCACATGAGCAATGATATACAAAGCCCAGTACTACTGGTGGAGTCAGGCATTTACTGAGGCTCTTAGAATATACAACACAAATAAAATGGAAATATTATTCACCAAGACTGATGTTAGTTTAGGCTTGCATTGCTCATCTCTTTTAGTTTCTGGGACCATATTCAATCTCTCTCAGCCTCTTCCAACTATCTGTAGGTGGTCATTTCTGAGCTCCATCCCAGTTTGGCTGCCCAGGACTATAACAATGCCATCTTTTCTCTAGTTTCCAAGCTCATGTCAGCCAGAGAAATTATAAACGTTACCAAAGACAGATACACTTAGAAGTGACGTATCAACCGCTCACCCCTGACCTTTGGAGGATTCTTTGGTCTCAACTATGGGGCTGTTTTGTGTCCAGTGCTCTTTTTCATTCTCCAGAGTTGGGAAAGATAAAGGTCACTATGATAAAAAGTAAAGCAAAGTAAATCTCCTGCACTTCTGTCTCCCAATGACTAGGATTTCTTTTCTTTTTTTAAAAAAATGTTATACCTAAGTAAAAATGGCAGTTTTACCAAAAGCAATCCACAGATTCAATGCAATCTCCATCAAAATACCAACACAATTCTTCACAGACCTGTAAAGAATAATACTCAACTTCATATGGAAAAACAAAAAACCCAGGATAGTCAAAAGAATCCTGTACAATAAAACAACCTCTGGAGGCATCACGATCCCTGACTTCAAGCTTTACTATAGAGCTACAGTAATAAAAACAGCTTGATATTGGCATAAAAACTGACATGTGAACCAATGGAATCGAATTGAAGACCCTGATATTAACCCGCAAACCTATGAACATATAATTTTTGACAAAGAAGCCAAAAGTGTACAATGGAAAAAAGAAAGCATCTTCAACAAATGGTGCTGGCATAACTGGATATCAACATGTAGAAAGCTGCAAATAGATCCATATCTGTCACCGTGCACAAAACTTAAGTCCAAGTGGATCAAGGACCTCAACATAAATCCAGCTACTCTGAACCTGCTAGAAGAGAAAGTAGGAAGTAGTCTTGAATGCATTGGCATAGGAGATCACTTCCTAAATATAACACCAGTAGCACAGACACTGAGAGAAACAATCAATCAATGGGACCTCTTGAAACTGAGAAGCTTTTGTAGAGCAAAGGATACTGTCAACAAGGCAAAGTGACAGTCTACAAAATGGGAAAAGGTCTTCACCAACCCCACATCTGATAGAGGACTGATATCCAAAATATATAAGGAACTCAAGAAATTAGACATCAAAATGCCCAACAGTCCAATTAAGAAATGGGCTATAGAACTAAACAGAGAATTCTCAACAGAGGAAACTCAAATGGCTGAAAGACATTTGCTCAACATCCCAAACCATCAAGGAAATGCAAATCAAAACAACTCTGAGATACCACCTTATGCCTGTCAGAATGGCTAAGATCAAAAACACTGAAGACACTTTATGCTGGAGAGGTTGTGGAACTAGGGGAACTCTCCTCCACTGCTGGTGGGAATGCAAGCTTGTACAACCACTTTGGAAATCAATATGGCACTTTCTTAGAAAATTGGGAATCAATCTCCCCCAAGATCCAGCTATACCATTCTTGGGCATATACCCAAGAAATGCTCAATCATACCACAAGAGCACTTGCTCAGCTATGTTCATATCAGCATTGTTTGTAATAGCCAAAACCTGGAAACAACCTAGATGCCCTTCAACTGAAGAATGGATGAATAAATTGTGGCACATATACACAATGGAATACTACTCAGCAGACAAAAACAATGACATCATGAGGTTTGCAGGCAAATGGATGGATCTAGAAAAAATCATCCCAAGTGAGGTAACCCAGACTCAGAAAGACAAATATGGTATGTACTCACTCATAGGAGGATATTAGATGTGGAACAAGGATGACTGGACTGCTACTCACATCACCAGGGAGGCTACCTGGAAAACAGGACCCCAAGAAAGACACGGGGATCGCCCAATGATGGAGAAATGGCTGAGATTTACATGAACAACCTGGACATGAGTGGGAGCAATGAAGGGCGAGGGTCGAGGGAAAGAGAGCGGGAGATCCCAGCTGGATCAAGAACAGAGAGGGAGAACAAGGAATAGGAGACCATGGTAAATGAAGACCACATGAGAAAAAGAAGAAACAAAGTGCTAGAGAGGCCCACAGAAATCCACAAAGATACCCCCACAAAAGACTGCTGGCAATGGTCGAGAGACAGCCGGGACTGACCTACTCTGGTGATGGGATGGCCAAACACCCTAATAGTTGTGCTAGAAACCCCATCCAATGACTGAGGGATCTGGATGCAGAGATCCACGGCTAGGCCCCGGGTGGAGCTCCAGGAGTCTAATTAGTGAAAAAGAGGAGGGTTTATATGAGTGAGAATTGTTGAAACCAAGGTTGGATAAAGCACAGGGACAAATAACCAAACGAATGGAAACACGTGAACCATGAACCAAAAGCTGAGGGGCCCCCTCTGAGCAGGCCCTCTGAATAGGTGAGACAGTTGATTGGCTTGATCTGTTTGGGAGGCAACTAGGCAGTGGGACCAGGTCCTGTGCTCATTGCATGAGTTAGCTGTTTGAAACCTGGGGCTTATGCAGGGACGCTTGGCTCAGTCTGGGAGGAGGGGACTGGACCTTCCTGGACTGAGTCTACCAGGTCGATCCCAATCCTCGGGGGAGACCTTGATCTGGAGGAGGTGGGAATGGGAGGTATGCTGGGGGGAAGGGGAGGGGGGCAGGAGGGGGGAGAAAGAGGGAATCCGTGGCTGATATGTAGAACTAAATGATATTGTAAAATAAAATAAAAAGAAAAAAATATGTTATACCTAGAAACTCCTAGTATCTTTTATTACTTAGTATGACAGCTTTTCATTTCTAATTTTAGTCAATCAACCTCTCAAACAACAGCATACCACCCCCAGCTGCTGGGTTTCAGACTTCAAATTATCAGGCAAGTGACTTCCTAAAAATGAATTTATCTATATATAAAAACCACAGAACTCTTCCCATAGTCTACACTTTCAGATTCCAGTTTTGCATTTAGGTTATGGATTTTTACAGACACCTAATATAAAATTACACCACCTTGGGGTTTAGGAAGTTTTGAGGTTTGCCTTTAGACTCAGGCCATAGGTGAAGATTGAGTCAAGATCTGGAGGTTTCTTTTCAGAGCAGACTCCATAAGGGAAGCAAACAGGCTGTCTGTCCATCAATTCATGGGAAACGGCACCAAACCATGGAGGAAAGGCAGCTTCTGCTGTCATGGTAGCATAGAAGGCAGGGTCTAGGGACTGCTAGGAGCTTTGTCCCAGTAGATCACCTGTACTTTCACCCGAGTGCCACATGGGGGCTAGAACTTTGATTCAGCCCTGCGAAGTTTTATATCGATAACACAATGCTGTATGAACCCCTGTTGTTAGGTGGCAAATGCTTGTCAGAGGAGGTCAGCACTTCTGAAGTTTCATGAACAATGCCATCTGTGTTCCAGTCAATAGCAGGAATCTTTAATATACAGTGATTTTATTCTCAGTGTCACGTCTACCGCTAATCATTTATTACCACCATTTCCATTCACTTCATTCCATTTCTCTTATTAGCAGCACAGAACATTCCCATATTCAATTTGCTGGAATCAGGTCTCCATGTGGCCTGTGGTGGTTTGAATAAGAAATGTACCCCGGAGGCTCAGGCATTTGAACATCTGATGCCCACTTGGTGATTACACTTGGGGAGGTACAGGAGGTATGGCGTTAATGGAGGAATTATCCTGGGCTTTGAAATTATATAGTCTCTCCCTATTTCAGTTCATGCTCCACTTCATAATTTTATTAAAAGATATAACACCTCAGCTTTCTGCTCCTGCTACCACGCCTGATGCTTGCTGTCATGCTTCTCTGCCATGAGAGATTCTTACTCTGTTGGAATCATACACCCCCCAAAAATCTCCAATAAGTTGTTTGGGCTATTGTGTTTTATCAGAGAAAAATAAGTAACTAACACATTGTCATTGAGTATTCTTGGGGCCCTTTATTTTGTGTCCATATGTCATGGGAGCATGAGTACACACAGGTGCTGGTTCATTTGGCAAGCCTGTCCTGAGCCTGTTGGGAGGCATATACCATCCATCCAAACTTGGTATTGCATGGGTTATATTTGACTGAGTTTTACTTGAGTCTGGTTCCATGTGCATAATGGTTTCTACTGATACTTGATACAAGTATTTACTTGTTTTGTCCACACAGGTACATCTTTATATAAATGTATCAATGTTACTAACAAAAACCTGGTGAATGTAGTGTGATTGTTCTTCTTATAATGATGCTATATTTTACTGAGGTTTCTGAGTCAAAATCATTTGTTTTAAGCCACTTAAAATAATTCTTCACAATATTGTCATAAACCAAACTGAAGAGTTAGCTTTCAGTTGTTTCTGATTTTTTTATTCTATTCATTTTACATATCAACCACAGATTCCCGTCCTCCCTCCTCCCACACCACAGCCTTCCCCCACAAAACATCCCCGTTCTCACCTCCTTCAAGGCAAGATCTCCCATGGGGAGTCAGGAGAGCCTGGTACATTCAGTTGAGGCAGGTACAGAGACAACTAGCCAAACTAGTGTTTCCGATTTTTAAGGTTAAAATATCTAGTTTTGGTTTTACTTCTTGATTTTTATAAAATATTCATAAGATTCTAAAATGAAAACTGTAGCTTGGCACACCAACTTTCTTCTTTCCCATCTCCATGTTCTCCCACTGCCACACAAACCAACCTCCATTGGTTCTGTCTTTTCATTTGTATTTCCATTTTTTTTAAAGTGCATAAACCGAGCAGGGCAGTGGTGCACACTTTTAATCTCAGCAGGCAGGAGGCAGAGGCTGGTGGATCTCTGAGTTTGAGGTCATCCTGATCTGCAGAATGAGATTCAGGACAGCCAGGGTTACACAGAGAAACTCTGTCTTGAAAATAAATAATTATATAAAGTACATAAAGTGTGTGAACAGTAGCACAAGTGACATATTTTACACAGATATCTGAGAATGTCTTAATAGTTATAGGGTACACAAATATCCAATATCCAGTCCAATATCCAACACCTTTTATTGCTTTATAGTATTTCCTATGAAATTCATCTATGTATAACATTGTGATAGCCTTATTTCAAGGCTGCATTGTAATGCATAGGATGGGCATAGTTATCTGCCTAATACTCAGGGGAGAAAGCAAGATTGGTTTCAGCTGTTTGCATATACTCATCATGTTGTGATGCCTTACTTAATGCGAATGTCAGGTCAAGCTCTACATGGTTGTTAAGATAAATCTCTGGAAGGGGGAATGCTGGTTTAAGGGGTTTGTGTATATGTAACTATCCTGGATATGGGACCTGTTGCTTTGAGATTGCCCTTGGGTTTCTGTTTCTTTCTGTTAGATGAACTCATTTCCATGATGCTTCTCAGGCTGTAAGTTTATCCAACCAATACTTTTATGTAAATTCATATAATAGATTTAATATATGCACACATAGGTACATAATATATGTATATAAATACACTCATGAATTTCCATATATATATTTGTACATCTACATGTATGTGTGTATGTATGTTTGTATTCATAAATACATATATGTTTAAAATCTACCTATAAAGAGACTCACGATTATATTGAAAATAACTGAATCCTAAGGCAGACATAGGCTCAATTGGAAAACCAGTGACACTTGTTTTCTTAAGTGCAGAAACTCAAGAATATGATAATCAAATATAAAATTATTCCTTTATTTTCTTTCTTCCTAGACAATGACTAGAAATTATAATCCAGAATGCAATTTTCCGATGGCAGAGAAACTGGAAAGTAGTCACCTGGCAACAGAGCTGTGGCAGAGCTTCTCATCTTTGGCTATAATACCCCTTTCACCTTCTCTTTAGGCACAGAGAAAGGCCTGAGATTCAGGGCATGTCAACACTAGTATAGCAAAAGTCCTCACAAGTCCTCACTGAGGACTGTATTTCTAGTCATAGGTGTCTCTGTCCTATAGCTTCCAGGTTCCTCAGATGTCCTTTTGCCCACACTACCAGGGCAGAGGATGGGAAACCCCTTATTGTGTGTTTAGTGAGAGTAACCAGATCTCCTTCCAGGGAGAAGGGACAGTTGCCTTGTTATTCTTGGAGCTAAAGATTAATCATTCATGACTGACAGGCTTTGCTCTTCCACATCCAGCAGAAACAGTCCCTTGGGGTATAGATGGCATTTTAGCAGATGTTTGCTAGGACAAGAGACTGTTTCATTAATGAAGGTGAAGACAATGAACTTTGGATTTTCCATCTCCATCTCACTAACAGAATATCCCAGAAACCATTTTGTAAATTTCTCCAGCAAGAAATTTGTGAAATTGGTATAATAACAGTAGCAGAAATCTATTGCAAGTAGCTTGGGCCATGTGAATTTTCTTGGAGCCCAGTGAAACCTTAACTGGACAGGTTCAATTCATTTTCACTGTGCACCTTTGTAAGTCTGATTCTATGCACTGTAGGAAATATATCTCTTTCAGAAACTGAAGTGGGAAGAAGAAACATTAACCAGGGACACAGAATAGGTGCTTTAGTATGGCCTAAGCAGCCATGGGAACACAGAAAGAGGGTGTGCATTGTGTTTAAATTGGAAGTAAATTGAATAACCAAAGAGTAAAGTTTCCAGCACTAGCTTTGATAAGGGCATCATGGGGGAGCTGGAAACTGATGGGAGATCTGGAAGAGAGGAGAACAAGTCATTCCCCCAAATGAGAAAATCCTAATGAGCTTGCTTAGGTCTCATTTGTTCTAAATGTCAGTGGTTTTTTTTTTTTTGTTTGTTTGTTTGTTTTAAGATGATTCTTGCTTTGTAAGCCCACATTAGATTTGAACTCTGAATCCTCCTGCTTCAGCCTCCTGAGGACTAGGATTACAGGGATGTACCATTGTGCAGGCAATTAAAGGAGACAACAGAAAAATACCGCCTTCAGATTTTATATAGTAAGATAGCTTAGGTGAGAAGCAGAAGGCCAGGGTAGCTAGCTCAATGGAGAGTGCACTTTTCAATGTAATTTTCAAGGTAACAATTATGAAGTGGGTTAGTACTACAGAGATGAGAGGCACACCTATGTATTATTTTCCTCCCATTTTGATACTAGAAATAATATGGATGAAAATATCAGTATACCTGGAGTAGTTTTGATTCTGGAGACTGGCTCTTTGTTACCAGTTCCCTGCTGCATTACTGTCCTTGTCGGTGTGACAAACACCCACAGAAGCAGCTCAAGAGAGGAAGGACATGTTTTCACCTATAGGTTCAGTCTGTAACAGTGAGGGGAAGGTATGGAAGAATGTGGCAGTGGGAGCATGTGGCTGAAGTTCCTCACTTCTTGGTGTATCAGGAAAAAGAACACAGGGGCAGAAGCCGGGTCACTCCCTAAACTCCCCACAAGCTCCTGGTCCCATGTTTTAATGGAAATCTCATGCAAAATATCTTCAGTTCAATTTCAAGAGTCCTCAACACCCAGCATATTTCAAAAGTACAATGTCCAAAGTTTTTTTTTTTTTTTTTTTAAATTTAAGGCAGAGAGAGGAGGGTAAAATAACAATAAGTATGTCTGAAAGGCCACAAGGAATCTTACTATTAACTATTTACCTATTTATAAAAAAATTTTTATTTATTTACAAAAAAAGACAAAACAACAAAACAAAAAACAAAACCCAAAGCCCCATATATACAAACCACACTTAAGGGCAGGACCCATGCCTGGCATCAGATGGCCAATACAAAACAAACTTAAGGGTGGTCTTGTAGATTTTTTTTTTGTGTGTGTGTGTGTATTATTACTTTGTTGGCTTTGTTTGGGCAATTTTGAAAACCCTACCAGTTTTTTTTTCTCTCAAATGTTATTATGGTTTCTGATTTTATATTTTTATGTTCTTTTTTTTGTGTGGGGGAGAATGTATGTGTATGTGTTTGTGTTTGTCATGCTTTTTGTTCATATTTATTTATGTATTTATTATTTATTTATTTAGCTCTTTTATTTGCCTGTATGTTTTCTAAAGAGAGTGGGGGAAGAGAGAGGGACAGAGAAATAAGGCATGGAGTTGGATGGATTGGGTGGTGGAAAGGATCTGGAAGAGATACCTTGATCAGACTATATTATATGAAAAAAAGGTATTTTCAATCAAAGAAGTTTTTTTAAAAAGCGCTATTGTGAAGTGAAGGCATTTTAAAGACTAATTAAATTATTATTCAACAATCAATTATTTTGTATGAAGCTCTGTGATAAAGGCACTAAAATTATCATATATGACATTGTTAGATGTCTTGTGAAAAATAATAAATGTTAAATTTAAGTTATCCTATTATATAAGTAATTAGGGAGACATTTTTAGGGACAAAAAAATCCACCTATAATACTGAAAATTCAGTGTTTAAATATACGCACAGAGTTTTAATGAACCTTTCCTTCTGGGCTGATGGCGTTCTCTCTAAGAGCCAAAGACAACCTAACAAAACTCTAACACTAGGCAGAAGAAGGCCTCTTTCCTGTTGCCCAGGGCTGCCCAAGGGACTCTCAAAGCATGCAGCCTATCGCTGTTGCCCTTGGTTACCCTCCAGCAGTGGAATGTAGTCCCTATTGTTGAAGACACAATGCACTTCAGAAAGAGGGCCAAGGCCCCTGAACTGGGACTGACCTGAATGCCATCTCCCCAAGGACTAGTTTTCATGATACTAGAAGGCACTGTGCAAGTTTTCAAAGGAGGGAGGCAACCAACAATCCTACCTAGCTATGACACCTATGAATCACATTAATGACGAGCATGGCATGATACAGTTAAGGGTGAAGCAGTGGCATGCATAACTTGGTGGCAACTAAGAGATCTCTAAGTGGACTTAAGAATTGCTCAACAAGAGGGAAACTATGCCTGGTACTGGAAACCTAGCTAACTACTCAGTAGTAGTAAGTGAGGTCGTGGTTCTTGGAGGAGAATCTACAACCAATAATTGACTAAGCCAGTATAATCCCTAAGAAATAAACATTTTCCTTATACCCACTAAGAAATGTAGTCTTCACCCATCATCAAGGAAACTTCTCTTTGTAACAGATACAGACCATGACAGAAACCCACAACCAATCAAAATGCAGAATTGTGGAATCCAATCTTCAAAAGGCTGCCACACATAAGGTTCTGGGAATAGTGCAGACGATGAGGTAGAAAGATTGTAAGAGCCAGAGAATTACAGAGTTTGCTGTGAGATTGTTTCTCCTAGTAATATTAGAAGCTACATCCACAGTCTCACCAACATGACTTCCCACACATGAGCTGAACAATGACGACACCAATAGACATGTTAAAGCAGATGGGGGAAAGCCCACATAGCCTCATTCCTACACAAGAATTATAGGCAACCGAGGAAAGCTGGGAGTGGGAGATGGGGTCTTCCCCAGAGAAGAGAGCATCAATTGGTTGTCCAGTGCTAAATGGTCAGTCCTGAAAACATACAATATACAGACTAAACAGGTTTTACTTAGGGATATATATGTGTATACATACACATAAATGGATACAATAAATGTTGTAATTACATTATAATCTCAAAAAGTAAAAAAAAAAAAAAAAAAGCCGGGTGGTGGTGGCACACTCCTTTAATCCCAGCACTCCATTTGGGAGGCAGAGCCAAGAAGATCTCTGTGAGTTCAAGGCCAGCCTGATCTACAGACTGAGATCCAGGACAGGCACCAAAACTACATGGAGAAACCCTGTCTCAAAAAATAAGAAACAAAACAAAACAAAACATAAAATAAAGAAGAAACTTAAATAAACATCTATGAAACTGTGTGCAATACAAAAGAAAGTTATATACTTACAATATACAATGATGAAGAATAGAAATGCCCATCAAATCTCTTTTTGTAATGTTTTTTATTTGAAAGTTCTTTACAATAAAATTTAATAAAAATAGATGTGTAATAAAAATGTCTATTCTAAAAAGAAATAATGGGAAGACAGTAAAGAAAGATTGGACTAATACAAACCCAAAACCCAGCAGGGCAAAAATCAAACAGTTAGGTCCATGTGATAGATAGTATTAATTGTCAAATGGACAATTAGGAGGCAAGTCTCCAGGCACACCTGTGAAGAATTGTCTAGATTAAGGTTAGCCTCTGAGAATATCAGTGAAGGATTGTATTGGTTAACTTAATTGATATAGGATGATCTACTTTAATTGTGCATAGGATCATTCTCTGGGTAGGGGTCCTTGGGATGTCTAAAGTGGAGAAGGTAAGCTGAGCACAGATAAACATTCATATTGCTCGGCTCTGACTGGGCACATAATGTGACTGACTTCTTGAAGTTCCTGGTGCCTTGACTTCCCCATATGATAGACTATAACCCAGAACTGTGAACTAATATAAACCCTATTCCCCTTAAGTTGCTTTTGTCCAAGTATTTTATTACAGCATGAAAAAAGAAACTAAGGCAATCCACACCTGGCATCTGTACCACGTGGTGGCACCGTCTGTGTCCCAATGTGCTCCAGTTTCCATGAGGCTGTGACTGGGAATACACATGGCCTCTGTCTTGGGCTCAATTTGCTTGGTGCCCATAGCTTTCCTTGTTGGACACCCCATTTTCCTCACAGCTCCACCATCCAGGAGTCTCCATTGCAGCTTACCGTGGCTTTCACTTGCTGAGGAGTTCCATTCAAGGAACCTGGTTCTACTATGTATTAAATGCTTGGGCTTGTTAGCTTTTTTCGAGAGCCTTGACTCCAGCTGCTGTGATTCTGTAAGTCTTGCATTTTGCATGCCTACAAAATGACACTACAGGAATGATGCCATGTTATGCTGAAAGGCACCTTTCCTATTGCCCCAGTGCTGTGAGCAGTGTTTCTTTGAAATTGTGTTGATCTCTTTAAAACTTATACTTGCTTTGTCTGTGCCTCCTTTGTCTGAGACTTCACACTTTCATACTGCATGCTTTTTACATCTTTCTCCTCTAAATCTTGCTTCCTCTTATATAAATACAGCTAAAATCAGAAAGAATTAATCATGTCACACCCTGAATGCTATGCAGTCTTGAAATTTCCCCTGCAAATGAATCAGTCCATTACTTTGGAATTCAACCTCATTCCTATTCTCTGGACCTAGGCAAAACGTAGCCAGATTCTTTACCATAATGTTGTCCAAATGACCTTTAGTCCAATTCCTTGTTGTCCTCTGAAACCTCATGAGCATAGCTTTGTTTTTTTGTTTTTGTTTTTTTAAAAACATAACTCATTAAGTCTTTGTGAATTTCACATCATGCACCCCAATCCTGCTCACGTTCCAGTCCCTCCATAGCCACCCTCACCCCTGTAACGCACCCCCAAGAAAAACATTATTAAAAACAAAACAAAACAAACAAACAAACAAACAAAAACCCACCTCTCTCCTCTGTCTTTGCAATACCTCTTCATTCATCCTAGAGGCATTGGGAGCTGGGGTGTGTCACGTAGTATACCTTTTTTTCCAATCAGCCCCACTCGCAAAATGTTCATTGAGATGAGTCATTGGTTGGTTCAAGGCCTCTGGCACACCATCATCACTGGACCCTCATCGGAAACTCCTCTTGGAAATCCTGCTGTTGTCCGAGTCATGGAGATCCTGTGGCTGTCATTCCACAGGACCAGTCCCTTCATGTACTCCAGCAGGTCATAGATGGGGTTTGATGTTAGAGTGGGCCAACCTAAGGCCCAGGATGTGGGTCTTGGTGGTTTCTAAGCTGGTTGGTACGGGTTTCTAGGACTCCCCCGTCCCCATGCCTCAGGTGAGGGGTGGAGCCAACTCTCCTAGACCCATGTCATTGGAGCCAGCTTTCCCATGCCTGTGGGAAGGGGTGGGGCCATCTCTCCTGAGTGTGGGGGCCAGCTTTCCCATGAGGGGCAGGACCAGCTCTCTTGCTGCAGTGTTAGGGCCATGGACATGGACCCAGACCTAACCCTCAGCTGCAGCCCAGGCCCGGATGTCACCATGGTGGTACCTTGTGGCAATACAGGCCACTCTGATATGTATGGCCTCAGCTGCAACATGACCCTCAGACCCCCACCCAGTCTCAGGTGACAGACCCTGGGTATTTGCATGGCCTTCAGTGTTAACAGGAGACACGGATATTAACACAGACCCTGGCTGTGGTAAGGCCGTAGATCCAGATATGGCCCTCTGCCACAGCCCAGGTTCAGACATCACCATGATCCTGGTTGAGAGTATAGTCCATCCAGATTAGCATGGCCCCAGCGGCAGCACAGTTCTTTGATACCAACATGGACTCAGGTGTCTGACCAGACCCCAGTCATCCACATGGCCTTCAGTGGTTACTGCAACCATGGATATCAACACAGACCCTGGCTGCTGCAGGACCATGGACCTAGACATGTCCCCCCAGCAACAGCCCAAGCCCAGATGTCATCATGTCTCCAGGTGGCAGCACAGACCACTCAGATCAGCATGGCCCCAGCAGCAGCATAGCCCTCAGACACCAAAATGACCACAGGCGGTGGCCTAGACCCCAGGCATCCCCATGGCCCTTGGTGGCAACATGGGTCATGGATGTCAATACAGATTCTGGCTGCAGTAGGACCATGGACCCAGGCTTGGCCCTAGGTAGCAGCCCAGGCCTGGATGTTACCCTGTTCTTGGGTGGCAAGCAGGCTGCCACTATCGGCCCATTCCTCACAGCCCTTACTTCTTCAGATCTGACTCTTACCACAGCAGACAAACAGTTGTGCTTCTCTTTCCCCCCTGTTTCTCCACTATGTGCTTGTTCATCATAATGGGACCCACCCGCCTAGCAACACAAGACATCAGGCAAGCCTGTGGATGCCTTCAGCCAGCCCAGACTGTGATGACCCAGGCTGGACCATCGGTGTCTTCTACCTGCGGGAGCAGTGTGGCACCAGGAGGGGCTGTGGATGCCTTCAGCCAGCCCAGATGTGAGCACAGCTTTTATGTTGTTGAGACTTCTATTCATGTTTTTATTTTCTGTGCTTCCACTATAAATGGCTGCTCAAAGAGCTCTAGGGCTGGCTGGCTGGATGCTCAGGAGGGCATACTTCGGGTTTTCCCATTATGAGAATTTTATCATCAAAATAAATAGAATGTGGAATTAAAGAAAAAAAAAGAACTCTAGGGATTGTCTATCCTGGAATTCCAAACTTCTAGTCTCCTCTCACAAACCAGCTCTGAAGGTCTAAGAGTAATGAATGGGTGGGTTTATTACAGTGACAATCCCACTCCTCTTATTAATTTCATGTATTGGTTACTTCTCTCATGGATGTAAAAATCCCTGACAGAAGCAAACCCCAGAAAGTTGTATCTGGGTTTTAGTTTTTGGCCATCATCATAAAGACATGGTGGAGTTCACGGTGGCAGGAGTGTGTGTGTCAGAGGGTTACATTTTATTGGATCAGGAAACAGTAGGGCTAGAAATAGCAAACAGGACTGGAAGCAAGAATAGGGCTACCATGGGGCTTGGAAGTAACATGGGAAGCTTTACCCCTAGTGGCCTACCTCTACCATCTAGGTCTATCCCTTGAAAGTACCACAACCTATCAACAGAGTCATTAGCTGGGCAACACATGATCAAATACATATTCTAGTGGGAGATATTTCATCATCAAACTACTACATCTCCAATTAGCTGATGACAAATGCCAGTGCTGGGGTCTCACTTAGAAACTTACACTTTTTTTTAAAATCATTTTTTGTTAGATTTACTTACATTCTCAGCTCCAGAGTCATTCGGTCCCCATTCTGGAGACAAGCTAATGACAGCAGGAATGTAGTGTGGGGGTTCTTAATTGGAACCCATGCTACCATATAGTGACATTTACAAAGATTTTTCTATAAAGTAGAAGGCAAGGGTGCCCTGCCTGCCAGTGGCCTCGTTAAGGTGCCAAAGATAATTACCAGACAGAGCAGTGCTGATTTAATTGATTCTACCACATTTGGTTTAAAGACAAAGGCCAATGTAGGGAAGGAGCAGTCAAGCAGAAACTGCCTTTCCTGCCCAGAAAGTGATCACACTGTTATAGAAATATGTCAGTGGGGGGTCAAGCAAACTCCTTAAAATGTCTTGGTAACATATACTAAGACCGAGTTGGTGTGGGTTCCCGTCTTCCATGGGTCTAATATTCAGGCATAGGCTGGAGAGATAGAACAGAGGCGCCTCAGGCTTCTGAAGCAGAGGACCAGATCTTGCCACAAAAGTGGGAAGTTGGAGGGCTTGGGAATGATCTGGCAAAGGTGGTGGCCTGAGAGGAATTCCTAGAATGAGTTGGAGGAAATTAGAGAGAGATAATTCCTCACAGAGCAGGTGAAGTACATATTTTACCCCTCCAATGAAGAAACATTGAACAAAATAAAACCCAAGTACCCAGATTCTCACATATACAAAACTTGTTGCCACACCTCCTTAACACAATGGGTAAGCTGTCCTCACTCCCCCCCCCCCCCAGGACTTCATAGTCATGATTCACACCCAAGGTCATAGATATCTGGAATGTGTCTAGGGAGAGGGAGGAGTCTGAAGCCATGAGGCCTTGGGAAGCCATGAGCTGTGGTGTCAGGATGCTAGTTGGGGTTATGGGGAAGTCTCCATTCACCCCATGTCCCACCTGACCCACTGCAGGCCCATTCTAGAGGGAGCTTTGCTTTTCTGCTCTTGCCTTTCAGATCAGAAACCAGATTATAGCTGCCTCACACAGAAGCAAGACTCCCTTCCTTTGCGTGCATACCACACATCTAGGTCTGGGGTTTGGATAGGTATGAGAAAGAGGGACACATCCTACTAAGGCTTGTCTTAGTGACCTGGAGATATGTGACATGTGCACACAGGTGACCAGGACAGTAGAAATGGATTGTCTTACAGTTCTGGATTCTGGAAGTCTGGGCCTGAGGTGTCAGCAGGGCAGCTTTCTTCTGAAGTGTTTTTCCTTAGCTTGCAGACAGCCACTGCTCCCTGAGTCTTTTCATGATCTCTCTTCATGCTTTGGGGCCGATTATCCTTTGTTATAAGAACACCAGTCAGAATGCATTAGCACTTTCAAGGCCTCAACAAGTCAATTCCCTTATTACCGTTCCCTTCTCAAAATACAGTCACACTCTGATTTTGGAAATTAGGACTTCCACACTAGTAGGTGTTAGAGATATCTGTGTGTGGGGTGATGAAGTGGACACAGTGAAGAGTGAAAGGCATTTGCACCCTCCCTAACACTGAGCGGCTTCACTTTAGTAGTGGGATGACAGAACTGCCTTCATGATGATGGAGCAGGACAGAACACTAATGAAGAGATCTACCCTTGGGCTCAAGAGAGCAGGGTCATTCCTCCTTGTAATGGTGACAAGACTCTCCTTGACAACACTTTGTCAGTCTATCCTGGGTCCTTGCTGATTGAACTTGACCTTGGACTTCATTCTATGTTCTGGTGGAATCCAATTTTATCTTGAGTCTCACTGTATCAGTTTAGCAAAAAGCCTCTATCCTTAGTGTCTGACCATGCTGAGTATATTAGCATTCTGACCTGCCCTCCAGCGAGAATGCTGTTACATTTGTCTAATGAGAATCCTCTTTACTCCTCAGGTTTCCTCTAAATAGCTTTCTAGCCACTGACCCTGGATTGTTTATAAATTTCCACTTGACCTTAAGTCAGAGTTGAGCTCAGAATTTCATGTAGAACTGAGTTTTAGACCTTTCTCTCCCCCTAAATAAAGCAACTTTTAAAATTCACAAGGCCAATCTGTCTTGTCCTCTACAAGAATCTGGTGAAATTCTGTCTCACCTTGGTCAGGAAGGGGGTCATCAAGAAAACAAACAACAAACGTTAGGATGGAGAGTGGGGAAAAGGAGCCCGAGGTGGGAATGCAGATCAGTGCTGTGGCAACCAGGAAAGCAGCTCCTCAAAAGACTGTTAGGACTCCCAGTGATCCAGCTGTTCCCTCTCTGGATGCAGCTGCTTACAGCGCCTCACTGCAAATCTCCCCACCTGTCTCAGTTCTAACTGAGACAGCATTGATTTCTTTTCTCTCAGCCCCCAACCAATACAGCTCTGAAAGCCCTCCATTGCTGAGCCAGCCTGTTTTCCTGACCTCTGACTCCAGAAGTAAGGCTTTCTCTCCTTCTCTTTTCCATTTCCCTCCTCCCAGCATCTACCAAGATGCTACTACATGATGCTATCAAGATTACTACAGCTTGCCTCCTCTGTTCTCTGTCTCTGTCTCTTTCTGTCTCTGTCTCTCTCTCCTGAGTCCATGTTTTAACTTGCAGAAGAGACTCTATGTTCTTGACACAGCATTCCTGATTCAGTAGACCTGGAGCAGAGCAGTGAATCTGCATTTTTAAAAAACAGGTTCTGATTAGGGGAACATACTTGGAAGACCTAGACAACCAAGGAGGAGAATACTGAAGACACTTCAACACTGACAACATAATAGTTTCTGCCTAAAAGACTAAAAGGAGAGAAGTCGGTTGAAATTTTACTTAGTGTATTAGTTTACAAAAATACACAGAGTGTTTATGAGAAGATGGTTGTAATTGGACACCTTTGTGTTTTTTTCCATATATATATATATATATATATATATATATATATATATATATATATATTCTGCTACATTTTCAAACTTCAACCATGACTTCAGTATGACTCTAGGTAGCATACTGGATTAGATTCAGGACTTGGTGGATTCGAGGCAAGGGCCATGGTAGATGTTTCAGATTTTGGCTGATGTTAGAGTTCTGTGGGAATTTCCTGAGGGACTCCAGGGTCTTGTATCCTGTTGTGATATTTTGTTTGCGCTCTAACAAATAAAGCTTGCCTAGAGATCAGAGTGCAGAGCTAGCCACTAGAGGCCAGGCAGTGGTGGCACACACCTTTGATCCTAGTACTTGGGAGACTCATGCCTTTAATCCCAGCCTTTGGGAGGAGGAAACAGGAAATAATATGGCTGGGCAGAGAGAGGAAGTGATAAGGCAGGGTGGAGACAGGAACTCAACCCCTTTTGGTCTGGGGATTCGGTAGAGATAAGAAGTCTTTCTTTTTTTTTTGGTTTTTTGAGACAGGGTTTCTCTGCGTAGCTTTGCGCCTTTCCTGGGACTCACTTGGTAGCCCAGGCTGGCCTCGAACTCACAGAGATCCTCCTGGCTCTGCCTCCCGAGTGCTGGGATTAAAGGCGTGCGCCACCACCGCCTGGCGATAAGAAGTCTTTCTAGTGGCTGGCTGCTCTGCTTCTCTGATCTTTCAGCTTTCACCCTGATATCTGACTTTGGGTTTTTATTAAGACCAATTACAATTTTCTGCTACAGTGTCCCAGTAAAAGTAATTGGACAGAGACACCTGGATAGTGGCAGAAACAGGAATAGCTTATTAGAAAACATACACTTTGAAGCTGGAGAAAGTTTAGAAGCTCAGTTGCAGCGATGTATAAAGGATAGGGACTTTGATGCCACATTCTGTGTTGTTTGGCTCTTTTGCATGGTGGTGTTTTCTGGGGGCCTGGGTGAGTCCTGGCAACAGCTTCCTTGTGTGCTAATTTTGCAGCCCTTATATAAAGTCTTGCCCACTCTGCCCTTCTCCCTGATTCCTCACCTCTCTGCTAGTGGCTACCCTTAGGAACTACAGGCCAATGTTTAGGACCATCATGGTCTCCATTAGGAATGGGCCTGTAGTCTGGGCTGGATGTTCCTCCAGAACATTCAGGGCCATTCTGTTTTCCACACCGTATCTTATTTTAAGCCCTAAGCAGTGAGGAGCCATCAGTAAAGTGTTTTCCTGGGGACCTAGTTTGACATTCATGCTGGCTCACATCCATTAGCAACTGCTCAGGCCTCTCTCTCTCTCTCTCTCTCTCTCTCTCTCTCTCTCTCTCTCTCTCTCTCTCTCTCTCTCTCTGTAAAAGTTAGATCAGGGAACTAGTGGAGCCAGTCCAGAGACTGGGTGAAGTGTGTTCTCAGTCTCTCAGCTTCTTTAAAGGTGTGATAATGAAGCTTGAAGCTTTTTAGTCTAGTATACTCTTATTTACTGAATGGAGGGTCTCAGCCTTCAGTGGGGTGCGTATTGCAAGAACAGGAGGGGTCAGTCTCTTTTTGATGTCCATAGTCATCTTCTGATTACCAACTTGAAAGGACCCTTACTTTCTTTTTTCCCCTTTATTGAAAATAATTTTTGCTAACAATATATCCTGATTATGATTTCCCCTCCTCCTACTCCTCCCAGTTCCTCCCGATGTCACCTCCCATCAATTTCTATTCTCTCTCATTAGAAAATAAACAGGCTTCTAAAAGATAATTGTGGTTATATTGTGTCCCTCAATATATTGTGGACCCTAATAAACTTTTCTGGGGCCAGAGAACAGAACAACCACTAGATAGACATAGAGGCCAGAAAAAGGTGGCACACACACCTTTAATCCTAACATTCCAGAGGCAGAGATCTATCTGGATCTCTGTGAGTTCAAAGCCACACTGGAAACTGCCAGGCATGGTGACACACACAAGCCTTTAATCTCAGGAAGTGATAGCAGGAAGCAGAAAGGACCAGGAACTAGAGTCCTGTTAAGCTTTTAGGCTTTTAGCAGCAGTTTAGCTGAGATCCATTCGGATGAGGATGCAGAGGCTTCCAGTTTGAGGAAACAAGATCAGCTGAGGAATTGGCGAGTTGAGGTTAGCTGTGACTGGTTCTGTTTCTCTGGTCTTTCAGTGTTTATTCCAATACCTGCCTCTGGGTTTGTTTTTATTAATAAGACTGAATAAGATTCGTGCTACAGATAATGATAAAATATAATAAGATAAAACAAGAATTACCACACTGGAGTTAGACAAGATAAACAGAAGGGAAAGAGCCCAAGAGAAGGCACAAGAATTAGAGACCCAGTCCCATAAAAATACTAAACTGGAAATATATATTATACAGAGGACCTGGTGCAGACCCATGCAAGTCCTGTGCATACTGCTTCAGTCTTTGTGAGTTCATATGAGCTTTGACCAGGCTGATTTAGAGGGCCTTATTTTCTTGATGTCTTCTTTCCTCTCTTGCTCTTACACTTTGTCTGCCTTCTCCTCCACAGGGTTCCCTGATGGGAGGGATTTGATAGAGTCATCCTGTTTAGGGATGGGCTGAATGATCTAAGGTCTTTCATTTCTTGCTCAATGTCAAGCTGTAGGTCTCTGTATTTGTTCCCATGTGCTGCAGGAGGAAACTTCTCTGATGATGGCTGAGAAAGGCACTGATCTATGAGTACAGTAGAATGTCATTAGGAGTCATTTTATTGCTACTTTTTATTTGTTGCTTGTTTGTTTAGAACAATAATATTTGGTTTTATCTTAGGTCCCTGGGCTATCTAGTTTTCGGTTCTTGGTCACCCAAGCAGTGTCAAATATGAGTTCCATCTTGTGGAGTAGGCATTAAATTAAGTCAGATATTGGTTGGTTATTCCCACAAGCTCTGAGCCACGATTGCCATAGTGTATCCTGCAGGTAGGACACCATTGTAGATCAAAGGTTTGTGGATGGGTTGTTGTTTCTCTTTAGGTAGCGAGCAGAGTACCTTCCTGTACCAAAGAGATGCTAGATTGTAAGGGTGAAGGCTCTCTATAGGCACCAGTTCAACCTTGCCATGTTCAAGAGTTGCATTGCCCAAACAGTTCCCTCAAGTTCTCATCCCCTCATCCCTCCACCCCTACCCAGGAGATCTCTTCTATTTTCCTTTCCCAGGGAAATCCATGCATCCCTCTTTGGGCTCTCTTTAGTGCAGGAGGCAGTTTGCAGGAGGATAGAGGGCTAGTGAAAAACCTAGTGCCAGGGAAACTCCCAGGAATCCATAAGGATAACCCCAGCTAAGATCACTAGCAATAGTGGAGAGGTGCCTGGACTGACAATCTACTGTAATCTGATTGGTGACTGTCCTAATTGTCATCACAGAGCCTTTATCCCGTAACTGATGGAAGCAGATACAGAGATCCACAGGCAAACACTGGGCAAAGCTCTGGGAGTCCTCTAGAAGAAAGGGAGGAGGGTTTGTATGAGCCAGGGAGTTCATGATGGAGGAACCCACAGAGACAGCTGATCTGAGCTTGTGAGAGCACATGGACTCTGGACCAACAGTTAGGGAGCCTGCATGGGACTGACCTAGGCCCTCTGCTTGTGTGTGACAGTTGTGTAGTTTGGTCTGTTTGTAAGGCTCTTATCAGTGAGATCAAGACCTGTCCCTGGTACTTAGCTGTTTTGGAGGAACTCTTTTCCATTCTGGATTACCTTGTCAAGCCTTTATGTGGGGGAGAGGAGCTCAGTCTTACCTGAAGTTGGTGTATCATGCTATGTTTAAGCCTGTAGGAGGCCTGCCCCTTTCTAAATGGAGACAGAGGAGGAGTGGGTGGATGAGGAGGGGGTAGATGGGAGTGAGGGGGAAGGTAGAGGAGGAGAGGAGGGAGAGGAAACTGTGGTTGGTTGTAAAATAAAGGAAAAAATGTTAATCATTAATGAGAGAGAGAGAGAGAGAGAGAGAGAGAGAGAGAGAGAGAGAGAGAGAGAGAGGAGAGAGAGAGTTGCATTGGTGTTTTCAGCAAGTGGGGGAAATGACCCTTTCTCATCAAGAGAGTATATAAATTGTGGGGGCACACGCCCACATTTTCCCCCAGGGTACTCTTGAGCAAGGAGAAATGAGGACTACATAGATAGAAATATAGAGAAGAGAGACAGTTTGAAACGTAGGATAGCTTCGGGAGGATCTGGGTCAAAACCCACCAGCCCCTTCTGTCTCTATGAAAGGGTCTTTAAAGGAATACCAAGGGGTGGAGCAAAAGACCTTCTCCCAGCACAGCCAAATGCAGATGATCCCAGACACCTGGTAACCATGCACATGGTCAAGCCATCTCCTAATGCAGCCCTGCTGTATAAGGCAAGCTGAGATCTCACTAGGAAACCTTTGTGGGCTCCCACAATAAACAAAATAAAAAAACCCCAACCCACTTGAGCAAAAGATTTGTTTATTATTATTTATCAAAAGTTATTATTAATTATTAATAATAAATCATTCAAGAAGGAAAGAATGGGTCATGATGCCTGGGAGGCACCTTTGACTTCAGCATGGGGAGGTCCCAGACTGACTATTGGAGAGGGCATCCCTCCACTTATCTACCTTTCAAGAAGCAGGAAAATTCTAAGTCTGTGTTTGATTATCAATTTGGAAGGGAATTCACCACATACAGGGTTTTCTTAGCTCCATCTCAGATAGTTTTCTCAAGACTTTAATTGAGTCACAGAGTACTCAACATATTGTCAGGAATTTATTAATTATTTTTTAAGGCATTTTATACAAGAGTACTTTATTTTTATTGAAAACATATTTTTTTCACACAATATATTCCGACTATGGTTTCCCTTCCCTCAGCCCCCCCCAAAAATCTCTGCTACTTCCCCACCCACTCAAATCCACACTCTTTCATTAGAATACAAATAAACATATAAAAATATATAATAAAATAAAATAAAGTAAAAACAAAGCAGAATAGGACAGAACAAGCAAACACACACCAAAAAAGAGCTGAAGAAAAAGTGCAATAAACACATTCAGATATACACACACACACACACACACACACACACACACACACACCAAAACAAAACCAGAAACCACAATATGTAAGCAAAAAAAAAAAATCTGTAAGATTGAAAAAAAAAAAAAAGCCCAGACAAAGCATTGTGAGACAAAGAAATGTCATTGAGTTTCTTTTGTGTTGGCCATCTACTCCTGGGCCAGGGGCCACCTGCCCCTAAGTGTGGTTTGTATACCCAGTGCAATTCTGTTGGAGAAAAGTAATTTTTCCTTTGAGAGTAGTTTTCAGTTGGTTAGGGGTGGGGCCTCATATCCACTTCCCGTTGCGGTGCTGGGACCTCATCTGGCTTAGACCTGTGCAGGCCCTGCGCGTGCTTCTACAGTCTCTGTGAGATCAGTCCTGTTGTGTCTCGAAGGCCTTGCTTCCTTGGTGTCTTTCATCCCCCTCCCTCTGCCACCCCAAAGTTCTCTGAGCTGTGAGGGGAAGATTTGATGGAGACATCCAGTTTAGGGCTTAGTGTTCCAAGGAATCTGACTCTCTGCACTTTGTGTTGACGGGAATTTAAAACAGAACTTTTAGTTCTTTACTGCGACAGTAGAGCTCTTTGTTACCCATGTAATGGGACCAAGACAATCACCCGTGAGTGTGTGAGCATCTGTGAGGGGATATATGCATTTCAGGGTGGATATGTTGATTGGGAAGGGTGTTGAGGTAAGAATATGTGCTTGTGAAATAACTTTTGTGTAATTTGTGTGAGTGTATGATAGTGTCTACCCAGAGCATGCAATCACACCCACTTTGAGGAGGTAGAGGCTGTGCGTGGAACTGGAGCCTTTTGCTATCATCAGAGACCTGGGCCTGTATTGGGCCTATATTTTCAGAGTGAGTAGATGAGTGAGAGGAATCCCTGCCTCTTGCTTCTAGTTGCCCTACGATGACCTACCCTTCTTCCCTTTCCTCCTTCCTTCTTTCCTTCCTCCTTACTTGATGCCTTCCTTTATTTCCCCTGTCTAGCCATTCCTCCCCCTCTTTCCCTCTGTTCCCAACAGAACTTAAGATCAGATGGTCAAACCTAATGGGAAGGAAAAGATAGATATGTGGTTGTTTCATTGAGTTTTTATTGCTGTTTATTATTTGTATGCAATAATGGATTACATTGTAACATTTTTGCATATGCATATAACATTTATTGATTGTAGTCATTCTCTTTATTAGTGTGCTTAAGATTGGTAGGCTCTGTTCATGTCAGGCAACCTACTGCACAGGTGGTGCTGATGGCCTTTGCTGACAAATATGAACCAATAGACTTCATGTCTGCAGGAATAATAGGGCTGCCTTTGGAAGCTGCTGGCACTGGCATAGTTGCTTAGTTACAAGTAGCTGAGGGAGTCAGCTTCACCAGGGGTGTCTGGAGTTGTGGGACAGGGCACAGATTTTTCCTAGCTTCCTGTCTTGGAGCAGGGAGGTCCTGCCACGTGGTGGCTTTTCTCATCACTCTTCATTTGTCCTCAGTGCTAGGAACACTTGAACTATACTTAGAATTAAAAAAAAATTGTTATTTACTTAAATGAAAATCTATGTGTCCTGTGTTCTCATTTGCTAAATCTGACATTTCTGCCTTGAGGTATCAGCTGTCTAGCATGTCATGTGATGCCCTGTGAAAGTCGCATGGCTGTTCCCTTTGCTTTGGATGTTTAGACTTTAAGGAGTAATGAATCCTACTTGTTCTCTCTGTAGCTAAGTGAACCTCTTTCCTACCATGGAAGCTGTAAGGATGAGATGTTGTAGTTAGGCAGCAGCTTCAGTAACAGGATAAGCTGAGTCTGAGGCAAGAGTCCATTGCCAAAGGGTTATTGTTTGCAATATAAATTTATTCCTTTTGCAATTTAATGGGACTAAGTTAAGGCACAGATGGTCATGATACCTGTTCAGATAGTTTCTCTATAGTGGAAGATTTAAATGAAGTAATTGCATGGTCCTTTGCTCTGAGTTCATCTAACTAACTCTTCAGTGGACTATAGGGAGGTCAAGGGTTATAATGCATTGTAGTAAGAGGATGGTTCTATGTTTCTATTCTGCTTTATAGACCTTGAGTACACACCGAGAATGTTGTCATGTACCTATGAACAACTATGACCAGCACAGGAAGATATTTCCAATAGTGGCTCTCATATCCTGTTTAATTGGACTTAAGGCCTGCTCAATAAGAGAGAAATCATGCCTGGTACTGGAAACCTAGCCACTTTCCTGGGGCTGGTGAGGTCATGGACCTTGGAGGAGAACCAGCTACCACAACTTTTCTACATCAGTATAATTTTTAACTGCATACTAAATACTTACCCTTATACCCACAGACAAGAATAGCTTCATTGAAGAAACTTCTCTTTGCAACAGAGGGAGACCCTTACAGAAAACCACAGGTTGTCAAAATTCAGAGAAAAACTGATAGTGGGGTGCCCAGCCCCAGTGGATACGTCTGTAACACAACTCTTGCACCTAAGGCTCAGGTGCGAACATCATGGAAGTGGGGATGTACTTATTATAAGACTCAGACCAGGAAATCTGCTGAGATACTCTTTCCTGGGAATGACCCATGATAGTTCAATGATACGGTTGCATAGATAAGACTTGAACATGGAAATCATCAATAAACATCCTAACATTGAAGGAGGAAACCTCAGGAGCAGGGCCTCCCATCCCTAGACAAAGAACCACAGGCAACTACGGAATGCTCAGAGCAGGAGAATAAGTGTCCCTGGGGATGAGTCTCATAACTGATTATCCAGTACCAAGGGGTCAGCCCTGAAATCATATGTATCCAAGCAACAGTAAAAAACACACACATATATATATATATATATATATATATATATATATATATATATGGTGTGTGTGTGTGTGTATGTGTGTATAACCATAATGATTAAGGAAAAAGAGGCCATGAATTTGAGAAGGAAGGGGTGGGGATAACATGAGAGGAAGGGAAGGGAGGAAATGATGCAATTGTAATGTAATTTTTAAAAAAATACGAAAAGAAAATGTCATCTCTGGGCACCTGTCTTAGCTGCTTTTCCAATTGCTATGATAAAATACTCTGACAAATTAAAGAAGGAAGCGTTAATTGTGACCCCTCTTGGCTCAGACTTAAAAAAAAAATCATCCATCCCTCAGTTAAAAGGCACAAAGAATTACTACTTTTTCTTTCCTGGTTGTAGAAAGAAGTGGAAATTTTCATAGGAACGCCTTGAAATTTGCTTCAGTGTTCAGTTCTGCTGTCTAGAAGTCTGAAGCATTCCTACTGTGAGGTACATGAATTGGCATCCGCAGGCTGGTTCCTACATAGATGGCAATCTCCTAGCTGTTCCAACCCTGAGTCAATGCAGATGCAGAGATCTTGGCACCCTAGTCTTATGTGATAGTGTGAAATTGTCCCAAACATATAACCAGCTGTTTCAGATTATTCTGTGAATTGCAGTAATTTTGGTAATTAGGACAAAATACTCTAATTTTTTTTCTTGGCAAAACATTTTAATGGCTGATACCCTCTGACCTTGAAGGAAAGCTCTTTGTCCCATCAGCAGATAACTCAGAAGGTGATTAATTAAGCCCAATTAATACAGTCATTTCTACAATAGCGACTTGGACAGCTCATTAATGAAAATGTTGAAAAGACAGAGCAATTTTTCCTTCCTGTTTCCCCCTCAAAATTGAAAACAGAGTGTGGTAGAGGCTCTCTACTGCCCTGGTTTTCAGTGATATAAATGTGAGGATACAGTGCAATCCATTCTGGTCCTACGCTTGAGACTAGAATTCTCTGTGAGGTTCCTACATGCAGCCAGACCCGTTTGTGGAGTGAGGCTTTTGAATTTAATGTCATCGAAAAGCAAAGAGCCCTGTCAACATCTTGAATCTTTTATTCTCATCTCACTATTTAGCTTTGATGAACCCCTATTTCAAACAGCAGGATTTATCTTGTTAAAGTCCTGTGTTTTCTGTTCTCTCCTTCCAGTGACCTTCCAGGAGTCTTTGAACTTCCAAAAGAAGTTCATGTTTTGTCCATGTTTTTAAGAGCTACACACACACACACACACACAAATCTATATACACCATATTCAGAGGCATGCATGTGTTTTGTGAACTTTTGTGTATTTGTTTTTCTGTTGCTGGGGATAGACACAGGATCCTGTACATGCTAAGGGTGTCCTACTGAGGGGTTCTGTTCTGTGGACCTGATGATACTGAGCACACCATGACCTTCCTGTCTAGTACCAGTATTTAGACCAACTGTCCTTCAATTGTAGCTCTGTCTTGTCCTTGGTAAATGAGAGAAAAACATGTACAACTGTAGCTGTGATAAAAAGATGTAAATTGAATTATTTGTATGCCAGAGAAGGCTTCAGCGATGGAGTTTCTAAATTCAGATTTCTCAAGATAAATTAAAGCCAATGGATGTGGACCTGATAAGAGCATCTTGATTCGAATTCAGTCATCAAGTACCTAATTTCTAGACGTTTATTTGCACATTGCTAATGGAATGCTATTTGGAAAGGCAGAAGGTAGAACTGAATTTATTTCCTTTGAAGTAAAAACTCCTCCTTTGGGATTTCAGGTAGACCAATTTATTATCACAATAGCTGACCATCCCCACGTGTGAAGGGCAGAGCAATTTCAATAATTTTACTCCAGGGTCTTTGATTTATAGTTTCATTTTTTTCTGACTCAGGGAAGTCGTACCTTCATGTATTCATGCTGACATTTGGTAATAATTCCAGTGCCATCCTGCTGAGTATTTACAGCTCCTAGAATGTCCCAGGAGCCACAGGGGCCACCCTCTCACCAGACACATTTATACATCCAACTTTGAGTTGTAGCACACACTTACAAGAGGAAAAATGAGCCATCCCTAAGGAAGATGAGCACAGAATGGTCCACAAGGAAAGATTTTGCATATATTGAAATCCATTGCATTGTATTTGAGAGTGCCAGACAGAAGGTTATGTGATAGAGATTCTTTTTAAAAAGTCATTTCATGAAACGGTATTCATGAAGTGGTTTCTTCAGGTTGTTCAGCTAAGATCCTGGCCCAGAATTAATATAACAAGCAGTAGTAATTTTTACTGTTTTTGAGATATTTGGCAGATATTATAACACATTTTCATAAGACCTCTATAAAGTAGATATTATCCCAATTTCATTAAATGAGTAAATGAGGTTGGCATGCATTACATAGCATTCAAAAAGTTAAAATTAATTCATTTATTGGAAGATATTCATATTAAGGTCTGTCTCACCTCAAGACTATATGCTGTCCTCATCTCTGTGTCAGCCCTCTTTAGAAGTATCATCTCTCTTGGAATTAGGTAATGAAGTGAAAGTGAATGAGAGAATTCATCGAGTTCATAATACCTAAAAAGAGCACGGTGTGAAGCTATGAATGTCTCAAGGCCAGTCTGTAAGAGCTAAAACTGTATGACATTTTAGAGTTTAATCACCTTCTCCTCTGCACTTTGCCCTGATACTGTAACTTCAAGTTCTAGGTCAGTATTCTAATCTCATCCAGCCAGGTCATCCTGAGCAGCAGAGTGCATTGTTGACAAATGGGAAGACTAAGCCCACCGACAGGGTCTTGTTTTTGTTACCAAGAGACAAAGGGACCCCGTGTGTGTGTGTGTGTGTGTGTGTGTGTGTGTGTGTGTGTGTGTGTGTGTGTGTGAGAGAGAGAGAGAGAGAGAGAGAGAGAGAGAGAGAGAGAGAGAGAGAGGGAGAGAGAGAGAGAGAGAGATTCTCAGTTTCATAGATAAAGTAATTTTAAAATGGATTCAAGGGAACTAGAAAACAAGTTTATTGGATTTTGACAAAAAAAAAAAATAGCGCAGGGCAACTGTAAATCTAGGTAGCTACCAAGAAGAGGAGGATGCTTCTTTCTCCTTTCTTTTCATTTCTTTCTCCTTTCACATAGTATTTCAAATTTTAAGGAGGACAATTTCAGAATGTACCCTTTCTTAAAATTTGTGTGTTATCAAGGAAACAGGATGTAGGGGCCAAAGCTGATTAGGAAGGGGAAAGGCCCACCCTCAATGAGTTCTGAGCTGGATCATTATCTGACTAGCTACCTAACATTTTTACTGGGTGTTTGAATGTCTTTGGGGATCATAACAAGTTATCAGTCCACCTCCTGAATCTTTGATGTCTGTGACACACTGCAAAATTGGTATCTTATAGGGCCTCCTATTAAGGTGATTGATTAGACCAGATTGCTAATCAAAAGGACATATCACACTTGCTCTGGGGAGATTTCTCTAGAGATACTTTCATGCTTATCTAGTGTGTTTTAAAAACGTTCTTAATTGAAATAGAATTATAACACTTTTCCCCCAACTCCCTCCAGCCCCTCTATGCTACTCTCCCTTGAATACCTCCCATGTTCTCCTTCAAGTTTCTAGCATCTTTATTATTATTATTATTACACACACACACATGCACAAATATATATAAAATACAACCTGCTGAGTCCATTTTTATTGTTTGTATATATATGGTTTAGAGGCTGACTGCTTTGCACTGGACAACCAATAAGGGGACTCATTCCTGGGAGAAGTTAATTCTTCTCTCATCAGTTCTTAATTGCCTGTAGTTCTTTTGTCTAGGAAGTCTTGTATGAAACAGTCTCTCCAGTGTATTTTTACATTACTGAAACCTTAAGTTTCCTGTTGTAAACTTAGTAGAGCTAAAACATAAACTGAGATACAAAAGCATGCAGTATATTCCAAAAGAAAGTGAAAGGAACTAGGAGAACCACCTATGAGAATTCAGGTCAATAAGGAATGACTCAAAGCTTTGTTCCTTATCTTCATTATTTAGATGTCTCCCCTCGAGTGTGTTTTCATCCTTCACTTTAATAGTTCCCAGTATCCTCTACCTTACTATTTGAGTCTAGAGGACAGATCTAGGTCCAGCATTTCTAGGTTCTTATGCTTTATCCTATGAAGTTACACATAGTTAGTTACAGGAAAAAAGGTAGTTATTAAGGAGAAATACAGACAGACATTATCTGTGGTTATTAATCACACAGATGGGAAGAGAAAGACCACTGACTCAAAACATGGCCAAATTAATTAAACTAAGCAATTAATAAAAGCAAGCTTTAAAAAATTTGTTTACACGGGCTGTCTCCCCTTAAAAGCAGGGTTCAAGAGATCAACATTGGACATGGTTAAGATAAGGGCTTTCATAGTCCAGGAGTAGGAGGTTTCCAAAGGGGATTTGTCAAGCAAATAGTGGGGGTTATAGAGGCAGAACATAAGCATAACAAGTTGGTCATAATAACCTTGTGAAACAAAGACATGGTTGCAAGGTGATCATAACAAGGTAGTCATAACAGCAGGTGGTCAAAACAGCAGGTGGTCATAATAACCTTTTGAAACAAAGGCATGGATGCTGTTTTCTGGAACAGGCAACACAGACCATTTGTAGTTAAGGTTACAGGTGAGGTATAGCCTAATCTTTGAGAAACAAAGGTTTAATCAGGAATGAGCCTGTAGTTTGCCTTTACTGTAAGATGGCTTTCAAGCTTAAGATGGAGGCAGGCTGTTTTTACCATTTCCCACTTGTCTTATGTCCCTGTCAAATCCTTGATAGGGATTATCACTCTTTCTCCAGGGGTAAACAAAATTTGTAATGCATTATAAGATGCATGGCCTGATTATATATCTGTTTGGTTAGCAACAGATTTTTTAAGGCCATATAATCTTGGTATGCCAATAGGATTGTAAATAGTCATTTTGTCCCCTTTGCCAGGGAGTTTCCTTTTGATTTAACATTCTGGCCTTCTGTTGATGATAAGGGACAATGCATTCTCTTCTGTAACTGCTTATCAGTTGAAATTAGGATGTGGTGGTCAGGGCTCAGAAATCATGGAATGTTAGTTAAAGGCCAGGAGGGGATTAGGGCAATGGGCTATTCATCAGAAGCATCTGATTTGCTGACTCAGCTGAAGAGACAGAGTGCAATCACATTGACTTGACTGGTTTACAGTTTACAGTTGGTCAGTTTTCTGCAAATTCAGGACTTTCCAGCTTTATAGGACTACCTGGAACTGGCGTGGTGTAGATTGCCTTTGGGGCAATTTGTAGTCTGCAGCCAATTTCCTCATGGTATCTACTAGCCAATAGAACTCTGTCAAGACAGATATAGACTAAGTACAGAAGTTAGGGTTAAGGACTTAAAGGATATTTAATGGAGCTTCCCCTCATGAACAGGATAGAGGCAGGGAAGCTTAGGCTGTTGACAGGAGTCCTAAGCTGGAGTCCATTTGACCTGTGAGAGGTGGATCTAAGTTTTTATGACTTTTTCAACTCCATGAAACTTATGTTATCATTATAATCTGTATTGAAATCAATATTGTAGAAAAAGCAGCCAATAGGGATCTATAATACAGCTCAGTAGAGTCATGCCTTCAAGTCACAGCAGGAGCTGTCACTTTGGATTAAAAAGTACAGACCTTTTTTTTCTGTCTATGGGGCTGGATATATAGATTGGACAGAGATATTTTTAGTATGATGAGAAGCATCTTTTTTTTTTTCAAAATTTCCTTTATTTTTTTGCTTTCAATACATCCTGACTGCATTTTCTCCTCCCTCCACTCCTTCAAGTCCCTGCCCTCCTCAATTCCCCTCCCTGCTAGATCCAGTCCTCCTCCATTTCCCATCGGAAAAGAGCAGGCCTCCCAGGGATCAACTAAACACCACATAACAAGATACAATAAGACTAGGCACAAATCTCATATTAAGGTTGGACAAAGCAACCCAGTAGGAGGAAAAGGGTCCCAAGAGCAGGTGAAAGAATCAGAAACACCCCAGCTCCCACTGTCCCACAAAAACACCAGGCTAACAGCCATAACATATAAGCAGAGGAACTAGCACAGATGCATGTAGGCTCTGTGATTACCTCTTCAGTCTCTGTGAGCCCCTTTGAGTTCTGCTTAGTTGATTCTGTAAGCCTTTGTTCTCCTGGTGTTTCAACCCCTCTGGCTCCTGTAATTCTTCTTCTCCCTTTTCTGCTGGGTTCCCTGAGCTCCAAGGTGAGGAACTCAATAGAGATTTCCAATGTGGGCCCTCTCTCCACCTAATGTTTGGCTACAGTTCTCTGTATCTGCTCTTATCAGCTGCAGGTGGAAGTCTCTCTGATGACAATTGGGTTCTGATGATAGTCTATGAGAACAACAGAATGTTATTAGCAATCATTTTATTAAATAATTTTATTGGTTTTTTTCCCCCTGTATCCTAGGTCTCTGGGCTACACAGTCTCCAGCTCCCAGTGATCCAGGCAGTGTCAGGCATGGGCTCCCTCTTTTGGCTTGGGCCTCAAATTAGAGCACTTATTGGTTGGCCACTCCCAGAAGTTCTGCACCTCCATTGCCCCAGCACATCTTGTAGATTGCATAGACTGTAGGCTGGAGGCTTTGTGGCTGGGTTAGAGTCCCAGTCCCACCATTGGAAGCCTTGCCTGGTTACAGAGGATGGCTGGCTCAGGCTCTGAATCTTCCATGACTAGGCGTCCTTGCTAGTTTCACCCTTGTAGAACCCTGGGAATTTCTAGGGTGCTAGGTTTCCACATCGTCCCTCTCAATACCCTCCAATTCCAATCATTTCTCCCCATATTCTCTCCCTCCATTCTTCCTCCACCTGATCCCTTGGCTGTTCCCTTTCCATCCCATCCCCCAGTCTACCCACAAACTATTCTATTTCCCTTTCTCAAAGAGATCCATGCATCCCCCATAGCTCCCTCCTTGTTACTGAGCCTCTCTAGGTCTGTGGATTGCAGCATGATTATCATTTACTTAACAGATAATATCCACCTGTAAGTGAGTACATACATATTTGTCTTTCTGGGTCTGGGTTACCTCACTGAGGATGATTTTTTTTCCTAGTTCCATCCATTTGTCTCCAAATTTCATGATGTCAATTTAAAAAAAGAGCTGAATAGTACTACACTGTATAAATGTACCACATTTTCTTTTTAATTTTTTTCAGTTAATCTTGCCATAGCCATTTTGCTCAAGTGACATGTTGTTGTCCAAATTGTAATAATATGTTGTTTTTCTCAGTTTATAGTTTTAACTACTGAAGATTTTTTTTCCCATGTTTGTTTCCAAAGTACGCATCCATTACATAGATGGGCTATTCACCTTTGGTCTACTAAAAGTGTAACTTTTGAGAATAAATTTGTTTCTCCATTACATTACAATACACTATATTTTGCTCCCTGAGTAATAAGATAATCTCATTTCTGTGGGGTTTGCAGCATTTAAATTCTCATGACAATATAGACTGTTTATTTCTGTCTCTTTTAAATAATTTTTTATTGATTCTTAGGGAATTTGACATCATGCAGCCCAATTTTACTCATTTTCCAGTTCTGCTGTATGTGCCCTTCACCCTTGTGGTGGTCTTCACTGAAGGAAAACTAAAAGAGAAATAATAAAAATAAAAAATAAAAATAAATAAAATACAAATAATAATACTACAAGCAAACAGAGAAACAAAGCAACCCCAAAGCCCATTTCACGCCTCTGTCTTTCTTGCCTTGCCATTGTTTCTTAATTTGCCTTGGTGGCAGTGGGAGCTGGGGCATATCATGCAGCTTCACTTGCAAATGTTCACTGCAATGAGTTGTTGGTCAAGATAAAGGCCTCTGGCTTCTGGTACACCACTAATACTGAACCCTCGCCCAAACTCTTCTCAGATGTCCTGCTGTTGCCCCGAGTTATGAAGACCCTGCAGCTATGGTTCTGTAGGACCAGTCCCTTCACATGCTCCAGCAGGTTGAAGATGGGGTAGATGTTGAGGAGTGCCAGCTCAAAGTCCTGGATGTGTGCCTGGGTGGTAGCTGAGTTGGTCTGACCAGGCTGCCAGAACCACCCCACTCAGAGGGTGGGGCCAGCTCTCTGTGTGCGAATGGTGAGGGATGGAGCCAGCTTTCCCAAGGTGGGGCATGTAGTTCTCCTATTAGGGTCAGGGCCAGGTCTACTGTGCCAGGGTTATTCAGTTCATTAACTCAGGCCCAGTGAGGGGCAGGACCAGCTCAGCACATCCCTTGTACTTCAATGCGTTTCAACACATGGTTGCACGGGCCCCTGTGGTAATATGGACAATGGACATCAATGTGGGGGCCCACAGAGGCTCTCTAGCAAGGCCTAACTCAAGGTCAGAAAGTCTGAACTTGCTTTACCCAGCAGGGCTGCATAATGGAATGATTTGGCTAAAGGCATGATTACCAGGTGTTTTGAAGGGTCTGCACTTGGTTGTACGTTGTGTTTTGATCCTGAAAGTGGGAGGTCTTTTGCCTCTCCCCTTGCTAGTATATAAAAAGCTCATTAGAAATAAACTCGAGGCTGCTGGGTATTGACCCAGGGACCTCCTGAAGCTGTCTTGTGTTTTTGTCTTTTTCTCCATCTATATTTCTATCTAGCATTTCTTAATTCCTCACTCCTCCCCACAAGAACCCATCAACAGGTTGGGAACTCCAACACTGAACCCCGACACATCAACACAGACCCCAACTGTGGCAAGACCACAAACCAGACATGGCCATCAGCAACAGATTGGGCTCAGATGTCACCATGGACCCGGGTGGCAGCCAGGCCTCTCAGATCAGCAGGCAGCCCAGACCCTAATAGGAACCATGGACCTCAACACAGACTTTGGCTGTGGTATGGCTACAGCTAAGGTTTGGAAGTCAACAATGGCTCTGGGTAGCAGCTCAGGCCACCCCCATCTGTATGGCTCTGGTGGCAGCATGACCTTTAGGCACCAACATTGCCTCAGGTGTCAGCCCAGACTCAGTCATTTTCATAACCTTCAGAGGTAACAGGAGCCACTGGCATCAATGCAGGTCCTGGCTATGGTAGGGCCATGGACCCAGACATGGTCCTTAGCAGCAATTCGGGTCTGGTTGACACCATAGCCATGGGTGGCAGTGCAGGCCACTCAGATTGGCATAGCCCCCAGTCACAGCATTTCCCTCAGTTCCCAACACGGCTACAGGTGGCTGCCTAGAACCCAGGCATCCATGTGGCCTTTGGTGGCAACATGGACCATGGATATCAACACAGACTCCAGCTAAGTAGACCACAGACCAGATATTGTCTATGGCAGCAGCCTAGGCCTGGATATCACCATAGCCTTGGGTGGCAGTGCAGGCTACCATGATCAGCATCACCCAGGCTATAGGTGATACAATGAGGTCACATGTAGCAACTCAGACCCCGGGAATCCCCACAGCCCTCAGTGGTTGACAGGAACCATGGAGATCAACACAGACTGTGGCCGTGGCCGGGCTACAGACCCAGACATAGCCCTAGGGAGCAGCCCAGGACCAGATGCCACTATAGCCTTGGGTGGCAATCAGGCTTCTGACATCAGCCTGTTCCTCATCACCTTTGCCTCCCTAGATCTGCCTCTCTTCAGTATGATCCACTCTACCTCCCTCTCTTTCTCCTATCCCACCCTATCTTTGCTCACCATGATGACATGCAACCATCATTGTTGTCATTGGATTGTGTGTGTGTTCATGTGTGCTTCTCTTCTTTTATTTTACTGGTGTGAGATTATTTCCTGTGTTTTCATGAGTATAGTTAATCCTCTTGGGTTAAAGTTTTCCTTTTAGTACGTTCTGTAGGGCTGGGATTGTGGATAGATATTGTTTAAATTTGACTTTATCATGGAATATCTTGTTTTCTCCATCTATTGCAATTGAAAGTTTTTCTGGGTATAGTAATCTGGGTTGGCATCTGTGGTCTCTTAGAGTTTGCAGGACATCTGTCCAGAACCTTCTGGCTTTTATGGTCTCCATTGGGAAGTCAGGTGTAATTCTAATAGGTCTGCCTTTATATGTTACTTGCTCTTTTTCCCTTGAAACTTTTAATATTCTTACTTTGTTCTGTATATTTAGTGTTTTGATTATTATGTGGTTACTGGACATTCTTTTGTAGTTTTATCTATTTGGTGTTCTGTATGCTTCTTGTACCTTTATAGGCATTTCTTTCTTTTGGTCAGGAAAATTTTCTTCTATGATTTTGTTGAAAACATTTTCTGGGATTTTGAGCTGGGTTTCTTCTCCTTTTTCTATTCCTATTATTCTTAGGTTTGGTCTTTTCATTGTGTCTCAGAGTTCCTTGATGTTTTATGTGAGGAATATTTTAGATTTAGTATTTTCTTTGACTGATTAAACCATTTCTTTTATCATATCTTCAATGTCTGAGATTCTCTTTTTCATCACATATATTTTGTTGATGATACTTGTGTCTGTTGCTCCTATTTGTTTACCTAGATTTTCTATTTTCAGAATTCCCTCAAGTTGTGTTTTCTTTATTGTTTTCATTTTCATTTTCAAGTTTTGAACAGTTTTATTTGTTTCTTCCAACTGTCTCTCCTTTATTCCCAGGCTTTCTTTAAGGAATTTATTCTTTTCCCTCAATTGTTTGTTTGTCTTTTCTGTGGGAGCCTTGCTCCCATATTTTATGACAGGCTGGCTCCCATATTTTATGACTCCCATATTTTATGACAGGCTGGCTCCCATATTTTATGACAGGGAACTCTTGAGGAGAGAGGGATAAGAGATATTAGACAGAAAGATATAGAAGGGGAGAGGAAACAGGTAGAAACACAGAATAGCCTCAAGAGGACCTGGATCATTATTCACCAGACCCTCCTGTCTCTTCTAAAGGGCTATTTATAGGACTGCCAAGGGGTGGAGCAAAAGACTTCCCCTTAGCTCAGCCAAGTGTAGACCCTTCCAATCACCTGGTAACCATACATGTGGTCAAGCTATCCTCTAATGCAGCCTGCTGGGTGAAGCAAGCTCAGATCTCAGTAGGAAACCTTTGTGGGCCTCCACACTTTTCTTCAATTTCTTGGGAGGAATTTATTCATTTCCTCTTTAAATACTTTAAAGTTGGTTTTAAGGTCTTTTTCTTGTGCTTCAGCTATGTTGGAATATTCATAGCCTGCTTTGGGAGGGTAGGTGGGTTATGGTGGTGACCTGTTTGTTGCCTTGGCTATTGTTGATTGTGTTCTTATTCTGTTGTCTAGACATCTGGGGTTGGCGTGATTATAGGTCTAGGTGCTGATTTCTGGGTTTGTCTTTGTTGGATGTGTATTTTGTTCCTTGTTTCTGTTTTCGTTCTGGTCTTCTGATTGCTATGGCCTGTGGTTGAGCAGGGGGTCTCTACCCAAGTTGGGATATAGGATATGGTGACATGGAGGTGGGGGGAAGATTTGGGATAGCATGGGGGGGTGCACTAAAAGAGTGGAAAGGACCATGGATGGGGTCCCTACCTGGATTTCTTGTGACCATTGTGGTCTCTGGTAGAGCAGGGAGTCTTTATCTGAGTTGGTGACTGGGATATAGCAATTGATGAGAAGTATCTTCAAGTCTATATTTAGAAGACAACCAGAGGAAATTTAAAATCTTGTGCTGTGACTGATAAGAGTAATCTGTGCTTTACTTCAATGATTAATGTTAAAACTTTGAATTTTTGAAATCTTAATATAACAATAGTATAGTCACTTGTATTTATGTATCTTAAGTCATCTTTTTATATCTTCATAATTTATTTAGATTTTTATATCCTCAAATGTTTATAATTTAAATTATTTTTAGACTCTTATAATTTATATAAACCTTGAACTTTTTTATTCCAATTATTTACCATTAGTCATACATAAGTAGTTGATTACTGAGAGCACTCTTTGCAAAGCAGTTTTCTTTAAATAGTACAAGTTACATTTGAAACCTTTTTATCCTTTAATATGAAGCCCTTTATTAAGATAAACCTGTCTTTGAGTTTTCTTATTCAGCAGGTGACCTAATAGCTTTAGAAAAGTAAGGCCTGGTTTTTATATATGAAATGCATTGATGAGGAAGCTGCTGCGAAACTGATAAAGCTGCAGTTAGCTATCAACACCATCAGTAATCTGAGGATAAATTATGGTATGAAGCATAACTAAGTGGCCTCTGTATCGATTAAAATGATACAGAGACTTACCAGCTATCTGGATGATTACCCTAGTATCTTAGGATTTCTGTTGCTGTAAAGTTGACCTCGGCAACTCCTATAAAGGAAAACACTTCACTGGGGCTGGCTCACAGTTTCAGAGGTTGAATCCATTATCTTCATGATGGAACATGGCGTTTTGCAAGCAGATATGGTGCTAGGAAAGAAACTGGGAGTTCTACATCTCGATCCACAGGAAACAAGAAGTGAACTGTATACCTCACTGCGTGTAGCTTGAGGAAAGGAGATCTCAAAGTCTGCCCTCACAGCGACAAACTTCCTCTAACAAGGCCACACCCACTCCAACAAAGCCACACCTCTTAATAATGCTACTCCCTTTGGGGGCTATTTTCTTTGAAACCACCACACCTAGGTTCTTGTGGTGGTCCCAGTGGTTTCACAGAGGACAGAGGTCTTCAGTACAGCATTACATTTTTAGCTGCTGCACAGAACAGCATCAGCCTTTAGCTTGCCAGACCCAGATGAACTGAGAGACTTTCCCGTGGAGAAGAAACCTGGGAAAACTGGCCTCACTTTGATGAGACAGAGTATGGCAGTTAACCCAACAATATCCATAGTTTGAGTAAAGCCCTAGTGGCAGGCAAAGCAAAGGACAGTTTTGCCTAGTGGTTAGTGTGTTATTACAATCCAGATGGTTTTGTTGGTGTCCCATTGTCTTTTTTGGAGATCTTAGGGTTGGTTGCCTCTAGGATTTGACATTTCTGTCTATTACATGAAGCTTTCTCCATTACACATTTTAAAATCCATATTCAGCAGATCTCTGAAGAGTTTTGAAGGTCATTTATTAAGTATACCTGAGCTAAATAAACTTTACTTGCTTTTAGTTACTTGTTTTAGGTTTAGCCTTGAAAACATATACAGGAGGCTAAATAAAGCTTGTCTCCATAAATGAATTATATTTGCAGGGAATTTGATCATTTATAAGGTGACTACTAATCTGTATGTCTTAATTATCTTTAACAGTTTACAAAAATTAGTATCTTTTATGAGACTAGGATTTTATAGTTTTATCCCTGTTAAATTTAGTTTTAAAATTTACAATTCTTGAATTGAAGCTCTTTTAGTACAAATCATAAATGTAGTCGACAGGGAGACTGGCAATTTTCCTTTCATAGTGCCCCATTGCAGAATATCACCATTTCTAGTATGAGTCAGTTTATCAAAATATCTAAAACTTAACAAAGTTAGCAAAGAAAAGGAAACCAGACATACATTTTTAAGTCAGTCTCTGTTAGCCTGAATAGACCTTAGGTAAGGAGAGGCATTTTATAGGCTCTTTGTCAGACTGCTTAGGACATTGTCTTGGTGCATCATAAGATAGGAATATCAGCTGGCAATTATTCTGGGTGTTTGGGATTCCAGCGTAGCCTTGGGCCTTTAAGTTTTGGGTTGACTTATTTCTTTTAACAAGAACAGTTAGGGGGGTTACAAAACAAGGTTAGTATATTTGGAAGCTTTCCCAGAACTATGGAGTCGGATGGATTAGGTCTTTGTTTTTATTTTGGCTGGTGGTGCTGTCTGTGTGCTGAGTTTTACAGCCTGAATGGTAAGATTACCTATGTAGCTTTCTAATTATTAACACATGTGCTATAAGTTTTAAGTCAGCTTTTATTACAGATTCTACAGATTTTTAACCATATTCAATAAATTTATAAATCTAGAGATATAGAAAGCCCAAATAAGTCTTACAAACCTTGGAGCATGGTTTGTATCTTAGAAAAAGTTTTAGGCAGTTAAATGAAACCAGTAGTTTAATTTTTTTTTAGCTGTGCTGCCTAGCTCATTTTTATTTTTCCTGTCATAAAGTCAGGTGGCTCCCCTGACACAAGACAGAAACTTTCCAACTCCAGAGCCAGCTTTTCAATACAGTAGAATAGCACAAAATAATATTTCAACATTATCCATACCCAGAAGATGTTTGAATCCCTCCTAGATTGAATCCAGTGACCAGAAAGAAAATTTGAAGCTTGGCTAACATGTGGCTGCAGCAAGCAGCAGCATGGGATTTGTGCCTGGGCAGGGAGGAGTGCCACCCAGGGTGGCATGCTGGGGAGAGGCATGCCCACATTGCCCCAGCCTCAGCCAGGCAGCATTGAAGTGGCAGCAGCTAGAGCATTGTCTGGCTCCCATCTCCACATGTAACTTAAAGAAGATTGATGGGGGGCACAGAAGTACACTCAAGAGTTGGAGACAGCAAAATCGAAACCAATACACAGAACACAGGCTAGAGGACTGTCCAGCTCACTAGACTTATTACTCATGTCCTTTGTCTGTTTCAGTCACCTGGAGTTAGAATATACAAAGACAAGCAAAGCACAAGACAAGACAGATTAAAAATATTAACAGAACAGGGACAATGGCAAGGACAACTGGGGTCATTCAAAGATACACCATTTTGACCAAAGAAGTTTTTCTTTTAAACAAATACAAGGCTTTTTCTCAGAGTGTGTGGTTTTCCCAATTCAGCTAGGCCAGGCCTCTCCAATTTCCATCTCAGCTCCCCGTAATACCTAGCATCCCACACTGGGCTATGCAATCTATTGGCTTCCCGTATCTGGAAACACCCTCAGGGGTCCTTGGCTCTGTTGTACAGCCTAGACATTGAAAACTTGCCAATGGGTACTCAGATTTGGCCTCTCTTACTTCTCAGCTCCCAGTCATACCAGTGTGTCCCCAGGGTCCCAAGGTGGGTCAGAAAAACAAAACAAACAAACAAACAAAACAAAACACCCCCCCAAAGAAAACATCCCCCAAAGAAAAACAACAAAATAAAAAAACTGGTGGCTCTGGCTGAACTCACAGGTAATGCGATGGGCAACTGCCATGTCTCACTTGTTGCCCTAGATGGGAGAATATTGGATCTCTTCAGATCCTTCCTACCACATCTCCAGATTGGGTTCCTACAGAACCAGAACAGAAGCAGATGTCACAGAAAGTATCTGTGGCTTACCAGAGGATGCTGCTGTTTGCCCAGGCAGTCCACCACACAGAAGTCATACTCTGGGGCCTTGGAATGTCTCCAAGTTGCACAACACCTAGAAAGAAGTTCAATCCTGGAGGACAGGAGGGAAAGGTCTGACTTCTAAATTTATGTTGGTGTTTTTAATCTTGCTGGGGGCCTCCAAATGTTGATCCCACAGACTCAAGGACAAAGACCATCAATCCAAATAACGGCCAAATTAATTAAAACAAACTTTTTATTGTTAGTGAACACAGGTCGTCTCCCCTTAAAGGCAGTGTTCAAAAGATCAACACTGGACATGGGTAAGGCAAGGGCTTTTATCGTCCAGGAGTAGGGGGTTTCCAAAGAGAATATTTGGCAGGCAAATAGTTGGGGTTATAGAAAAAGAACACAAGCATAACAAGTTGGTCATAACAACCTCCTGAAGCAAAAACATGATTGCAAGGTGGTCATAACAACAGGTGATCATAACCTTTTATATTTTTGGTTGTGAGCCATCTCTCCAGCCCAGTAGTCACCTTTTAAAACAAAGGCACAGCTGCTGTTTCCTGGAACAGGCAGTCAAGAACCATTTAGAGTTAAAGTTACAGATGGGGCATAGCCCGATCCTTGAGAAACAGAGGTTTAATTATAAACAGGAATGAGTCTAGTTTGATTTTACTATAACATAGCCTTCAAGCCCAAGATGGAGGCAGGCTGGTTTATCATAGTCTGGCTACAAAAGGGCAAACAGGACGAGGAGTCAAGGGCTGTAGTGATCTTTTATGGGTCATTTACATAGTACCCATCTCTTCCAAGTTCATAGAGTGGAAGAGCTTTTCTAAGCATGCTCCCTCGGTTGAATGAAGCTCAGGTAGGCTGAGGGTTTCCAGTTTTTTCACTGCTGCTTCCTCTTGTTTGCCCGTCTCTGGGATCCCCTCTTACTATATCCTGGTAGTGCTGACCGCTGTGGCTCACCTACCCTGTTAGATAAATTTTAGAAGATGTTCCAGGCAGGATGCAAGGTACTGTGACATTGACTTTCAAAGTCAATACTTCAGCAGTAGTATTAGAGCATTGTGCCATAAACAGCACAATGGGGTCATGGGGAGGCTATATTCAATTCCAGAGAATAGAATTTCTTGGCTATATAGATTACTCACCGGGGCAGGGGGAATTTCAAGGCATGTGGCCTAGTCCATATGCTGGGAGGCAAGAAGAGAGTGATGAAGACTAGGGACTGTGGATGTAAATTCAGAGAAAGAAGACCTATCTTCTTAATCATAGGATTAATTAGAAATTCATTTATTGTGGAGAGGTTGGAATGTTGCAGATCTAAGACCCAATTACAAATTATCTTGGGCTTTCTTAGGCCGTTAATTGCCATTTATTGCCCATCTCTGTATGTGACCTAATGTCTTTGTGATCACTAGATAAATCTTTTGGATTGTACAAATAGACCACTAGTTTCCATTAAAAAAAAAAAAAAAAAAAAAACAAGAATGCTGTCAAATAGCATCTTGCATGTATAGCAGAGTTTCCCCCATTTTTCTATCCTGGTTAGGGTTACTGTTGCTATGATAAAATACTATGGCCAAAAGCAACTTGAGGAGAAAGTGGTTTATTTAGCTTACATATTATGAATCGCAAGGGACTGAGGGGAAGCCAAGGGAGGAATTCAATCCTTGTATTTGGGAACCTCGTGGCAAGAGCTGAGGAAGAGGCTTTGGAGGAGTGCTGCTTACTGGCTTGGTCCTCATTGCTTACTCAGCCACTTTCTTATAGAAGCCAGGGCCACCAGCTCGAGGATGTTCTCTCTTGGTCTGGGTCCTCCCACATCAATAACTAATTAAGAAAATACCCTACAGACTTGCCTACAGCCTAAACACATGGAGGCATTTTTTTTTTCAACTGATGTTCCCTTCTCTCAAATGACTTTAGCCTGTGTCAAGTTGACATAAAACTAGCTAGGATGCCTGCCTACCTGATATTTCTGCTACTGTATTTTAAAAGTATCTTGATTTATGATTTTTCTTTGTTCAGTTACTATAAAAACTCCATGAAACTGTTACTACATTGGATCATGCAATTTGGGTGACATGAATCTGTGTTTCTGAGCCCTGGTCACTCATATTTTTCTTCAGAATAAACTATTTCTTATCCTGTTAGAGGAGAGAGATTATTTTTTTCATAGACAGGCTTGTAACTCAAGATTACCTTTGGTCTAAGTTGGGGCTGTGAATGAGGCTGTGTTTGCTTGCAGCTGCAAGGGGGGCAGAGAAGGACTTCAAGGCCATAGCTGATATTGCTATTAGCTCTCTGGAGAGAGACCTGATATTTAGGAAAGCAAACAGCGGCTAGAGGGTCAGGGATAGGATATACCTCTTTGCAATAAGCTCAACTAAAAAGCCAAACTAATTGTGAGAAGCAGAAAAAAGGAGATTTAACCAATTTAACATTGGGAAAGTGGACAAAGAGACAGTGACTACTTCTACAAGTCCATCTTTGGAGTCCTAGAAATATGAGGAAAAAAAAATCACAACTACACAGCATAGCCATTCACCAATGGCTCTCAACTTCAGCCACTCCTTCAATGAGATCTGAAAAGTTGAAAATCTTTCTTGGAGACAAGTTCTTCCTCAGGGTCAGGGTGTCAGAATTTTTCTTTTCTCATGATGAGAAAACTCCAAATCTTAGGGTGTCATTAAACAATGAAATAATCTGATAGCCAAAAGTAGGGAAACTTGTGTCTCTTTAGAATCTCCCTATCCCTGCCAGGCTGATTACACAGCCATGTACTTGAGGAGGTTGAGTGGACCTCAATGTTGAGTAGCAGACATAAATATTGATGAGTCTGGGGCTCAGGTTAAGGCCAAACCATTGTTAAAGCTAAATCTTAACAATTACTAATAGCTCCCAGACTACAATAAGATGTTTATTTGTCATTGTAGATAAAAATTCTCATTTGAACATTCTTAGCTAAGGTCAGATTGACCTAAGTAGGAATTTGGTGAGTAAGTTGTAAGAAACAAACAATTCACCAGTTCACTGAGGAGAAAAGCAACTTGCATAAGAAAAGGTTTGATTTTCTCACTTACTAAGCTGCTGGGAGGCATTTTTAAAAGGCCACTATCTCCCTGCCCCCGACTGTGTTGGAAATTGACATTTGAATGCACTCTTCATGTGGTGCCAATGATAGGCAGCCAAACAGCTGGGTCTGGGAGTGTGAGGTGCCATTCCAGGTCTTTCACCCGTCATGGGCCCCTCTAGCTCATTTCCTGATTGTGAAGCACTCAGGTTCCTGGTCAATAGGCAGTTTCCTGAGTCAATCAATCCTCCACTAAGAGGCCAAAACTATATGAACAAGCCAAAGTCAAATCTTGATTTAAAAATGGTTACTATAAGTCCGATTATACTATGCCAGAAACACAGACAATTTCAGAATTTATTGACCAACAATAAATACACAAAGTTCTGCCATGACAGTGACAACAATTTGCCATATAATCGTGCTTGCCTTGGTAATAGGCAGGGATAGCCAAGAGGTTCTCTGCTTGCTGGTCCTTCATGTACATGCAAGGTATCATATCATATGTTGTTTGGAGGCCACACCATCGCAGTGTTAGGTATCCATCACTGTATAGTGCCCAGGCAAAGAAGTTACAGCTTTTCCTGACTCTGGAGTCTCTGATAAGTGATGAAACAGCCTGCCTCCATTTTAGGCTTGAAAGCCATCTTACAGTAAAGACAAACTGGTTCATTTGTGTACGATTAAATCTCTGTTTGTCAAGGATTGGGCCCCACCTGTAACCTTTAGCTACAAATGGTTCTGTACTGCCTATTCCAGAAAATAGCATTTTGTTTCAAAAGGCTATGATGGCCACCTGTTATTATGAACACCTATTGTTATGATTACCTTATGACCACTTGGCAATCATGTTTTTGTTTCAAAAGGTTGCTATTACTTTGTTAGGACCACCTTGCAATCATGTCTTTGTTGCAGGAGGTAGTTATGATGAATTTGTTATGTTTATGTTTTGCTCCTGTAACTCCACCTACTTTGACTGCCAAATCCCCCATTTAGAAAACCCCTACCTCTGAGATATAAAAATCTTGTCTTCCTCATGTCCAGTATTGACCTCTTGAACCTCACCTTAGGGGGAGGCAGCCTATGTACATAAATAAAGAAGCTTGCTTTAATTAATTTGGTCATGATGATTTGGACTGGTGGTCTTTATCCTTACATCTTTGGGATTAAGAATAAGATCTTATACCTGCTTTCCTTGAAATAATTTGGCCTTATCATCTCAATTTATTCTGATAAGTATGTAGGGTAGCTCCCTTTGTATACTAGGGGATAAGTTATATATCAGTCTGTGCTGTGTGGTAGTATCTGATGGATGGTACAATTTCTGAGTCTACCCAGGGACTGACTGGAATCATTTTTCTTCTAAGTGGAGCTAAAAGTTGCTTGTAAAATGGGCATATATAAGACTGAAAAGCCAGTTGGTTTTATACAATATGGAATAATATAGAGTCTGGAATGCTTGATGTCAATACGGTATCTGGTTTCCTGAAGGAGTAGACGCCTTAGAATCTATAATCCATAGTCAGCCTGAAGCTGTCCCTCACACCTCATCTTGCTCTCTTTATGGCCAGACAGCCCCCTTGCTCATCAGTGGTCTCACAAAATGCCACATTTTCAAATCACTTGCATTTGCTTTTACTGACATTCCTTCACCAGCAAAATCTGTCACTCTTTGTGGCCTGGTTGGAATGTCATCTTTTTGTGAGACATTTCTATTGCCACTTCACAAAATAGTTATTTATAAATTGTTATGTATCCTTCACTAAATACTAAGTCCCTTAAGACATGTCATAGTGCTTAGCTTATTGCTTGCCAATTTAGTGGACACCTAATCAATTTCCATTTAATTAGTGAAGCTTCAACGATGGGGGTTAAACTAAGGATGATGAAGTGTAGCCTGGCTATGACTATCCTCACCTGACCTTCCGAGTTGAATAACTGCCACTGATAGCTCAGCCCTAGGCAGGTATCTTCTGGTGCTTTATCATCTTCAAAGTCTGTGATTCAATACCATTTTCTCTAAACTGAAATGTTACCAGATGCTTATGGCATTGTCAAAAACAAAATCACATAAACAATTTAGTCTAAAGATCTTAATTGGTTTTATTTATGATCCTAGAATTTGGCCTGTCTTTATTTCATAGAGTAGAATAAATGCTTCAACGAACTGAGCAGAGAAGGTTGGGTTTATTGATAGGAAGAGCCCAACATACAAACAGATCAGCCATTTCAAAGTTACTTTTTTGTGTGAGGCAGGGCCAGGAAGAGAGAATAGAAAAATAATGGATTGGTTAACAAACCGTGTGTGTGTGTGTGTGTGTGTGTGTGTGTGTGTGTGTGTGTGTGTGTGTGTAAGGATTAAGGCAGAGGGAAATTTATTAGCATGTCGATTGAAACTGGCTTCTTTGGGAACTGTGGCTGTTATCTCTCTAATCCTGATTTCTGGGAAGGGTAGATAAACAGCTTAGTTTCAGCTCGGTGATGTGGAACTTCAGCATGAGTGACTCCATTTTGATTTTTAGTTTAAGCTGGTGTGGCAAGTATGGAAGCTTAGTCCCAAACAATGTCCTCCTGTAATTTTTATTTAAAAACACCTGACTTTTATGACTGCTCTCACGTATCTGTGACAGGCTCTTTAGTCAGAGGTGAATTTAATGCATTTAAACAGGAGTGGTGAAACCAGAGCTTGAGGCTGACCTCCAAAGAAAAGATACACAGGCTTCTTCTCTATATTTATCAAAGGACTCTGGGGATCAAAGACCTCTTCCAGGACAGAATGAGTAGGGTTCTACACCCATCATCACGTTGAGTCCTCAAGATTAGTTTTCCTTTTTGAACGTGGGATTGTAGATGGAATGTCTGCTCCAGTTTTCTCAGGCATTAAATTGAACACAAATTGTCTCTGTGACTGCACAGTTTTTAAATATGTAACAGACCCTCTGTGATGAGGGTGAAGGCAACTGCTGAGAATAGAGACCATAGAGGCAACCCGAGGGGCTTCCCCGCAGGAAAAGCCTGGTTAAACTGCCTAACAGCTAAGTCTGCATATCTTCTGGGTTTTGTTTCATATTAACTATGAATTGTAAGGCTGCTGTTACCATGATTTGGGGTGGGGGTGGAACCCATCTGGGTTGCTACATGGAACTGGGGTAATTAAGGGTTCCCTTTGGGGTTTTTAGTCTCATTAATAAAATAACTTAAGAATGGACTAAAACAGGAGCTTGCAACCATTTTATTAGAGTTTAAAATAAAAGTGCCCAGAAGATGCAAGCTGTAATCTCAATATTTACCCAGGGAAGGAGAATGGAAGAGGGAAGGGGAAAAATACTCACTGCATTTAAACCAACATGGATATCAGGAGCATGAAGGACCAGCTGCCATGCAGTGGAGGAGGGAGTAGGACTTAGAATAAGAGTAAGGAAGCCCAGTGTGTCAGGGAAAGCAAGCTGTGAGCAGAGATCAAAAGAACAACCACAGCTGTGCTTTAATACGTAACTCAGAAGAAGGATCTTATTAAAGAAAAAAATTATTTCACTTAGCTCTTTAGCAAGGCTTAAGTTGATTTTGCCTTCCTCGGGGTTGATTCTTGGTCAGGTGATTGTCAGTTCTCTACCTAGGCCTGAAATTGTATTCTCTTGACCTGAAAGAGATTTTTTTCTTAATTGGCCTTTATTGCTACAGTAACGTAGCCATGGGTGGGGAGAAATTAGAATTCCTCTGAGCCCTTAGAAACTGCCCACACCCTTTGGCCAAAACTGTATGCAAATAAAATCATCTTCCCTTGCCATTTTTATAGTCCCAAGTACACCTGTTTCTGATCAGGTCCCCACATAAGAAGGCCAGAGATCAGAACAACAGACCCTGTCAATATTTTCTGCCCATTTCATCCTCTGAGTCAATCCTTTTGAATTTTATTCCTGGCATATGTGCCTCTGCAGTGACTTTAATACACTTAGCATCATCACAAACTGCTCATTCTGATGGTCTTTTTAGTGAGTTAACAGATGTGGTGTGACAAAACCAGCATTGTGGAAAAATAAGATTTTTTTCTTTCTTTCTTTGGTTTTTTTTTGAGACAGGGTTTCTCTGTGTAGTGTTGGTGCCTGTCCTGGGTCTTGCTCTGTAGACCAGGCTGGCCTCGAACTCATAGAGATCTGCCTGGCTCTACCTCCCAAGTCCTGGGATTAAAGGTGTGTGCCGCCGCCGCCGCCGCCGCCGCCGCCGCCGCCGCCGCCGCCGCCACCACAACCACCACCACCACCACCACCACCACCACCACCACCACCACCACCACCACCACCACCACCACCAATAACATTTTTGTACAGGGCATTTAGGTCTAAATGTTAAACAGCTAGTTAGAAATTAGGAGACTTGAAAATCATTATCTCTCATGATCAATTTTAGACACTACCTCTTGTGTTCTGGCTAACACATTAATTTTAAAGAAATGGAATGCTTAAGAAAGTGCCCCTTCTTAGAATATGAAATAGGGGGAGATGCATAATTGCCTTTCCTGAAGACTTAAAATACCTCATGGAAGGAAGGAAGGAAGGAAGGAAGGAAGGAAGGAAGGAAGGAAGGAAGGAAGGAAGGAAGGAAGGAAGGAAGGAAGGAAGGAAGGAAGAGGGATTAATTGATACTCAAAAAAGCAAGGCCACTACCTCCTGTCAAGCATGGCTATGTCATAGATTTATTTCTTTTTATTTTTTTTATTTCATTTAATTCTATTCGGTTACATAAAATTTAGACAAAACAACAGGATCTGAGGTGTATCTCTGATCTGGATGGAGATTTTAAGTTGCCCCAAAGGTCCTAAGATCACTATCTATGGATGCTTGCTGGTAAAGGAGAAAGACATATTATAGTCCCCACTTAAATGCTAACCCAAATGGGCCTGTCAATCGTATTGACAGGAAGATGGTCCTCAGGACAGGTATCTGTTCTTGAGACTTTAGATAGTAGCACACAGCCTACCTACACATATAGATTGGCACAGTGGTTTTGGCATACTGAATTGCAACTCTCTTTGAGGAGCTGACACCCATTCATTGTCTTGGATGCATTTTGCTTTCTTCTTGAGTGTCTCTTTCCCTTTGATGAATACAGGGGAAATAAACACGTCTCTCAGTTTGGGGTGGGGACCTAACTAAACCAATAATCCTGCCACTTGTCCTTGCAAACCAGTACCATGTTGGTCAGAAGCTGAGGATACCCTTGGTTCTATTGGCAGCTTTTACCTTGCTGGAGGCCAGAAATACCAGAAGTGTCTAGAAATATTGGTCTGTGTTCTGTTTTCTTTTTCTTCTTCTTCTCCATTTACAGAGCAGCTTTAATGAGAAGAGCTAACCAAAAGCTATGCTTCATCAGAAAGGGCCTGAAATGCCAGATGCTAGGATGGGAAAGGTACATCAACACCTTGTGAGTGGGAAAACTGACCAGCTCACTACCCTCCCTCTAATTCCTCCACCCAGTAACACTGTGTTAGTCTCTAGAGCCAGACTCTTGGTGCAAGCCTTTCCTAGCACCCACTCTTGCTGAACAGGAACTTGCTTCCTTTTAAGTTCTCACATACACTTTTTTCCCTCAAACTCACCCTCCCTGATACAGGGGGGAGGAGCTTGGTCCTGTCTCAACTTGATATGCCAGACTTTGTTGACTCCCAATGGGAGGCCTTACCCTCTCTAAGGAGTGGATGGGGGTGTGTGTGGTGGGGGAAAGGTAGGAGGTGAGCAGGAGGAGGGAGGGAGGGGGGACTGTGGTTGGTATGTAAGATGAAAAAAAACCTTTTAAATAATAACAAATTAAGTATTTTTTACCTCAAAACAAACAAACAAACAAAAAACAAAAAAACAAAAACTCACCTCTCCATTGACCATGAAGTTCATTTTTCAAGTCTGTGAGACAAAGGACTCAAAGGCCATGTTAGTTATTGTTTGAGACTCTATCACTGCCACCACTTGAGGCAAGAAAGCCATAGAGATGCAATTTGCTTCCTTGGAACCTCAGTTTCATCATTGTATAGTGAGGGAAGCTGAAATAGGCTGGTTAGTCCTCAGATAGTTATACTCTTATATTGGTGTGGATCCACTCTGGTGTCCCTATGCTTTTCTGGACAACTGGAAGGAAGAGACAGGTCAGAGGGAAAGAAATCTGATTTCTCACTTGCTACTAATTTCACCACTTTGGACAAAACTAGCAATCATTTTATACAGGGCAAATTCTATAAAATTCTTTCTAATAATGTGCTTGGTTTCCTTAAAGCAGAGGACACTGACTTTTTTTTTTTTTTCTGAAGAACTGTGACACAGGATACTAAGCAAATCTAGAGGAAATGTTTGTGGCCTAGAAATATTTTCAGTATTACATCTATTGATGAGACCTATTAAGCACACCTAGGATGTATATAAAAGCTAGAATCCACAGTCATCAATATAAACTCTGTAATACACAAGAAACTCTGTAAGAACAAGACAATGTTTATTATACAGCAAGTACATACAGCATGAATCCATTCTTATATCAGTTCATACAGAATTTTTACAGAGATAGCATAAACTATGGCTCTCTGGGAGTGATTTAGGTATTTCCACATTGTGTTTCTCTATAGTTTTCAGCAATGACAATTTATTATTTTAAAAATAAAAATCAGAAAATAATACTAAGTAGAAAGCCACAAGCCAAGGCAGGGCCTAGGACTCTTACGATACAAAATCAAGGGACTAAAAAGTCACAGCTCTGGCACTAGAAAGAAGAGCGAGGACTCAGAGCTCAGGCTTATTCCCAGCCCGGGAGGACCAGGCTCCAGGGATGGGGTAGGACATAAAGTGTTGGCATAGGAATGGAGGGGAAACAAATTGGGGTCAGCATGGTCAGCAGAAGGCTGACTTTGTGACAAGCAGGCCATCACTGAATTCTGTTACAGGGACATTTTCAGCGGCTCATCCAATAGCATGTGCCCTTGGGATTAGGCTTGGACCACTGCTTTTGTGATTGATTGTTTTCTGAATTTTTGTTAGTGTGCCATGTGTTTCTGTCTGCTCACCCTTAATCCTGGCCTCATTTGTCATAATTATGTTCATGGACATTTCTCAGTATCTCTGTGTGCAGTGATCTTTTGGAATCTTACATATTCATGCAATGCTCTACCCACCTTCCCAACTTTCTAAACTCACTTATGTGGTAAAGACAAACCTAGACACATTTCCTAAGTCCCATCAGTCCTGCCAAATTCCAATCCAGCACAGTGTTCACAAAGATGCTCTTTACATTTATCTCTGTCAGCCTTTCTACACATTAGCAAGCTGAGAGCCAGACTATTTCTCCACTGAGATGCTGGGTTTCCTCTAAAAACACCATAGATAGGCATCTTTTGAAGCTCTCTAATGGCACAATCTGAGATTTCTAGAGAAGATAAATTTAAAATTATGATTTTGAATGAAAAATTGACAAGCTATTAGAAATCTATTCATAGTCACTAAATTAAAGCATTACTGTAGCTTATGTGCTTATATACTAAATTTTAAGTAGTTTACAATTTATCTTTTATAACACACAGTAGTATTTTTAGGTAGATCTGTTGTGGAATTATGGGCAGAAAAATAACTTGCTGAGGTTCACTCAGGTAGTAAATAGTGAAAACAGTATTTGGATGAAGATTCTCTATCATCAAAACCGTACTCTTGTCCTTGATACCATGCTGCTTCTCAACAGTATTTAGTGGTAGCATAAAATATGTGCTAAGCAAGTAGCCATGAATAGGGCACATGCTAATTCTTGATGGCTGAATACATCAAGGCTTCCATCCACATTAAAAGTAAAGCACCTTCTGTTTTTTTAGGTGAAGATCATATACAGATGACCTGGATTTTTTTTTTAGTTGTTCCTCTGTTTAAATGCCTATGTCTCCAAGTTTCCACAGCTCATCCAATAAGTAAGTAAATAACATAAAAATTCCCTTCCTCCTGAGAAACAGAAGGGAACTTCATTCTTGAAAAAGAAGATCACTTTCTGCAGGTTTTCTTTAACACTCTAGTAGGGCAGGTTTGTGACATAACAGCTGTGGTTATGCAATTTTGTTTTTAAGACTTTGGTATTACCTATCCAGTCTTCAAAATACCCGTATATAGTTTAATACTATCATTACCCCATTTTAGAAATGAGATGAGTCACAGGAAGGTAATAACTTGAGTATAGGCTCATACTTGGTAAATGGACCCTGAACAGTGAATAGTGTATGGATTGACCAGCTTATTCCTGAAAGATGACCACAGTGATGGTAAATTGATGTCAAAAGGGCCCCTGTGCACAAGGTCAAAAAGGATGGATGAGAAGACAAGATTTGGGGAATATAGGATGAAAGAGAAATGCATTTCTGTCAGCAGTCTCGGAGGCCCAGCATCAAGCTGATTCATTTTTAAAACTTAGCAATCAGGCGTTGGAGGAAATGAGCTCTTGGAAAAACAAAGATAGAAGGTAAAGGCTGAAGCAATGGAATTTTCCTTTTGGATGCTGTGTGATGCTGTCTGATACACTTTTTCTACCTTGAGGAGCTTGGGGGCATTCCTCACTCTAACTTTGGAAGAGCGTAAGAATTGACTGTCTGCAAAGGACTGGCCCCATGAAATCATATACTGAAAACACTGAAGAGGAGTGCTGTTAGCATTATGAAGGGAAATGACTTCCCAATTAGAATCTTAGACCCAACTTTGATGTTAATGCTAGCATGAGAATTGATTGAGATACAGCCAGGTCTGGGCATGTCCAGAATTTTAGCTTTCATCTTTTCTTAGTGAGTGGCTAGAATGTGTATTCCACCATATCCTGAAGGGGTATAAGCATGAGAATGATACAGGCACCAAAGAAATAGGTAGGGGCGATGGTAGTCTTTACAGACTGTCATAAAAAAAGTGATTGCTCTGTCAATCACTTTATGAAATGATAAAACATAATTGCTGTTGTAAAAGTAGCCTTGATATAAAGGGAGTGTCATTTATTTATAAATATAAACCCATATGATGGTGAGATTATTAAATCAGAACTACAAAAAATAGTCCTATAGATAGGGTAGCTGAAATGACAGTAGCTTATTTTCTCATTGTTCTGGAGTTTGGAAGAAGGCCCAGCAGGATAAGTGCCTGGCCAAAGTTCCCCTTTCTGAGCAGACAGGATTTAATGACACAGGTGTTGCTGGGTCACTGGCTGGCTGCCATATAACATGTCTATGCATTGCCTTTCTTCATGGTGTGTGCATTCAGAAAAAGAACGAAGGCTCTGGTGTTTTATATATGGACACTAACCTACAGGATCGGGGCCCCATCCTTATCACCTGAATGGCTTTCCTATTCCAAGTGTAATGAAAGGATGTGTTCGAGAAGGCATCGTTAGATCATTTCACTATGAGGTAAAAATCACAGAATGTATTTACCCAGATTGCAATGGACCGTCTTCGATGTCTCATATCCAACCAAGATCAATAAAGTTTTTCTATATCTGATGTAGTCACCCCTAAAATTTTGTTTGTCCCATTTCCTTTACTGAAGCAAATCATTTAGCAGTTCTGTTCACTTTTCCTTCTCTTTCAGATGCTCATTCTACTGAAATGGGGTGTGCTTGGTGGTGAGCCACAACCATTGCTGATTTTATAGTCACTTACCACTTTTAATTTTGTTTCCAAGTCAATCACTCTACAAGCTCTCTAACTGGCAATACTAATCGATGACTCTGTACACTTTGAGACCCCATTAAATAAAACAATACTTTGTAAAATAGAAAATGATGTAATCTAGAAACATCAAGGGAAGGACACAGGCTATTGCTTATCTAGGGCATGTGTGTGTATGAAGACACAGTCACATTGGGGTTTAGGCTTAAGCAAATGGATTTGGGTCACAATAAGTTTATATATCATGCACCTAGTCTGCCCAAACGCATATTTCTATTTGCATATAAAATGCATTAATTGCATTCTAACAGCTCCCAAAGTCTTAACTCATTCTAGCCTCAATTCTCAAACTAAAAATCTTATCCACATTAAGTAGGCTTGAAACTTTAGGTACAATTCATTATGGAGACAAATTTTCTTACTGCTGTAAACCAATGAAACCAGACGCATTGTGTGCTCCCCAAACAATGTTGTGACAGGCATATGAGGGATGCTCAAGGTCCAGAAGGGAGATATTGGAAGAAGGAAGGAGTGGCAGCTACAGACGGATGCCAAGTTAGGGAAGAATCCAAGTAGGTCTTAAAGGTCCGATTTTCCTTTCCGGTTTGTCTCTTTATGTGCTGGGCCCACTGGGTGGAGGTGTTACCCAGATTGATTGGCAGGGCGGTCTTGCCCCTTGTTCTTAATGTGTTACATGGAGGCAAAACCAAATTGTAAATACTCCATTGTTTGAAAGGGAGGAGGTGGAAATAGTGCTGCTGGGTCTGCTACACACAATATTGGTGGCTCTGAGGCTCTCTGAACCTTCATTTATTTGGTTGTTCACAATTTTGAAGGACAATGCCTGTTCACATCAGGATAGCTCATTCTGTCTTGTGGAGTCTAGAAATATGACAGTATTTTTTCATTCTCTATATTTTATCTGTCTAATCCCACTCCAGTTGGCAATGGAGCAATAATCCAACCTCTCTTCTGGGCTTCTCCTGAGGTGCTTGCTTGATTAAACTGTGAGTCACATGCCTGGTTGATGGCTATTGGTCATCAACTTGACTACATCTGGAACTAACTAAAACCCAAGTGTCTGGATACATCTGTGAGGGATTAAAAAAAATTAAATCATATGAAGAGGGAAGACCCACTTTTAATCCACGTCTTTGAGGTGGATGATCCACCTTTAATCTGGGCCATACCTTCTGCTGGCAGCTTATATAAAGGCTATAACAGACTGAAGCTTGTTCTCTCTCTTTGCCTGCTTGCTTTCACTCTCTCTGAAAAGTCCATCTCTTCACTGGAATTAGACCTACTTCTTCAGAATTTCAGTGTATATTGAAAACCAGCTGAGCTGGGCGGTGGTGGCACACGCCTTTAATCCCAGCACTCTGGAGGCAGAGCCAGGCAGATCTTTGTGAGTTCGAGGCCAGCCTGGTCTACAGAGCGAGACCCAGGAAAGGCACAAAGCTACACAGAGAAACCCTGTCCACATTTATAGGGTTGAGCAACTACGGGATTATTGGAACTTCCACTGGTAGACAGCCATTGTTAGACTAGCTGGACCACAGGCTGTAAACCATTCTAATGAATTCCATATATATACAAATAAATAATATGATATATTTAATATATACATATGTATATATTCATTTTATAAGTCTGTTCTTTAGAGAACCCTGACTAGTACACATACCAAAGTACTTATCAAATGGTCACTCAGCTATACAATTTAGTCTTTTCTCAGAATAAGTGTCCTTATTCCACATAGTACAAGTAGGCTGAGAGTTTGCAAAATCAACAAATTCTGATTCTTGTTTTTCTTAATAATTCCTTTGACTTATCTTTCTTCTCACATTTTACTATAAATTTCAAGAATGACTTACTTTGCTGTTTAAGTGCCTCTTTTAGAAATCTCCTTAGCCCTGTGTCCAGTTTCAGTTCTGCCTCCTACCAGGCACCAGGAAATTGGGCACAGTTCAGCAAAGCTTGTTGAGATTTTTCCAATGTTGTTTATTCTCAGCATTCTTCTTGTGTTTCTCATGTCTATCTTAGACTCACCAGGATGGCCCTTTTCATTCATATTTCTCCTCCATCTGTTAATGATTAATGATATATTTGCTGAGATTACAGAGGTTTCTCTACAGTTCTTACTTTCTACTTGGGCCTTCAGCAGAGTCCCCAATGTCCACATTTCTACAAACACTCTCTTTAAGGTAATCTGGACTCTGTCTAGCACAGACCTCAAGGTCTTTATAGTTTCTCCTCATGACTCAGTTCCCAAATCATGCTTCTGGGTCTTTGGTAAAGTGGACTCTGATTCTTATTTAAAGGTATTATAATTCTGAGTGGGAGACATTAACAAGATACTAAAGAATATGTGATAAATAATAGAAGTCAGTTATGGAGGGGGAATTCTTAAATCAAGGTCCACGAGGAGGCAATTTCTGGTGTAAGTTTTATTCCTGGCTTATAGATAACAGAGTAGTTTAGGAGACATGATTACTTACCCCTAGAAAAAAGTAAAGTAGTTAGAACAAGCATACTCATACTTCATTGTTTAATTGTAACTAACAATGTATCATATGGAAGCATGCAGATTGAGTTGACCACAGCTTTTGACCTACCTGTACTGAGAAATATGATAAAAGTATACCATGTCAGTGTTTGCCAAAGGTGTATTATGTTAGTGAATTATTGAAGAGTTAGGTCCTCAACATTCATGTACACACACACACACACACACACATACACACTCCATATATATGATATATTTGCTGAAAAGAAATGAGCAACTATAAAATAAGTATTATAAGCTGTCTGGCTATTAAAGGCCAAGGCAGGAGTCCCTCTGAAATTGACTTTTCTCCTGCCTCCGTTAGAGTTCTTTTAACCACTTCCTTATAATGCCTTCCATATTATCCCATTCCTACTTTGTGGTGGTAGTTGTTCTGACAAAATTTCAGTCTATCTCATCTTCCAATTTCTAGTTATTTTTCCAAACAACAGAGTCTATTTTCATAATGACTAGACTATAAAGGCTAACAGACAAGCAGAAATTTGTACACAGTGACAGCATTTCGAGCTTTGTGGTCGATTCCCTCATAGTCCAGAGTCCCAAATGTAGCACAAAGAATGTTGAGTGGCTATTGTGTTTTCTAACAGGCACACACTTCCCTTCATAATGAACATCTCCTTACTTTTCACTTGCTTACTGTGCATCCCCAAGGCTGGGTGGGATCAGTAAACTGTAACTGTGCAGTTCAGTCTTGTTTTTCTAAAAGAAATTCAGAGTGAATACATGACGGCTCTTGGCCTTCTTTGTTCATTTAATTTCCTCTGGTTTAGAATGAGTCATTATGGAAAAAGAGTTTGATAAAATCCCTTTTATTAAAAATTGCCTTGAAGGTCAATGTTCATTGAAAACTATCCCTGGCATTGGCCTTGATGGTTATGTGGGGGTTAAGAGCTGCTGCTCAGAACCACTAGGGGTCTCAGATCGCCACCTGCTACTCCAGTGTGGGAGGGTGAAACCTGGCCCTGACAGCCAGGAAGGATCACTTAGCAGCTTGAATATTCTGGCTTCTGGCAGTGATCTTAATCACATATTTTCTCCACAGTTTCTGGAGGCTGCTGTGGCCTGGATAGCAAGGATGGCAGTGTCTAGTTGTAAGGATTCTGCCTTTAATTGCATCATCAGCCTGCAACAGCGTCCCAGCCTAAAAAGCGGGTGGGCCCTCTGTGTGTCCCTTGTTTTCCTTTCTGCTCTCTGCCCTCCTCCCCCAGTAAAGCTCTAAAAAGGTAACCATGACTGTGACTTCCCATCAGCACTCTCCTCTGCTGGCATGGCCGCTGTGGGCGGCAGCCAGCCACTAGCAGTACACCGTATAACCAACACTAGTTGTCCCCATGGCTTAATCAAAATGTTTAACTTTTAAAAGTTATTATGAAGGCTCCTGCCTTTTATCTAGGTTTTTGGTTAATAGGAAATTTCTATCAAATTACTGTGAACATTTTTTTCATCAGAATTTTTTTTTTTTGTTTTGACAAAAATAACCACTGAGTTCATTTTGTGTTGGCCAACTACTCCCAAGCAGGGAGCCTACCCTTAAGTGTGGTTAATATGCTCACTGAGGCTCAATGGAGAAAACTAAATTTTCCTTTGCTTGCAAGTATCCATTGCAAATAGCTTCTCCTCAGTTAGGGGTAGGAGCCAATGTTCATTTCCCCTTCTCAGTACTGGAACCCCACCTGGCTTGGACCCGAGCAAGCCCTGTGCATGTTGCTACAGTCTCTGTGAATTCAGATGTGCATCAATCCTGTTGCACCTTGAAGACACTGTTTTCTTGGAGTCATCCATCCCCACTGGGCTCCTACAATCTTTCTGCTTCCTCACCTGCATAGCTTGCTGAGACTTGTGGGGAGGGGTTTGATGAAGATGTTGGACTTAAGACTGAGTACTCCAAAGTCACTCACTCACTGTACATTGTCCAGTTATGGGTCTTTGTTTTAGTTCTCATCTACTACATTAGCTTCTCTGATGATGGCTGAGTAAGACATTGATCTATGAATACAGCAGAATACTGTTGTTCCTTTAGGTTCAGAACAATAGGCCCATGGCCTATCCAGTCTCAGGTTTTTGGACACTCTAGCAGTGTCAGGAATGAGTCCCAACTCATAAAGAGGGCCTTAAGTCCAATCAGAGAGTTACTCCCACAATGTTTGTACCACTACTGCTCAGCATAACTTGCATGCAGGTTGTAGGTTGCAGGGTTTGCAGCTGTATTAATGATTACCTTTCTCCTTTGAAAGTGTGCAGAGTATCTCCCTTTCAGTACCATGAATGTTTGTCAGTAGGAGTGAAGCATCCAGCTAGGTACCAGCTTGACTTCTCTGTGTGTAATGAGATATGTAAGTGTTGACTTTAGCAATAGGGTCTTCCTATTAGTTTGTGGTGAGCAACCAATATATTGCCTTGGGAATAACCTGTAATGGTGGTGGGCATGTACAGTGGGGCCTTCTTGGCCAAAATTTAACCCGTTCCTGGCACTGGAGGTTTTATGTGGTGTTACAAGATATCTAGTTGGGATATTCTCTCCCCTATTACTGGTGATTCCTTTCATATATGTATGTATTTTAGGAAGCTTCTAGAATAGTTGGTTTTCATATGCCCCCTCAAATGGCCCTTAGTGTTAGTTCCCTCCTCATATTTCCTCCCTTACACCTATCTTCTACCCCATTTCCCATGTAACCCCCACTCTTGTCTCTCAATAACAGCACCTTCTTTTTTAAACAATTTAATTAGTTTATTTATTTTACATCCTAACTGAAGTTTTCCCTTCCTCTTCGCCTCCCATTCTTCTACCTCCCCGCTACCTCTCTCAATCCATTCCTCATCTGTTTCTGTTCAGACAGGGGCAGGCATCCCATGGGTATCAGTAAAGCATGACATAATAAGTTACAGAAATACTAACCACCTCCCCTTGTATTTAGGCTCAGCAAGGCAATTCAATTGCTGACACATTAGCCCCTGCTCCCATTGTTAGGAGTCTCACAAATGGACCAAGCTACACAATTGTCACATATATGCAGAGGGCTTAGATCGGTCGCATGCAGGCTCCCTGGTAATAACAACATATCCCATTTACCTTTCCTTGAGAGATCCTCTCCTCCAGCCAGTCCCTTATTAGGTACCTAACCTCTGTAGTTAAATGAATAATAGCATGCATATTGAAGGTCTGTCATAAGAATTTTAAACTTGCCAGTATGCCTATAATCTGATGAACTATGGGTACTTTAGGACCTCATGCTCTTCAGTTTGCCATTTTCATCAGTCAGATAAGGAGAAGATGTACAACACTGGAGGTAGGAGGAAGTGGGTAAGGGATGCCAGTACGTTCACAAGTGGGCAGAAATATAGAAGTGGGTAAGGGATGCCAGTGTGATCACAAGAGGGCAGAGATAGAAGTGGGTAAGGGATGCCAGTGTGATCACAAGAGAGCAGAGATACAAGCGGGTAAGGGATGCAAGTATGTTCACAAGAGGGCAGAGATAGAAGTGGGTAAGAGATGCCAGTGTGATCACAAGAGAGCAGAAATACAAGTGGGTAAGGGATGCCAGTATGTTCACAAGAGGGCAGAGATAGAAGTGGGGAGGGGAGAGGGGATCTATCAAGGGTCCACAAAAAGCCAAGGGATACATGAAAAGAAAAGTGAGATGGAAAATAGAACAACTGAGAGGTGTGTATGAAGACAAACATTAAAACGAAAACAGAAAAGAAATAACTGAATCCTATGGAGATGAAGAGAATGAGCATCAGAGCCTTTAGTCCTTGAAATATCTTGTCTCCGTCACAGCATCTAATTCATGAATGCTATGGCAAGAATGTTGATTTCACGTGAGTCTGCTGACTTGGACGATCAATTTTTTAATTCCCCTAAACTCAATTTCTGCCTCCTGATTCTCACCATAAGTGGTTAAATCACTTATGCCTGGTTATACTAGGTAATGTGTATAAGAAAATGATACATGAGGATTCATGAATGAACACCTGTTTACCCATGATAGGGCAATGGTGACAGATCAAGGAAGTGAGTCCATTCCATGAACTCAGTGAGCCAATGAATCAGGAGCAGAACTGTCCTACACATAAGAATTGTGTTGCTTTGTATGTGACTGCAAACAACATTCATGATTCTGTCATTTTCCATATTAAATAAGATAGTGTTTATACCCATCTCTACTTAAAATTGCTCTGTATTAGGGTATACCTAGACTAAAAAGTTACTTACCTTATTTCCTCTTGAAGGGTATTTGTATTTCTTGTTCTCTGTCATGGTCTTTCTGCCCCCGCCCCCTCATTTTTAACTTAATTACTGTTACTCTTGATATTGATTTGTTCATGTAGCAAACATTATTTTAGACTAAGAACTGTCAGTGGAAGTATAATGTAAAAGCTATATTCACTTTCAGTAGAAGTAACTCCAAATTTTCCACAGGGTAATCAAAATGATGGCAATAATTTACTCTCTTACAAGCATGCTTTCTGCATATTATCTCTAGCATTCAACCAGATTTTCCAAATGTCTTTTAAGGCCATTAAGATAAATGTACTTATTTTTAAAGTTTGCTTTCTCTGAGTTTGAATATTTTTTTTCTGGTTTATTAGTTTTCTTCTTTTGTTGATTATCTGTTAGAATTATTTTGTATTATTTTAAATTTTAATTTTTTGATAACTGTGTGTGAGTATTGTATTTACTGGTTTCTTAGTATATAATTTGTAAAATTATTTGTATGTTTTATTTTTTATAGTCGTTTATCTTTTTCCTTTTGCTTCACAGACATTTTATTTTAAGTACTCTTTTACTGTGTTTGTGTTATGTATGTATGTATGTATGTATGCACATACTTGAGTGTGTTTACATGCCAAGATGGATACACATGTTGGGGTCAGGGACAACTTTGAGAGGTCAGTTGTCTCCTTCCATCACATGTGTCCTACATCTGGAACACATGGCTTCATGCTAGCAGCATGTGCCTTTACCTACTGAGATGTCTTACCAGCCTGGAACAAATATTTTAAAATTTAATTAAATAACATTTTCTAGTATTTTATTATGTTTTTTTCCTGGATCTTGCTTAAGAAATCTATCTCTAGTTATTCCTTTCATCTCTTTACCGTTTGTAGTTTTTTATTTTTTAATGTGTAATACTGTCTTCTTTCTGAAGTATTTTAAAACACTGTGTGCTGTACATTACTACATTTTTTTCTACTCAGATAAGAAAACTACCCTAAAATTGTTTCTCAACAGGTCATCCTACTCTTACTGATTTGCAATACTATATATATAAAGAGATTTTTCTATTCATTTTACATATCAACCACAGATTTCCCTGTCCTCCGTCCTCCCACCCCCAGCCCTTCCCCCCAACCCGTTCCCCATTCCCACTCCTCCAAGGCTAGGTCTCCTCTGGGGAGTCAGCAGAGCCTGGTACATTTAGTTGAGGCAGGTCCAAGCCTCTCCCACCTGCACCAAGGCTGGGCAAAGTGTCTCAGCATAGGCACTAGGTTCCAAAAGACCGGCCATGCACGAATTACTGTATCTTTAATGTTTTGAGGGAAATATCTATTATGCTTTAAATAAATTATATTTCTTCCAAAATTTATGCTTCAGAAGAATTTCTCAATGAATTGCATGAAGAGGTGAGGCCTTTAGAAGCTGACTAGGCCACCACAGTAGTCCTTACAGAAGGGCGAGCCTGAACTCTGCCTTTTCATCTTGGCTAGGTGAAGATCTTTCCAGCAGAGAGCCCCTACCCTACGATGCACCAAATCTGCCAGTGCCTTGATTGTGGACTTCACTGCCTCTGAATGGTGAAATATAAATGTCTATTGTTTATAAATCACCTAGTCTGGGGCATTTTATTACAATAACCCAAGTCAGAAAAGATTATATCTTGTAAGGAAAATTTCATATCTTTGTGGGCTTTCTTCAGAACTGTCTTACCTAATCCTGGCTCTTTATTCATTATGTGTTTCAACTGGTTAAATTCCAAAAATTACCTCATTGAATTTTGATCACAGTTTCAATTAATTTAGAGATAAATTGGGGAAAATAATTATGCCATCATTGTGTTTAATGTTTTCATTAATTGTATCTCCTTGTATGTATTTTTATCATCTCTATCTAGCTCTATATCCATCTCTGTGGGTGTCTGCATTTATGTCTGTGTATAAATAATACCTCTGTAATTTTACTGAAACTTGCAAAGATATATCCACATTAATATAGTTTCATATTTTAGTTTTCAGCCAGAAATTTCAGCCACAATTTTAAAATTAAATTTCTAAACATATTAAATATTCCAAATGCCTTGGATTTCTGACTACTATTGTAAAAATAATTGTATTTTATAACTTAATTTTTATTTTAAAATTTTCTGTATATGGGAATATTACTGAGTCTTGTACACTGATCTAATATTGAAGCATCCTGTAATTTTATCCTGTAATTTAAAAATGTACCTTTAATAGATTTAGTGTCTAGAAGATGTTATGTTATTTGCAAGTGTGTATTTCTTATAAAGGTGGATTGTCTGTCTTTTTCCTCTTCTTATGTGTCTGTGTCTGAGATGTGCACATTTATGTGTATATATGTATTCTTATGTGCATAGTGCATAGGTTGTGTGTGTGTGTGTGTGTGTGTGTGTGTGTGTGTGTGTGTGTGTGTGTATGTAGGCAGATATTGGGATTTTTCTTTGATTGCTTTCCAGCTTATTCACCAAGGCATGATCTGGAAATCAAACCTTTAACTCCCCCAAATGGCTCGTCTTGCTCACCAATTTGTCTCTGCCTTCTGAGGCCACAATTAGGGGGTGATATTACAGCTACCTGGTGTTTATGTGAGTTCTGGGGAATCAGTTCTCTGGCCTTGTTGCTGAGAAAACACTTTAACCACCTAGCTGTCTTGGTTCCCAGCCTAGCTTCATTTATTTTAACCTCTTTTCCTTCTTATTTATTTGAGATAGGGTCTCATGTAGCTTACACTGGCCTCAAACTTGCTAGGTAGCCATGAACATTTGAGCCTCCTGCCTCCACTTCTGCGGTGCTGAGCTGAAAGGCATGTGCCACCATACCAAGTAGATACAGATGGTGTTAGAGATCAAATAAATTGTTAGCTCCATGTGTGCTAGGCAAGGGCTGTACCAATGGACCTGTATCCCTAGCTCCTTTTCCTCCTTATTTTTTAAGGAAATAAAAAACCTCTAATGGTTCAATCTCTGGTGCGGTTTTGAATAGGACCGGCGAGAATTTGTCCCCTTCACTTGTTTTGTTTCTATATTTACTATGTGTGTTTCTCCATTAGTTGTACTGTTCATTCTAGAGTCTGGTGTCCTGCATTTTAGCAGCCTGTGAAAACCACATTTATGTCCAGCTTGCTAAGTGCAGATTTAATCACAAATAACATTTGCTTTTACCATTTTTTTGTGTCATTTGAAAGAGATTTTTCTTCTTTGATCTGCAAATACAGAACATGATGGAAATTGATTTTTGATGTGGAAGCCTCTGTATTCTTCAGGGAGGTGCTACTTCTGTCTGCATATGCTGTGGAAAGGGATGTCTTGCTATTTTTATTTAATAAGATTTCTTGCAATATTCTATTCCAGTTCAAGTGTCAAGCTCCCAGTGCCAAATAAATGCCAAGCCCTTGTCATTATTTTTCAAGTCCCTGACTCCATTTTGGATAAGAAAAGAACCCTTTCCTAATTCCTTGTGTGTGTTTAGGTGACTATTTAGGTATATATAAGAAGGCCTTTGAGCATTATTTCAAACTTAATTAATTTATTAATTATTACATTGTTTTGCCCATTTCTTCTTGGGAAAGTTATTTTAATTCATATTTCTATAAAAAATTTTCATTGTATTGAATTTTGAATCTATTAACAGTGTGTATGGATGGTTATAAGAATTTATTTCCTGTAATATACTGGTTCTTTGCACTTTATTTTTCAAGTTCCGTGTAAAGCATTTATCTACTCGACTTCTTTCTGATTCTTCCCCATATCTCGGAGCTCAGGATTGCTATTTCTGTTTTCAGATGGAGAATGAAGGCAAAGATGTGTTAACTTCCTTTTTCAATCCCCCTTAGCTGTTAAGACCAGAGTAGAAAGGATTCAAGCTCTGTCTGGGTGCTTCTCCTGACACTCTTTTCAACTAATGCCATCTTTTGATGGAAATGTCTCTCATCATTTTTTGCTCTTTCTCATGGTTTTCCATCATTTTGGCCTGACAACTAATTTTATTTGAACGTTCAAAACTGCACAGGTCACTCCTTGACATCTCCCCCATCTCATTATAGGCACTTTACTAGGTCTGTCTTGAGTTGAATATATACGTCTGGTTTATTCTGGGGCTTAGTGGAATCTAAAATGCATTCACTGGTTTTATACTGATGATCTCACCTCCGACTGAGGGAAACATTGTAAACAGGGGAACTATCCAAGGGAATACTGTTATCTCATGCATTCAAATGAAGTAATTCAAGCCTAGCTCTCCTAGGAATCTTTAGACCTTGATGAGATTATATTTGCATTAATGCTGCTATGAAATTCAAATGTTTAGACCAGTACAAGGGTGTTGGGAGGGTAATGAGATGGATTAAGGAAAGAAACATTTAGTCTGATCAGGTAAATCTCTTAATGAGCTCTCTTAGATGGTAAAATTAGGAGAGAAGAGATGGTGTGGGCTGGACAAATAAAGGGCCTCAGAGACGGGGAACAAAGATTTTGTGCCTAATTCAAGGTTATATGATCCATCAAAACTTTCTTTGCTTCTGAGATTATTACAATGGTCTTCTGTTTATAAATTCTGTCTACACATAAGTGAAGCTGTTTAGTTCGTTAAAATGCAAGTTTTTTTTGAGTGCCTATTCTGTCATAGGTACTTTATCATGTAATTTAATTTCACAATCATGACTTTCTACAAGAACATTAAGTGCTATTGTGTCTAATACTTTGTTTTTAATTGCTTGTTTAATTGCCTATTTTCTTAATTAGACTCTAAGTTCTATGAGGCAGAAACAGGGCCTTCCTTACAGGGCATCTCTGTAGTATTAGTACTTGACAGTTTTTGAGATATGAGTGTTAATCAGTGTTCTATTATTATGGTAAATACCAGAGATAAGTAACTTACAAGGAGAAAAGGCTTAGCTCACAGTTTTGGAGGTTCTAGTCAACAATCTATCTAGTTGAGTCAGTGGTGAGAACATATACATGGTAAGGTATGTGGTAAACCCAAACCAGTTAAATAGTGAACCAGAGAGCAAAAAGAGAGGAGTGAGACAGGGGCTCAAATTCCCTTTCAAGGAATATTGCCAAGACTAGGACCTACCACAATTTCCCCTGAGAGGTCCCAAGAGCAGCTTAGGACTGAATCTTTAGCAGGTAGGCCACTGGGAGACACTGAATTTCCAAACTAGCAAGAAGACACTCCACATTAAATGTGTTGAAGAAATGAGTGCCTCACTTCAGAGCTCATGTTCTGCTATTCTGAAACCGTGAGCATCAGGCAACTTCATACTATTGCATGTGTTTAGCAACTTATTTTGTCTTCCTATGTAGTCTAATAGCTAGGATAATAATTGAGTCCAGTAGTATTTATTTCATTTGTGATTGAATCCTATTTTACCCTCTATGATAGCTGCTGTCTTTGAATGTTAATGCACTCTTGTCTTTATTTCTAGTTCTTGGTACTTGCCAAGTGCATGAAAAGTCAATGTCAATATTACAAAGGAGGAAGGCAATGCGTTTCTGAAAAATGTTGGACAGAGGTTCCTGCATCTACTAGCTACCACACTGGAAGGTACTTAATACTCCATCTTGTCCCAAATTCTCATTCAGCTTTTGGAAACCCAGTCAGTATAACATACCTTTTCATTAAGTCACTTTTCTTATTAATATCTGGTCTCTGATATATATATATATGCATATATATACATATACATACACACACATATATAATATATATGTATACACATACACACATATATAATATATACGTACACACATATATACACATATATAATATATGTGTACATATATGTTTAAGTTGTATATTATTTAAAAACCTGTTCTATGTCATGGGTCTACATTACCTTCTCTGATACTTATGTTAGCTCTCTCATATTCTCTTATAAGGAAACAGTTGGTAAATCTCAAATAAACCTTGGGGTCCAATCCTTTCAGTTTAAGCCTGTAGCAAAGCAAAGGGGGTTAGTCTTTCTCTTATCACCTCAAGTGTGGATGGATGGGTGGGTCATTATTGTCACAGTAATGAATACTTTCTCAAGGCATCCTGAAAGTTGCAGAGCAATAGAATCCTGACAAGCATTATAAGATTTTCATATGCTTTAGACATTAGGGACAGGAAGTATATCTTTTATGACTATTCATTGGTGAATTTTGAATGCTGAAAAAAGTCATCTACTTCAAAATTTAATCTTTCAGGAAAGTATATGTTTCTCCTATATCTGAATAATTGCAACAGTTAGAGAAACTATTTGTTCTAAATGGTGTTGGTGGCTATGCTATCATAGAATAGCCTCAGGACAGATATTCAGAAGAACAGTAATGTTCTAAGAATTTTCATTCTAACCTACAATAGGAAATCGTCTTATGTACATACTGATCACTCACTGGCACTGACTTCACTTTTGAATGTCACCTCTATGAGTCTGACAGTGGCAGACGGAAAGATTTTCTTCCTGTTGTTTTTTTTTTCCGTCTTAGTGAGCAAAGTGTGTAAAGAACAGCAGTGCAGACTTTTCTTCCACAGAGACTTTCAGCTGCGACATCTGATCTTGGGATGAGGAGCTCTTCCTGACACTGCTTGCTCTTCCTCTCTGCTTGTCACCTAGCATTGTGACACTGCAGGATACAGAAGACAGATATAATATGTGTTAAATTGTGGCCACCTCTAACATATATGGTGATGTCTTATCCCTTTTCCTAGCTGCTGCAAATGTGCCATTATGTGCAGATAGGTTCTTTACAGAGGAGACAAAGTAAAATGAGATCAAGGAGGGACCTTTATCCAATAAGGCTCGTGTCCTCATAAATGGAAATGTAAACATAAACATGTACAGGAGAAATGCAGAGAGGGAGGGAGGGGACTGACTCTGCAAGTCAAAGGGTGTGTGTGTCTAGGGGCAGGTTTTTTTCCTTGTAGACTTGAGAAGAGTCCAATTCTGCCAATACTGTGATCTCTGGCTTTCTAATCCCAGACATGCGAGATGATGCATTTCTGTTGCTTAAGCCACCCAGCCTGTGGTATTTGTTATGTGGTATTATGACAGGCTGAATAAACTAAGATGGGAATGCATTGTGGACGTTCCTTTCAGTGCTGTTGGATGATGATTTTCACGTTTATTCTGGCCATCTTCTGCATCTGTCTCTTAACTTTTCACAATATAGTGATGATTTGCTTTGGCCAAGCAATATGATCTCATCAGATGTATGACTTCTCTATCATCGGGCAACAAATCACCCTAACATAAGGCAGAGAGCAAACAAATGTGGGTCTCCCCCAGCTTTTGAGGGTCAGGCATCCCAGAGTAACTTCATTTGGGTGGCTTTTGCTTAGGTTGGCTCAGGAGGCGGCAGTAAAAGCTGGCTGTGATAGAAGACCATCCTCCAAGTTCATGTACGTGGCTATTGGTAGGAGGCATTAATGCTTAACCTCCTTAGGGTTACTTTCAGTGTGGACTCCCCATATTTCCAGAGAGTATCCAAGGAAGCAAGGGAGTACTCAGCATCCTGAAAGCTACAGTGTCTTTTGTAACCTATTATTGCCAACTGGTCAACTTTTGCCATCATCTATTTGTAGGAAGAGAACATTTAAGATTTGAATACCAGGAGGAAGGAATAGTAGGGACTCTCTTGGATGCTGGCTATTGTGAGAGGCAGAACACCTTCTTTTGTGGCACAGCTTTATTTTGCATAAAATTGATCATATGTAAAGAAAATTGTGAACCAGACTCTCTGTTTATTTTGTCTTTGCCTCTCATGAAACAGGACTAACTATGTTAACTACTGGACATCCAAAATCATTCTATGTCCACTGGAAAATTCTTCTTGACATTTAATGAGAAACAAAAATAAAACAGAGAAAACATTTCTTGGCCTGGGAAAATGGCTCAGTGGGTAAAGTACTTTCTAGACAAGCATGAGAATCCAACTCAAATGCCTAGAACTTTCATGTCTATAATCCCACGTTCCTACTATGAAATAGAAGGGAGTGGCTAGAGAAACCATAGAAATTCATGGGCTAGAAAGACTGACATATGCAGCTGCAAATAGCAAGATGCCCAGTCTCAAGGAAGAAACAAATCAAGGATCCACACATCAGACTGTCTTCTGACTTCCACAATATTCCCTGGCACATTAATGGCCAGACTTATATATATATGTACATGTATACATACATACATACAAATGCATAGGCATCATAAATGGGTGGCCAGACCCATACACATGCATACATGCACAAATACACAGATGTCATATATGTGAATGCACATACATGCAAATAAAAATAGTAACAAGAAAAATAGTAATCCTCTACATTTTTTTTTCAGAAAATAAAAAAGAAGTGGCATATAAATCACCCCCTCTTCATCACCCTCACAGTTTACTTTCCATTTCTGATCTTTTCCATGTAGGACTCCCCTGGGGCTTGAGCACTCCCTGGAACCATTAGCTCTTTGAGGTTGGGAAGGTTGTAGATGTAACCAACCGTCTTATTAAATAAGAAACACAGAAACAATGTAAAAGAGAAAGCCAAGAGGTCAGAGCTCAGAGCTAAAATTTCACCCTTCTTCCTGCTGTGTCCCAGCTTCTCAAAAAAGAGCTACTTTCTGTGTGTAAGTCGATTTTCCAGTCATTCTGCCTTCTCATTGGTTGTAAACCCAAACACGTGACTGCCTCGTCACTGTCTGAATGTACAGCCCCCTAGGTCTTAAAGGCATATGTCTCCAATGCTGGCTGTATCCCTGAACACACAGAGATCTATGGGATTAAAGGCGTGTGCCACCACCACCACCACCACCACCACCACCACCACCACCACCACCACCACCACCACCACCACCACTCTCTGTCTATGGCTCTAATAGCTCTGACCCCCGGGGCAACTTTATTTGTTAACATACAATCAAAATCACATTTCAGTACAATTAGAATACCACCACAGAAGGTGGCTGAGGAGGGTTGTTCCTCTGGAAAACAACTTCACCCTAGATGAGTTTGATGTGCTTTGTTTGTCCTACCGCTCCCCAGCAAGCAAAGAGCACCTGCCATGTGGGGCCCATGCTGGTGTCTTCCCCCGAGTTCTCCCCATTAAGGCTCTAACTAATAGCTTGGTCCCTTCAGTCCAAATACAGAAACAAATTTACATCGCTAGGGATGCCCAAAGGCAGAGGGGCATGAACTCCATAGGTAACAACAGCTATTGAGTTGATGTTCATTGATAGTCAATTCCAACCATCTTTTCTCCATTGACTGGAAAGTATACCAAGTCCTGTTTAAACAAAGCTAAACATGTACTCCTTTGTGCGCCAGGTTGTTGGTAAAGGTGATGTATTAGGAGATGGTTTTCTATCATTGGTGTGGAGTTTGAAACAGCATTTTAGAGCCAGTGTTGCCTATTAGCTTTACAAAATTACTTCATCTGTTTTGGAAGGACTATGGAAGACTTAGAATCAAACTCTAATGTGCTGGCAGTAGGCTCTGTGTTTCTCATTTATGGAAAACATCAGTAAAGCCCTTAACTATTGTCTCTGGCTCCGGGTAATAATGCCTCTCCTTCCCCGCATGTCACATACCATTCGACAACAAGATGGATATTTCTAAGATTCACTTGTGCATTCATTCAAATTAGAGAACCACACAAAAACCAGTTACTGTGTGGGTCTGCTTTCTTCTGCTCATGATAATTGGTCAGGATGAATGTACGAATGTAAGCTGCCTTTTTTAGACTGTCTAGGCTTTGTTATGGAAAGGGAAGCCATTGTTAGAAAGGAAAATCTGTGATGCCATAGGATATTTCTGTAAGTAGAGCAGGAGTAGTGATGAGGTTTTTCCCTACTAGGTTATTGGTGAAATTATTAAGGCTATTCCACATAGTTAAAAGGGAGGTTTATTTTGTGGGGTAACTTACAAGTGAATGGATAGTTTACAGAGTCTGGGAAAGGCGTGGTGCAGTCCGGAGGTGTTCTCTGGAGAACTCTGCTCGGTCTACCTCCAGTGTCCAGGGTCCAGGAACCAAGATACCGGTGCATCTGGATCTCAGGTCTTCAGGGTCCTCTCTTGGCCCCACCTTGTAGGCGTGACCGTTACTGAAGCCTTAATGGGGGTTGGAACTTCCAGATCAAAGCTAGAATGGCTACCCACTACACTAGGTATTATAGAATGGAGGTAAACCAAGGCCTCTCAAACAGAGCCTGGCAGCCTCCCCGTGAAGGGACAGACAGGAAGCATGTATTCAGATTGGGGACATTGGGCCCTAAATGACTAATATGTAGTTAATCTTTTGTATCATTTAATATAAAAACCAGTTTAGGGACAAATTGTTTCTGCTTAATACTGAGGCTGGCTTGGAAAAAGCTACTACTTTACAAGAGAAGCAGGGAATATTCAGGGCTAGAAAATAAAATGGACTCAGAAGCATAGCTTCAGCTTCCTTGAGCATGGTCCTCTCTCCTGAGTTATCTCATCAAAACAAATCATTTCCACATGTTGCGAGTGTCAAGCACACCGGCATCCAATCAGGCTCTTGGAAGCTGCAGCAGAATACATGGCCTCTGTGAATGATCTAGGGGATTCACCTTCCAAATGTTTTACTTTAATAATGGATAAACAGTGTACATTAGAATAGGAAAACATGGGCTGGAATGGTGGTGCGTGTCTGTAATCTCAGTGTGTGAGAAGCTGAGACAGGAGGATTATAAATTTAAGAATACCCTGGACTTTATAGTGAGACCATGGTTAAAAGCAGATGTTAGTCAGAGAGGGGTGTGCTAACATTAATGTTTTCAAGACAGGAAGTTCCTGTTCTTTGTCTCTTGCTGAAAGCCTTGAGTAGTCACTGCTGAGTACCTGAGTGTTCCATTGCATCAGTACTGCATAGAAGACAGAGAAATTGTCAGTGGTTCACTGCTGGGCTCTTGAATTAAAATTCTCAGGGGTCCACCTTTCCAGTTTCTCAGCCCTCAAAGAGGTTTCTTAAACTGTGTGTAGGAGACCTTGGAGTAAAATGCTCCTTCTGGAGCCTTCAGAAGTTCAAAGATGGAAGATGTAATGGCAATGGGGCCCATCCACCAGTGGCTGAAAAGAAAGGATGATAGAAGATGTCAACAAGAATGAGGTGATGAGCTGAGACCCAACTGATTCCACTGCAACTGTTTTCACAACAGGGCAACATCACTTCCAGGAGAACCGAAGGACACTGCCAGAAGAACAAAGCCATCTGCATGGCATAGATCCACAATCCTTTCCAACTCCTGACTCTTCCAGGGAGCAGAGTCACACCCATGATACGGTGTTGTGGGAGGCACAAGGGAGTTCACACAGAGAAACAGACAGTACTGATTTTCATCTGTGAGTGAGAAAGAAAACTGCTCTAAGATTGAGAGCTGTCCATTTAGGGGGAAAGCATGATTTAATAAGTATGTTCCTCTCTGAATTTACTTTCTGATGAGAACTAAAGGACATAGCTTTCAGGATGGTTCTGAAATGTTCCTCACATCTATTAGACACTCAGTAAATGGCAGTTATTCTCAGAGAATTGGATTCGAAAGTCTCTGAGGTAATTTTCTCTTCCATTTATCCCTTCTGCCTATATTGGCTCATATTGAACTTCATTCCTTTCATATTTAGAAAAACCGTGCTTCATCTTCTATGTAATGTTCTAAAACAGTATGGCTGCTGGCACCCATTTCTTGAGAGCTCATTGATGTGTAGGTCATCGGTGCTGCTGTGAGTCAAGCCTTATTCTTAAGCCCAGCTTTTTAGTTGTTTTAATTTAGAGACTGCTCACATGCTGAATGTTTTTAAGAGTCAATGGTAGGCACAAATACACAGTTGTACACAGAATAACACTGAACAAAGACAGAAAACAACTTAACCAAGAGAAAGCAAATAAGCGCCCAGCTTCCTTCTGTCAGCACGGCTGGAATTCACAATGCTTCAGTAACAAAAAGAATGATCTGCTTGTGCTTCAGTTTTCCTTGATCTGCATATGGGGAGAATTACTCATGTTTTATAGTCAGCCAGCGTCCACCAAATGTCTGTCATTATTCATGCAGTCCTGTAATTTGTGCCTTCACATTTCGTTTAGTGCTCTCCTGCAGCCAAAGAGAAGCTGGAATTGTTTCCCATGATGCTTGTGAGGAAACTGAGACCCAGAGAAGCAAAAATACTAAATTTATAAAGAACCAATTCTGTGATGCTTTGAACATGTAACTTTTAATTGTTTCCCCTTTGGGCATTTGGTATTTGAAATTACAGATACATTTTAAGAGTGGAATGGAAATGCCCATCATTTCTGTCATTTGGATTCACCGTGTTAATGTCTTGCCATATTTACTTTATCTTCCCTATCAACTATCTATCTGTCTTCATCTATGTATCTATGAATTTCCCTCTCTTTCAGTCATTGTCTGTCTATCTATCTATCTATCTATCTATCTATCTATCTATCTATCTATCTATCTATCTATCTATCATCTATTGTTATCTTTCAAGTCTAAATAATTTGACTATTAATTATATATCTTATATAATATATATTCTTTAAGTACTTCTATATGTGTTTCCTGAGAGAAAAAATATATCACCATAATATAGGTACTATATTCAGTAACTTTAGCATCAACATAGTATTCATACGAAACTAAAACTCACATTCTCGTTTCTTAGATGTTCCAGAGTACTTTTTATATGATTTAACTTCTGGTCCAGGACTTAGCCCTGGAACATGCAATGTACTTTGTTGCTATGCCCTTTTAGATTCTCAGGTCTGGAAAACTCTGGGCTTTTGGCTTTTTATATCACTAACATTAAAAAAAATGACAGGTCAGGGCAAATGAGATGTCTCAGTGGGTAAAAGCATTTCCTGCCATGTGTGATTTGAATCTGATTCCCAGAACTCACAGGATGGAAGAAGACCAATTCCTGCAGGTTGTCCTCTGACATCCACCCGTTCACTGTGGTACACACACACACACACACACACACACACACACACACACACACACACATACACACACGCACACCTAAACAATCAGACAAACAAATAAATAAATGTTATGAAACAAAACAAAAGATGAGTTACTTTCAGACTTCCCTTCAGTTTGGGTTTGTTTGATGTGTTTAAATCAGGCCCTCATGTCTCTCCTGATATGTTGTATCATACAAGCTTGGTTTGCCCCAATATTGGTGATGTTATATCTTTGATCTAGTTTCTCCATGATGATGTCACCTCTCACTGTTTTTTAATGAATCAATATTCTGTTAAAGATCTTTTGAGGCTGTATAGTTTATTCCTGATTTTTGAAGCTCATGGTCTGTTTTATAGTTAATTAATGCTGGTATAACTTCCTTGCAAGGAATGGAAGTATTCTAAAGAGACACATGGGACTCTTAGTTTTGATTATCAGACCATTGAAATGATGGTTTCCCAAGAAATCAGAATTTTCTCAGCAATTTCACATTGAGAGAAGAGAAAGGCTGAAACTTGAGCCAGGTGGTGAACACCTTCTCTCCCAGGAGGAGATAAAGACAGTACTTACTTGTCAGTCACCTTGCAGGAGAGACCAGAGACTGGAATTTAGACAAGTATGAGTCAACCTTGACCAGAACTGCTTAGTTACACACGCCTCCTGCTCTTTCAACCTAAATCTCGTGTCAGGAACCCACAGGCAGACTTTTAGGAAGGGCATTGAGTTCCACCTGATCCCTTTACTTGATGCTCTGCCTTAGTGGCCACGTTGAAAACAGTAAATGAATCTTCCTTCTTTGTTTCCACTCCTACTGGCTTATTCAATTGTTTGGTCGAGGATGGGAGGGGTAGGGAGAGCCTGGCTTGTCAGAGTTTTGAGAGCCCAGATTCTGATCTTAAAGACTCCAGAAGCCATTTTGATTCCAGAAGGCCATTTTTGCACAAGTATATAACCCACTTTGAACATATTCTAATCCCATTTTGCACTCTGTGCCATTTCTACACCCCGCCCCCCATCTCCTGGTTATTCTTGTTTTTCTAGGCACATTTTTTTTCCCTGCCTTTTTGCCATCCGGACACATGATCTCATACTTCTCATTTTATTTTAGTTTTGACTAATGCTTTTCCTTTTAAGTTTTAGTGTAAAAACTTATTTACAATTTAGATTGATAAACCAGGAATTCTGTATTTTTTACTGACAAGTAACTTGCTTGCTACAGGATCCATCTTTGAACTTAGGACACAGAATTAAAAAAAGCTGTGTCTTTTTTTTCCTTAACAGAGGATATTTCTAGTTGATTGTGACTTTGACACTTTTCTCTGGTTTTAGACTCACCATTAATACCTTGTGCCCAGGTGGTCTGTTATAGCATTTGCCTTTGTTTAATGTAGTACTGTGCAGTAGTTTTCCCTTCTTCCTCACACAGGATGTGGCTCTAACTGGTTACCATATATGCAGAGTCCACCAGTTGCCACACAGTAGGTGTTGCACAACTGAAATTAGGGTTCAACACTTGTCTGAAATAAATCACTGTTGTTGAATTCAGCCTAGGAGAAACCATTTGAGAATCTAAAGCTTTGACAATTCACAATGTGCTCAACTTGAGCTTTCTGGTGATTGCTTCTTCCAAAGTGGACTAAGATTTTGCTCCAAGCACATACCGGACATTGTACTCTACCACAGTTGCACATTGTAGGGACAGTGTTCTCCTCATGTGTGCCAGTGAACGCAGATCATGAGGAACTGGTGTGCCCGTGGAAGCAAGAGGAAGGTTTTTTGTTCCCCCATATTTCTCTGGAGAACTACAGAAGAGTGGAGATGAAATGTCTGTTGGCCAGAGGGAAAGCCAAAATCTCATCTATGGAGGCAAGAGGACAGGGATGGGAAGTGAACAATGCACGAGAAAAAAAGCGCTAAACCAAGGAGTAAGCACTCTTTCAAGCTATCAGTAACCAAAAAAAAAAAAAAAAGCCAAGTCCTTTTCTTCGATGCAAATGGGTCTCAGTTGTGCAGGCAGTGGCAAGGAATGGACTTTGAGAGGATGCGTCAAGGCAGAATGGTGTGAGAGCACTCTGGGGTTTCCTCTGGAAGAGGGTTACTTCCTCCCCTTGATGGGAATTCTGTTGGCTCTATAATGGGCAAAGACAAATAAGTGCTTGCACTTGTCTTGCTTGCAAGAGAAAACTAAGGGAAAATGCTGTTTAAAAGAGGGAGAAGTAGTCTGGGTACCATTTGTGTCCCCATTTTAACTCCTTCTTTCTCTCCTCTAAGCTGCAAGTGATCCTGGGAAGTGCTAGAGTTTTTAGGAAGAAGTAGGTTGCCTGAAAGGGTAGTAGTGGTTCAGCTACTCTGAAATCATCCTCCACCTGACATGTAGTAAAACTTCAAAGTTGTGTAGCTGCTTTGAGGACACCCACTTCAAATTCCTGTAAGTAGCTCCTCACCTCTGCTCCATAAGAAAGCCCAGTACTCTAATTGGTTTGCTAAGTTAGACTTTGGGGGGAATTGTACTTGGTCTGTCTTCAGAGCCCTGTTGATATCTGTCAGGCAGTGTTTTGAGTGGGGACACCACACGTAAGTGGATCTTTTTCTTATCCTTGGTTGGAATCCAGCAACCAGAAAGAAACGTCTTTGGTAATGTTAGCAATTCCATCCAGGCCAGAGGAGAGAAATACCAGAGATGTTTAGGGGCACTTGCTTGTGCTCTGGCTTCTTGTTACCTTTCTTCTCTCTATTTAAGAGGAAACCTAAATGAACACAATACTCTGAAAGCTAAATGTGAGGGTTTAGTGAAATTCCCATCCAGATGCCTGGGATGGAGAGGCACATGAATACCCTGTAGGTGGGGCAATTGGACTGACTAGCTCATCGCTCTACATTATTTAAAGCCTTATTTAACCTCTAGGTATTCTCAGTGACAATCCATCTTTGAAACTTGCTCCTGAAATGCAGGAGCTCTGCTTATGTCCTTTCTCTTACTTCTCACCCACAAACCTATAATAAATGCTTTCTAAAACTTACCCTCCTGTTGTCTGTAAAAGTCATTTTCCAAGCTCATGAGACACAGGACCCAGAAGCCACTTGATGAGAGTGGCTTTGATGGTCTTTGATCATCCTGGACCGCAGCTCATTGTGCTCCCAAGTTAAAAAAAAAAAGCCTTGATCACATCCAAGGACTCCCTGCTTTTCCTCCATGTATATTTTTCTGGGTTGAATAGACTTTGCTTGCATCTTTCCAGGTAGTTAGCACAGTGTGTATCCAGTGAGACCTTGCTTTAAAAATAGAGAAAAAGAATAGAGAAAGGCAGGAATTCTAGAGAACTTCATTAGGCTTACCCATAGCCACGAGGCCACTAAGACTCCTCAGAGGTTTTGTTTCTTTCCAGGACATTTCCTCCAAAATCCTGTTGATATTGTCCTATGCATAAGAACAGATGAAGACATTACCCTCAAAGAATAAATGATACTCTGTTATTAATTGGACTGTGGTGGTGGCTCTTTTTTTGCAGCTATTATTCAACCAGAAGGTGTATCTTTCTTTAATAAATTCAAGAAAGTGCTAGATAAACAGATTTCTTTCTTGCAAGGCTTCTTAACACCCTTACTATGCAAACGTACAAGGTGGCTCCGTGGCAGACAAAACATTGTTCTTTTCTCCAGAAGTCTACTAATATTTTTTTTCCTACTTCTATCTCCTCCATCCTTTCATCTAAAGTATCTGTGGAAACTAGTACACCCAGTATCACGACAAGCAGACGAATTGTTGTCAAAATGAAGGTAACATTATTTGACTGGTGGCGAAATGATTCCAGCACGCCATATCCAATGAAAACAATCTTTATCAAACACTTGACTTAGGAAGGAAGCAGATCTAAATGATTGGGGTGGTGATGTGGAGAACGTAGTAACTGGGTGGCAGGAGAGGATGCAGTTATTCACTGACATTTTTCCCCCTGGGAAATTAAGAACACCTTGTAGACTACTGGGGAACTAAGGTAATATACAACAAAACAAAACAAAACATCCTAAAACCAAAACCTGAATCCTGAGACAAAGCTGTTTTTCACTTTCTTTGTGGCAGAGTTTGGTGAACACAGGTTCTTCAGTGGTGCATGGGTGTGGCCATGTGATCCTGTCTTCCCTTTACAGAGTGGTTGGCATGAGCTCTAAGCAGGGCCTGAGGACTGCATGGTGTGCTTACTCACAGTTGTGCCTTGGCGGTGATCTAAGGGGCTTCTCTTTGCTACATCACCCTGTTTTGACTCCCAAGAAAGAGCCAGTGTGAAGTGGAGAGCTGCTACTGTTTCGAACTACACTTCAAAGGCAGATCCACTTTCCCCTCTCAGGCCATTTTGAAGGTTTGCAACTGTGAACGTTGTCCTGGGAAGCTGGACACATAGCTTTCCTTTGAACTCAGGCTTCCAGGAGAAGTGGAACTTTGGAAAAGGAATTGTCTTGCTGGGACCTGGCTGGTTTGCTGAGATGACCAAAGAGTGAGAGAGGATCAGGCCGTGAAAGCACTCTGTGCCTGCTGGGAATGTTCAGGGAAAATCAGAATGAGAAGGGTGCAGCCTCATTTCCTTAGCACTAGTCAGGAAGAGTAAGAATTATGATCTGGTTAAGAGGTTAAATTTTACTTTGGTAAAAGAATAATGGAAAACCTGTGGAGAACTTGAATTTCCCTCTAGTGACTGTGTTGTTACCCCTTCTTTCTCAATAGTTTCCCAACAGGGTCAAAGCTGGTGGGATTTCTTTGATGATGGCAGTGTTAATTCAGCACCCACCCTTTGTTAGATGTCTCCCACGTGGACCTCCTAGTCCTAATGTTTGATCAGTTGTGTTGGCACTGAAGAGACCAAGCTGGTGTCACCTTAGCATTGTGATTGCTTTGTGCTAAGTGCAGTTAAAAAGTAGTCCAAAAGAACCTTCTGTCATCCCTCTAGAGAGCCAAGAAACTCTCTTTTCTCTACCCGACACAGGACACAGTATACAAGCAACTATTATGTTGGCAGGAGAAGGTCAGCATTGATAGAGGTTTGTATAACACAGCTTGCTCATATTTTTTTCATTAGATTAGCTTCAAACTGAAACTTTCTAAAAGATTCATTTTTATTATTTTTATTTGTGTGTATGTGCGCACATGGGTGTGTGCATGTGTGAAAGCTACATGTGTGCTGGTGCAGGGGCTTACAGAGTCCAGAAGAAGGAAGTAGATCTCTTGGAGATGGAGGTACAGGTCATTGTGAGTTTGGAAGCTGATCTTGGATGCTCTGGAAGTACAGCAAGTATTCTCAGCTGCTGAGCCATTTCTTCAGCCCTACTCCACCCCCCGGGAACCTCCTACAAGTTATTGCCCTTAAAAATACAAAGGCCATTTGTTGTGTGTGATGGTATTGTGTTCCCCAAAATATTGTGCACCCTAATAAACATTATCTGGGGTCAGAGACAGAATAGCCACCATATTAAACATAGAAGTTAGGCAGTGGTAGCACACTCCTTTAATCCTAGCATTCCAGAGGCAGAAATCCATGTGTTCAAGGATACAGCCAAGCATGGTGACTCACACCTTTAATCCCAGAAGTAAGCCTTTAATCCCAGGGAGTGATGGTAGAAGGCAGAAAGATATATAAGGCATAAAGACCAGAAACTAGCAGCATTTGCCTGGTTAAGCTTTCAGGCTGTGAGTAGCAGTTCAGCTGAGATTCATTCTGGATGAGGACTCAGAGGCATCCTGTCTGAGGAACAAGATCAACTGAGGAACTTGCGAGGTAAGGTGGCTGTGGCCTGTTCTGTCTCTCTGATCTTCCAGCGTACACCCCAATACCTGGCTCAGGTTTGATTTTATTAATAATAACTTTTTAAGATTCCTGTTACAGTTGTGTCTTACTATTTATCACTCTTTGTTAAAATGACATATACATCTATCAGACTTACCTGCTTAAAAGCCACCTTAAATATGACAATTAAACTATTAACCCCATAGAAAACTTTGACTGATATCAATTGTGAGTTTTATTTATAGTCAAAGTAAAACAACAGTTTTGTTTGTTTGCTTCCTTACCATACCCTTGTTTCATAGTTGAGGGAACTAGATACATATAGGGACTTAATGCTAACCTAAGTCTATAGGGCCCTAAAACCTGTGTATGCTCATGACCCTTTTAGTAATGCATGTAACCAGTTACTTACAGAGCTGCATGCCAGGATAAATCTTCATGTACAGGGAACACATTCATGAACTAAAAGTTTCAACACATGTACATGGATGTTGGTATGACCTAAGAGAGGTGGGAGAAAGCTCTGCTCCCATTTGTGTGTGGGATGATGAGTGGCCTGATGTGGGCATTAGTATTAGACTGGAGTTGAATATAAGCTTTCACACTTATTAGTTGTTGTTTAATTGTGTTGTTTTGTTAGTACAGGGTCTCCCATGAAGCCCAGATTGGATTGGAACTTGTGATCCTCTTGTCTTAGCCTTCCCAGTAATGAGATTATGGGTGTGTATTGTCATGCCAACCTACTCACTAGGTTTTGAGTTAAGATAAACAGTTTAACTCTGCAAAGATATTTCTTCATTTCAAATATAAAAGATATAGATTCTTACCTCAGAGAGTATTGGAATAATTACAACATATTTCAAAGGGCATCATATTCATCACAAGAACTAATATCTTTCTGTGTTTGCTTTGGCTACAAGGAATCTCAGAATGAATTTGATTGTTTTTTTTTTTTTTTTTTTTTTTTTTTTTTTTTTTTTTTTGGTTTTTCGAGACAGGGTTTCTCTGTGTAGCTTTGCGCCTTTCCTGGAACTCACTTGGTAGCCCAGGCTGGCCTCGAACTCACAGAGATCCGCCTGGCTCTGCCTCCCGAGTGCTGGGATTAAAGGCGTGCGCCACCACCGCCCAGCTTGATTGTTATTTTTAACAGTGGTGTAGGTGCATGGTAGGTACTTGATGTCAACATTGTGGGTTATATAAGTGCAGTTAGGTGTCAAGTTTCTCAAGTTTCCACTGATGTAGCAGTTAATGGTCAATTAGAAATAAATAGGTAAAGACAGTGGGTGGTGAGGTAATAGTGGTACAAAAATATGGTGAACTAAATTAATTGTTATCGAGACAATGCACTGAGAATCCCTCAGTTATTTTGTTTTCTCTCTTTTTTTGTGAAAGGTTTTGTGAATAAATTTGACTGGGTGCCTGAAGACAGCTGAAAAAAATCACTATCATTATTATTTTACCTCTTGACAATTATTATAATAACTTTCTCTTCTTTGGGAATATGTGGTCTCTAAATGATCAACCTTGGCAGCCTAAAGTATTTATCAGCCCCTGTGCTGGTTTGTTTCTTTGTCAGTCGGACACAACTTGGGTCATCTGACAAGAGGGGACCTCAATCTGGAAGATGTCATTGAACATTTCTTGATTTCTGATTGACATGGACAGGCCTAGCAAACCAGTGACAGTGGCAGGTGGCCACTGAGTTATACAAGAAAAAAAGTCTGAGAAAGCCATTAGGACACAGTAAGCTCCATTCCTCCATTGTCCTGCTTCAGTTCCACCTCCCAGTTTCTGCTTGAGTTCCTGCTCTGGCTTCCACCAGTAATGTATGTGCTCAGGATGTGTAAGCCAAATAAACCCTCTCCTCTCCAAGCTACATTAGGTCATAATGTTTTGCCTCAGCTATAGAAAGCGAACAAGACAGACCCTTAGAGTTTACTTCCACTCACTATGAATAAAGTCTTTCCTTTCCCCACCTCATAGGCAGCGTTTGTTGTTATTTGCTGTCTAGGGGGCAGCCATTCTGATTGTCTTGAGATGGAATCTCAAAGTAGTTTTTATTTGCATCTCTCAAAAAATATTCATTGTTCATTCATATTTCTTCTTTTGAGAACTCTCTGTTCAGTTCCTCAGTCCTTTTTTTCCCCTTAAATAAAGCTGTTTGTTTTCTGCTTGTTAGATAGTTAATTGAGTTTGTTGTACAGGATTGTTATTAACCTTTGTCAGTTTTATAGCTGGCAAACACTTTCTCCCATTCTGCAGGCTACCTCTTCACTCAATTTGTATTCTGCTGTAAGTATTCTTTTTACCTCACAAGGTCTGTTTGTTGACCTTATTTCCTGAGCAACTACAGTCTTATTCAGAAAGTTCTTGTCTATACTGTAGCTTGTAGTGTATGCTGTACTTTTTCCTCTAGAAGTTTCAGACTTTCTAGTCTTATGTTGAGTTCCTGGATCCATAGGAGTTGGCTTTTCTTCAGGGTGAGAGGTAAGGATCAAGTTTTATTTTTTTCTACATGTAAATGCCTGCTTTTCACAGCACCATTTGTTAAAGAGCTGGCTTCTTTCCAGTGTATATTTTTAACAGCTTTGTTAGAAATCAGGATGTGTGGCTGCAGGAGTTGATATTTGAATCTTCTGAATATGTTTACCTATGTGTCTGTTTTGTACTAATATCATTCTGGTTTTTCTATGGCTCTGTAATAGAACTTGAAATCAGTTATTGTAATATGTTCAGGATTGTTGGGATATTTGTCTTCAAATAAGTTTTAACATATATTATATGTTAAATAACATAACATCATGCACATTACACACACACACTCACACATATAATGTTTAAGAAGGTTTTTTTTTTTTTTGAAATGGGGATTGCACTGAAATCTGTAGACTACTTTTGGTAAGTCAGCCTTTTTTTTTTTCTGTATTGTTTCTTCTCCTCCTGGAGCATGAGGGCATTTTCCATCTTCTGGTGTCTTATTCAGTTTCTCTCTTGAGTACTGTAAGGTTTTATAGAGGTCTTTCAATTCCTTGATTAAATTTATTTCCTTTTTTGTTTGTTCATTTGGCAGTTGTAAACATTCATGAATGGGTCTATTTCCTTAAATTCTTCCTCAGAATGTTTGTTATTTGTATGTAGAAAGGCTACTGAGATTTGTATGTTAATTTTGTATCTTGCCATTTTGCTGAAAGTGTTTATCCATTTTAAGAGTTCTCTGGTTGAGTCTGTTGGCTCTGCTATGCCTAGAAACAAACCACCTTCCAATAAGGATATTTTGCCCTCTTCTTTTCCAGTTTCTCTCCCCTTCCTTGTGTCTCTTGTCAAGTTGCTCTAAGTTTTCCAGAACTATCTCAAGTAAGAGTGGCAAAAGCCAATGCCTTCTTTTGTTTCTGCTTTTAACGGAAATAATTTGAGTTTTTCCCAATTTAGTATAGTTTTGCTGAAACGATTGTTGTGTGTATTTCCCAAGGCTTTTTCTTACATACATATGTATGAGTGTGTTTACATGCATGTAGATACACAGGTGTGTTGCATGTGTATGCATATGTATGTGTGTGGTTACATGCTTATGGATGCACAGATGTATGCACGTGTGTATGCATATGTATGTGGAGGCCGGAGATTAATGTTGAATTTCTTCCTTAATTTTTCTCCACTTTATTTGCTGAAGCAGAGTTTCTCACTGAACCTGGAGCTTGACAATTTAGCTGGCCCAGTGAACCAGCCAGTGCCAGTTTCCTCTTTTCTCTGCCTGCTGAGCGCTGAAGTGACAGGTGAGCTGGTATTCCTGATACGTATGTGCCATGGAGACCTGAACTCTGTTCTTCACACTTGTGTGGTAAGTACTCATCCTTTGAGCAATCCTCTAGTCCCACCTCCAGTCCACCCCAACCCCCCCAGAATCTTTATCATGAGGTAATGTTAAAATTTTGCAAATGCCTTTTCTACATCTGTTGGGATGATCATGTGATTTATGTCTTTAAGCCATTCATGTGACATTATATTTACTGATATGTGTATGTTGAAATCATCCCTGTATCTCTAGAATGAAGCCAGTTTAATCATGGTTATTAGACATTTTGTGGTATTCTTGAATTATGTTGGCAACAATTTTAAACTTTTTTTCATATGTTTAAATTATTTGTCTTATCTTGGTTTAATTTTATATGTTCTATATATCTAGCTATTCATCTATTTCTTTTAGATGTACTGAAATACACTTTTGTGACATTACATCCTGAAGATTTTCTAATTTCATTGCTTTCTGTGGTAAAGGGAAGGCTGACATTTCATCCTTACTTTTATTTGGCTGTATCTTCTCCCTCTTTCTTTAGTTAGTGTTGCTAAGGGTTTAGCGATCCTGCTTATCTTTTCAATAAACCTACCTTCTGTTTTACTGAGTCTTCATCATTTTTTTTAATTTTCCAAGACAGGGTTTCTCTGGCTATCCTGAAACTCACTCTGTAGACTAGACTGGCCTCAAACTCACAGAGTTCTGCCTGTCTCTGCCTCCTAAATGCTGGGATCAAAGGTGTGTGTTACTATGCCCAGTTCATTTTTATGGTTTTTATATAATTAGTTTCTTTGTGGATCTAATTATTTCTTTTTGTTTACTGACTCAGGCTTGGTCAATTTTTGTTTTCCCGAGGCCTTCATGTATATCATTGAGCCATTTTGCTGAAAGTGTTTATCCATTTTAAATATCTCAAGGATATTTTGCCCTGATTTCTTAGGGTGAGTACTTAGAGTTACAGCCTCCTGTAAGATAAATCTTAAAAGGTCCTATTAATAACAAACCCAGAGCCAGATATTGGGGTGAAAACTGAGAGACCAGAGAGCAGAAAGAAGCCAGCATGTTCTTACTGCTAGCAAATCCTTAGTCAGAAAGAGAGCTACTTCCTGTATACTCATGCCTATATCCTTCCTGTGCCCTGCCATCTCACTTCCTCTCTCCACCAATCTACATCACTTTCCTCTTTCCACCCAGCTCTACCACTTCCTGTCTGTCTGTACAGACCTCCAGACCTCTGTGATTAACTAGTGCTGGGAATTAAAGGCATGTGCCACCACACCTGGCTCTATTCCCAGTGTGGCTTTGCACTCACAGAGATTTGGATGAATGCTAGGATTAAAGGTGTGTGCTACCATTGCCTGACTTCTATGTTTAATATAGTGGCTGGCTTTTTCCTCTGATCTCCAGATAAGCTTTATTGGAGTGCACAAATAAAATATCACCACCACCTCCCCCTTCAGGAATGCTTTCTTTGTTGCTGTAGCTTTTGTCATGCTGTGTTTTCATTTTCTGTCACCTCTAGGAATTTTTAATTTCTTTCTGTTTTCTTTGAATACCCATTTATTATTCATTAGTGTGCTTTTAAGTCTGAAGGAGTTTATATATGTTGTAGGCTTTCTCTTGCTTATTACTGCTTCATTGTCATCAGACAAGGAATTAATTTTCTTATGTTTGTTAAAACTTGCTTTGTGTCCTAATATATGATCTATTTTAGAAGAAATCTCATAGGCTTCCAAGAAGAGTGTGTAATTTGCAGCGTTTGGATCGGACATTTTGTAGATTTTATGAAGTCTGTTGTTTGATGCCATTTAATACAGATATTTCTATTTACTCTTTATTGGGTTAACCCATCAATTGATAGGAATGTGGTATTGTAGTCACCCACTACCATTGTTCTAGGATTAATCTCTGCTTTTCTATGTAGTAGCATTTGTTTTATGAAATTAGCTGCCCCTACATTTGGCATACATGGCTAGAACTGTGATGTTCTTTTGATGGGTTGTTTCCTCAATCAGTATAAAGTGTTGTGGGATAATCTTTTTGTACACTGCAAACATGTGTCTATGCCTAAGGTACCTTCTGATTGATTTAATAAAGAGCTGAATGGCCATTAGAGAGGCAGGAGAGATTAGATGGGACTCCTGGGGAGAGAGAGAAAACTCTAGGAAGAAGAGAGGTATAGACATCAGCGTGATGCAAAGCAAGTTGAACATATATAATGGAAGAGAGATCAAAAGCCAAAGCCACCTGGCAGAACATAGATTAATATAAATGGGTTAATTTATCAGAGCTAGTAGGATAAGCCTAAGCTAAAGGTCAAGTTTTCATAATTAAGAACAAGTCTCCATGTCATTATTTGTGGGCTTGTGATTCAAAGATAGTCTGACAAGACAGATTGCTACAAATGGTGGCCAGTGCTTGGCACATGAGTCCACATAAGGCCTGAAAAAACTAAAAAAAAAATTCAAATACAGAGTTGGACACAGCTTCGTGGAGATTATAGTCTCTCAGGCAGGCACTATGATCTTGATGTACAGAGGGTTGGCTCTTTTAAGAGGTCCTGCTGTGCAGCTGAACACTTGAAATGCTGGCACTGGGTACAAAGGACTGCAGATGGCTGCAGATAGACATAGCAGCTTCCCAGAGCTGGGGAGGTTAGGTGTGGCTGGAACAGTTAAGCACAGCTAGGACAGTTAGGATTGGCTCCTGCTGTTGCCTACAGACCCAAAGGGGGCCAAGCCCACTGCCAGCACTATGTGCTAATCTAGTCATGGGGAGGAGAGCCTAGCAGGTTAAGGTTTGACTCACAGGGTCAAAGAAGGCTTCAGATACACATAAACTCAGATCCAGACAGAAAAAAACCTCTAAGCAGGTAAAATGTGATTAACTGCTGAAAATGTGCTTAAGTGCAGAAGAAAGAAAAAAATGGGTGTAGACAGTTCTAGGAAAAAAATAGTTTATAAACAATAAAGTATTTAAAGAAAGACTAAAGTAGTGTGAGAAGCATAAGTCACATAAAGATGAAAAATACACAGGGAGTCTAGATCCTGTATGGTGTTTTGTTGACTTTGAATTTTTTTAAATGCTAATATTAGAGCAAAAATTGCAGCTGCTGAGAGATATTGGATTGTTAAAAAAAAAAACCTACTGAACTAAAGCAGCCAATATATTTTAAAGAATGTCTTGACTTTAAAATGGAGGTCAGAAAATGTGTTGTGTTGGGGAGAGGTTATGCCTTTGTTTCCATAGGAAACAAAAAGCTATGGATTCCTTCAAAATTAATAAAGATCAGATTTGGTCAGGGAGACCTTTTGAAATCTTGGCTGCAGACATGAAGAGAGAAACCAAGAAGAACCTCAAGACAGGTGAGGTATAAACGGATCTCTCATGGGAATAGCTTTGAGACTGGATGAGACATGATAAATCTTGTTAGCTACAGGGTCCTCATGACTTATTACTACATGGCATCCTTCACATGACATGGATGGAGATTTATATTACAGTTTGGTTATACAGTTTATAAGTCCAAACAGACTTATAAAGTTAGTAGATGTATTTTACCTGCTCAAACATAGAAAAGAGAATCTCCTTTAGCTAATTTGCACATACCACAATTTCATACTTGGGCTAATGCAGATTTATATGTTACCTTTAAAAGTTTGTGTATTTTCAGAAAAAAAGACAGACAGGTGATCCAGCCTCTCAGAATGCCTCTGTTTCAGTCTCCTCAGAAGTCTGCATCTAGAACATCTTCATAGCACCTAGCTAGGATGTTCTAGTCTCACAGATTACTCTCATCAAGACTTCAGATGAGCCCTGTACTTTACTGTCACACAGAAACTGGACAAGAAATGATACAGTTAGTTCTCCCAGGACTTGATCATTATCTTAATTTTTCCAGGGTCCCCTAAAGATGCTATTGCCCCCAGACAGTAGGAAGTAATTTTATGACCACAATGTTAACATTCCCAAGAGGTGGGATAAGAGGTTTTTGGTTGTTCAATGGGTTATGGATGTTTGTCATTAATTAGGAGGTTAGTTAGAAGTTGTTATTGGTCATGGTCAAGGGGAAAAAACTAAGCAAAGGAGGTTAGATTCATGGATTTCTTTTTGAAAAGATAAAAAAGGGGGAATATAGGAATGATAGGATAAAAAGGGTAGATTATTGAATCTAGTTTTAAACTTCAAAGTAACTATTAATCTTGAATATTTTACATTGGTATGGATTTTTGTATATTGATACAAGTTTAAGGTTATTTTTGTTATAACATACTGTATATATGTTTCTACTCTTGTTTAAGGTATTTTTGTATTTTGATATGTTTAAGGTTATTTTTGTTGTAACATAGTGTATATATATTTTTACTCTTTTTGTTTGTTTGTTTTTGAGACAGGGTTTCTCTGTGTAGTTTTGGTGCCTGTCCTGGATCTCGCTCTGTAGACCAGTCTGGCCTTGAACTCACAGAGATCCATCCACCTGGCTCTGTCTCCCAAGTCCTGGGATTAAAGGCATATGCTGCCACTACATGGCCATGCTTTTACTCTTGTTTAAGGTATTGTACCTATGCAACTCATTTAAAAATATATGTAAAATTCTAGTCCTTGAATGCTATTATTACAAACTATTTAAGATAATTAAGAAATGCAGGTTAGTGGTTAGTCATCTAAAACAGTCCAACTTATGTTTGGTATGTTTTCAAGGTTAAACAGAGATATATTTTAGACAGACAGATGGTATTCAAACACTTCCAAGAGCTATAGAATATGGCATTTAAGAAATTTTAATAATATAAGGCTTTTCATGACAGTGAGACATGTCTGCACCTGGTAGCACCGATTTACTTTAAAAAAGATGATGGGCATTGAAGAACCTCCATATGGAGTTTACTTTCATTGTATCAAAAGTTAGCCACTGGGCAAAAAACTGTCCTTGCCTCAACTGCTGATAGTGTGCTGTCCAAATTGGACAAGCAGGCAGGACACAAAAGAAGGTGACTACCAAACTTTGCCAAGACAAGATAGAACAGTGCTTCAAATATTCTTGCTTCACAAAAAAGTCTGTTAGATATTCTAGGCTGAAGACAGATGTCCCAACATTGCAGAGGAACCTTGGATGACTGTCCAGGCAGTCAAATGTCTTGCTGTTTCTATAGTTTTGGAAGTTATTTGTTCTTCACTTTCTGCTTACTTAGGTAATATTATATCCTTCTTGGGTCTCTGATGGGATTGAAGACTAGATAGTTATAGTTACAATTCTCCTTATTATTAAACTCAGAAAAGAGACTCACAAAAGAGACGTAAAGTGTATAAGGTTGAGAGACATAAAAGCTTAAGTTGTTTATCTAAGAAAATGTTTTAAGGTCTAAAAAGATATTTCCAGGTTGGTAACACAAGATATGATAGAAAGTGAATTAGGTACAAAACTTTGGATTCATCAAGATAGGATAGATAATATTTTCTCCAAATTTACCAATATCAATGGAATGGACATTATAAATGTAATTCTTACCTGCCCTCACCTGAAAATTGTTCTTCTTGTATGTAGCTTTACTATGATAGAGTTAAAACCTTTCCTTTTTAATTAGACAAAAAAGGAGAAATATTGCGGGACAATCTTTTTGTACACTACTCTATAAAAATATGTCTCTGCCTCAGATGCCTTCTGATTGGTTTAATAAAGAGCCAAACGGCCAATAGCTAGGCAGGAGAGAATAGGTGGGACTTCCAGAGAGAGAGAGAGAGGACTCTAGGAAGAAGAGAAATGGAGACCCTAATGAGATGCAGAGCAAGTTGGACATATAGAATGGAAGAGAGTAAACAGTCAACATATATTAATAAAAACAGATTAATTTGAGTTATAAGAGTACTGGGACAAGCCAAAGCTCAAGGCCAAGCTTTCATAATTAATAGCAAGTCTTTGCATCATTATTTGTGGGCTGGTGGTTTAAAGATAGTCCCACAAGAAAGCTTGCTACAATAAAGTCATCTTTTTCTATTCTAACTAGTTTGGTTTGAAGTCAATTTTGTCAGACATTTAAATAGCCACCCCTGCTTGTTTCATGGCTTCATTGATTTGGCATTCCCCTTTTACTCTAAGGTAGCATATATATTTTATGGTAAAGTGAACTTCAAGTAGAACCATCCTATGTTTTAATCCACTCTGTCAGTTTGTATGATTTGATTGGGAAATTAAGACCATTTTTTGTTCTGAGCTAATACTGAAAGGTGTATTACTTCCTGTGATTTTGTTGATACTGTAGTGTTTGGTGTTTTCCTATTCATGTCTTGCTTAATTATTTAAGTTACAGCTTATTCTTCCCTTTGGCTTTGTGGATGTATTTCTCTTCATCTTCAGCCCAAAAAGTTTTCTTCAAGTGTTAATTGTACAGCTGGCTTGGTGGTCATACATTCCATGGTTTTTAATCATGGATTTTTTTTCTTTTTTCTATTATAACAGGAAACTTTGCTTTGTACAGGTCTTGATGGTGCTGGCTGTTGTTTAGAAGGTGAAATGCTTCATTGCAAGCTTTCTTAGCTTTCAAGGTTTCTATTGAGAAAGCTGCATTATTCTAATATTCCTGCTGTTACGCATGACTTACTTGGTGCCTCCTTTATTGCTACTTTCTTTATTTTGTATATTTAGTGGTTTAATTATGATATGACAAAGGAGGGTCTTTTATGTTTGTTGTTGTAAATGCCTGCTGCATCAGGATTGGTGTTTACTTCTCTAGTTTGGGGGAAATTTTAATGTTGCTGAAACATTTTCTATGCCTTTAGAATGGAAATTTGCTACTTCCATGCCTATGAGTCTTCAATATGATATTTTAGAGTTTCAAAACTATCTTATCTTCTTATTAATTTTATCTTTATCCTTTTTTGAATGTCCATTACTTCAGCTTATCTTCAAACTCTGGAATTATTTCTCTGTAATCTACTCTATTGTTGAATGTTTCTACGGAGCTTTTTATTTGATTTATTATATTTTCAATTTCCACCGTTTCCATTTGGCTTTTCTTCAATCTTTATTGAATTCCTCTTTCATATCCTTTATCTACTTCCTTATTTTATTTGGCTTTTTTTTTGGATGCATGCATGTTTAAGTGTGTTCTTTTGGGACTTATCCAAAATTGATTTTCAAAATTTGATTTGCTTGGACTTATTTTTATTACTTATTTTTTACTTTTTTGGGTGACATCTAATTCATTCTCACTGGAGGCCATTACAGTGGAATTAGTAACTTTTCAATGAGTTATGTTGCTTTGTGTTTTTATGATCTTTCTATAATTGCATAGTTACTTGTGTATCGGGGTTATTTCATTCCTTAAATTGAAAACAAATCTGTATTCTCTCAGTTGAAATATTTATTCAAGTAGGCCTAGAGTCTAGATGTTTGTATAATTGAAGTGCATATAGTTGAAGTTCAGAACTTATACCCTCAGTCTAAGTACTATGGAAATTTGAATAAGAATTGTCCCATAGGCTCATACATGTGAATGCTTGCTCCCCAGTTGGTGTAACTATTTGGGAAAGATTAGGAGGTGCCCTTATTAGAGAAGGTGTGTTTCTGAATGCAGGCTTGGAGTTTTCAAAAGCCCATACTATTCCCAATTAGTTCTTTCTCTCTCTCTGTCTCATGCTTATAGATTAAACCTAAGTGCCCAGTCATTGCTCCAACACCACTCCTGACTGCCTGTGGCTATGCTTCCTACCATGATGGTCATGACCTCATCCTTTGAAATCTATTTCTTTTATAAATTGCTTTGGTCATGGTGTCTTATCATATCAATAGAAAAATAACTAAGATATAATCAAATTGACAACCAAAAATATCCGTCACAGACAGGAACCCATGTTTCCTGATTAAGATGGAATAGCATTTCCAGAGAAGAATATTGCCTTTGAGAGAAACCACAGCTTCTGTATATGCCTATTATGCTAAGATCATATTTACCTGTTTTCAGCAGTTGTCCCTCCAGCTTCAGTAATTGTTGAAGCCTGAATCAACAAAGAGAATATGGTGTATGCCAGCTAAGATTTAAGTTACTAAGATTAAGAGTGGGAGTGAAGAAGATGTGTATAGGGACTGTTATTAGATCAACTTTGTAAAATTCTAGGTTTGAAGAATAGCTGAAAGGTAGAAATTGGAATAGAATTAAGGTCTACAGGTTTTTGAAATTATTAACTTTATGGAAGGCTATAGTTTGAAGTACAAAGATGACAATAATAGGAAGTATGAGGAAAAGAGAGGAATGAGTGTGAAGGTATATGAATTATTCATGGAAAGATTAGGAGAGAGTATGCAGTTGTAGACTGGATGGAGAAGCACACAGAATAACCCTAAAATTTAACTGAGTGTAATACAAGCAAAGGCAAAACTGTTATGAGATACATAAAAGCCCTGTGCCAGGAATGGCTTTCTTCTTTTGAATTTGTTGGGCACTGAGGCTTCATAGACCCTCAAACAGTACAGACCATTGCCAATCGTTTTGGTTGTTCTCCATAACTTGACAATAAGACCCCATCGCTGAAGACACCACATACTTGAGTCACAGACAATGGTGAATAAAGCTGGTATAGACCTGGAAACTTCATCCTCCCACAAAAGACTGCTGGCAATGGTCGAGAGACAGCCGGGACTGACCTACTCTGGTGATGGGATGGCCAAACACCCTAATAGTTGGACTAGAAACCCCATCCAAGGACTGAGGGATCTGGATGCAGACATCCACAGCTAGGCCCCAGGTGGAGTGCTGGGAATCTAATTAGTGAGAAAGAGGAGGGTTTATATGAGCGAGAATTGTTGAAACCAACCAAGGTTGGATAAAGCACAGGGACAAATAGCCAAACCAATGGAAACACATGAACTATGAACCAAAGGCTGAGGGGGCCCCCAACTGGATCAGGCCCTCTGAATAGGTGAGACAGTTGATTGGCTTGATCTGTTTGGGAGGCATCTAGGCAGTGGTACTGGGTCCTGTGCTCATTACATGAGTTGGCTGTTTGAAACCTGGGACTTATGCTGAGATGCTTGACTCAGTCTGGGAGGAAGGGACTGGACCTGCCTGGACTGAGTCTACCAGGTTGATCTCAGTCCTTGGGGGAGGCTTTGCCCTGGAGGATGTGGGAATGGGAGGGTGGGCTGGGGGGAAGGGGAGGGGTGCAGGAGGGGGGAGAACAAGGGAATCTGTGGCTGATATGTAGAACTGAATGGTATTGGAAAATAAAAGGAAAAAAAAAGAAAGCAGAATTGTTGAAAATGAAAAACTCAATAAATCAAATAAAAAAACATGTTTGAAGGCACCACCAATAAACCAGACATTAAACAAAAAAGACAGTGTTGGAAGACAATGTTAAGGAAATACAGTCTGAAAATAAAAAAAAAATAAATAACTTAACCACAATGTCTAGGAGCACTGGACATGATAAAGAGACCAAGACTAAGAAACCATGGGTAAGAAGAGGTTTTTTTTTTTTTTTTTTTTTTTTTTTTTTTTTTTTTTGGTTTTTCGAGACAGGGTTTCTCTGTGTAGCTTTGCGCCTTTCCTGGGACTCACTTGGTAGCCCAGGCTGGCCTCGAACTCACAGAGATCTGCCTGGCTCTGCCTCCCGAGTGCTGGGATTAAAGGCGTGCGCCACCACCGCCTGGCTAAGAAGAGGTATTTTCTAAGTCATAGAAAATCATTTCAATAAAATAATAGCAGAAAATTTCCATAGTCTGTGGAAACATATGGATACACAGATGAAACTGACGTTTATAAATTTCAACCTCCAGTCTTCCCCACTTTTGTATGACAGATTGCTGATAACTGCTGTTGAAGCCAAGACTCCTGGTTGCCCAGTTGCCCTTCCCATGTGTCACTGAGGTCCACAAAAACTGAGACAAGCCAAGAGAAGACCAAGAGTAAACTGACTGTGCTACTCAGTTCAGGTGTCCCAGAAACTTTCTCTATGGGGAGCAGGTTTAAATTTCACCAGGGCAATATACCATAAATTTCATTCTTATTTTTTTTTAATTTAATTTAATCTTTTATTTTACAATACTATTCAGTTCTACACAATAGCCACAGATTCCCTTGTTCTCTCCCTTCTTGCCCCCCTCCCCTTCCCCCCAGCCCACCCCCCATCCCCACATCCTCCAGATCAAGGTCTCCCCCGAGGACTGGGATCAACCTGATAGACTTAGTCCAGGCAGGTCCAGTCCCCTCCTCCCAGATTGAGCCAAGCGTCCCTGCATAAGTCCCAGGTTTCAAACAGCCAACTCATGTAATGAGCACAGGACCCAGTACCACTGCCTAGATGCCTCCCAAACAGATCAAGCCAATCAACTGTCTCACCTATTCAGAGGGCCTGATCCAGTTGGGGGCCCCTCAGCCTTTGGTTCATAGTTCATGTGTTTCCATTGGTTTGGCTATTTGTCCCTGTGCTTTATCCAACCTTGGTTGGTTTCAACAATTCTCGCTTATATAAACCCTCCTCTTTCTCGCTAATTAGACTCCCGGAGCTCCACCTGGGGCCTAGCCGTGGATCTCTGCATCCAGATCCCTCAGTCGTTGGATGGGGTTCCTAGGGTGTCTGGCTTGTCTATCTTGTTGATTTTCTCAAAGAACCAACTCTTTGTTTCATTAATTTTTTGTATTGTTCTCTTAGTTTCTATTTTATTGATTTCACCTCTCACTTTGAAAATTTCCTGGTGTCTATTGTTCCTGGGAGACTTTGCTTCTTCTTGTTCTAGAGCTTTCAGGTGTGCTGTTAAGTCACTAGTGTGAGATTTCTCCAACTTCTTTATGTGGGCATTTAGTGCTATGAATTTCCCTCTTAGCACTGCTTTCATAGTGTCCCATAAGTTTGGGTATGTGGTGTCTTCATTTTCGTTGTTCTCTAGGAAGTCTTTAATTTCTTTCTTTATTTCTTCCTTAACCCATTGGTGATTCAGTTGAGCATTATTCAGTTTCCATGAGATTGTAGGTTTTCTGTAGTTTTTATTGTTGTTGAATTCTAACTTTAAACCATGGTGGTCTGATGGAACACAGGAGGTTATTCCAATTGTTTTGTATCTGTTGAGATTTGCTTTGTGGCCAAGTATGTGGTCAATTTTAGAGAAAGTTCCATGGGGTGCTGAGAAGAAGGCATATTCTTTTTGTTAGGATGGAATGTTCTGTAGATATTTATTAGGTCCATTTGGGTCATGACATCAGTTAAGTTCTTTATTTCTCTGTTAAGTTTCGATTTGGGAGATCTGTCCAGTGGTAAAAGTGGGGTGTTGAGATCTCCCACTATTAATGTGTGGGGTTTTATATGTGGTTTAAGCTTTATTAATGTTTCTTTTACATATGTGGGTGCCCTTGTGTTTGGGGCATAAATGTTCAGAATTGAAACTTCATCTTGGTGGATCTTTCCTGTGATGAGTATGTAATGTCCTTCTTGATCTCTTTTGATTGATTTTAGTTTGAAGTCTATTTTGCTGCATATCAGGATGGCTACACCCGCTTGTTTCTTAAGACCATTTAATTGGAAAGTCTTTTCCCAGCCTTTTATTCTTAGGTAGTGTCTGTCTTTGAATTTGAGATGTGTTTCTTGTATGCAGCAGAAAGATGGGTCCTGCTTTCGTATCCATTCTGTAAGCCTATGTCTTTTTATAGGTAAATTAAGTCCGTTGATATTAAGGGATATTAATGACCAGGGATTGTTCATCCCTGTTATTTTTTGGTGGTAGTATGTGTGTACTTCTCTTCTTTGGGGGTTTACTGCTGTGGCTTTATCTATTGCCTGTGTTTTCAAGGGTGTATCTGACTTCCTTAGGTTGGAATTTTCCTTCTAGTGCTTTCTGTAGGGCTGGGTTTGTGGATAAGTATTGTTTAAATCTGGCTTTGTCTTGGAATGTCTTGTTCAGTCCGTCTATGATGATTGAAAGTTTTGCTGGATATATTAGTCTGGGCTGACATCCATGGTCTCTTAGTGTCTGCATTACATCTGTCCAGGTCCTTCTGGCTTTCAAAGTCTCCATTGAGAAATCGGGTGTTATTCTCATGGGTTTGCCTTTATAGGTCACTTGGCCTTTTTCCTTTGCTGCTCTTAATATTCCTTCTTTATTCTCTACATTTAGTTGATTAATTATTATGTGGCGAGGGGACTTTTTTGGGGGGTCTGGTCTGTTTGGTGTTTTATAGGCTTCTTTTATCTTCATAGGCATTTCCTTCTTTAAGTTGGGAAAGTTTTCTTCTATAATTTTGTTGAATATATTTTTTGTGCCTTTGAGTTGGCATTCTTCTCCTTCTTCTATCCTTACTATTTGTAGGTTTGGTCTTTTCACAGTGTCCCATATTTCTTGGACATTTTGGTTCATGACTTTGTTGGCTTTAGTGTTTTCTTTGACTGATGAATCTATTTCTTCTACTGTATCTTCAACGCCAGAGATCCTCTCTTCCATCTCTTGCATTCTGTTGGTTATACTTGCATCTGAAGTTCCCGATCGTTTACTCAGATTTTCTATTTCCAGCATTCCCTCTGTTTGGGTCTTCTTCATTTTTTCTATTTCCTTTTTCAGGTCTTGGACTGTTTCCTTTATTTGTTTCATTGCTTTTTCATGATTTTCTTTCAGTACTTTATTGTTTTCTTCCAGGACTTTATTGTTTTCTTCTAATTTGTTTGCCCTTTCCTCTAGTTGTTTATAGCGTCCTTTCCATTTTTTTGTCTTTTCCTCTACATAAGCCTCTACCTTCTTCATGATGTTATTCATAATGCTGTTTTCTTCTGCTTGTTCCAATTTTTGATGTTCAGGTCTAGATGTTGGAGGTGGGCTAGGTTCTGGTGATGCTGTATTGCTCTTCATTTTGTTGTATGTACTTCTGCCTTGACTTCTGCCCATGTCCTTGTGGTTCGTTCTTGGTCTTATCAGCGCACTTGGTTCAGATAGAGCTGACAGATTCAGGAAGTCTCTCTCTCTTGTCCAGTTGGGAGCTCTCTTGTCTGAATGGGAACTCCAGGGCAGGATGGAAGCTCTTATCTAGATGGGAAGTCTGGGGCAGAATGGGAGCTCTTGTCTAGACAGGAAGTCCAGGACAGGATGGGTACTCTTGTCCAGAAGGGAAGTCCAGGGCAGGGTGGGGGATCTCTTGTCCAGAAGGGAAGACCAAGGCAGGATGGGAGCCCTCTCTTGTCCAGACAGGAAGTCTGGGACAGGATGGGCACTCTTGTCCAGAAGGGAAGACCGGGGCAGGATGGGAGCCCTCTCTGGTCCAGAAGGGAAGTTCAGAGCAGGATGGGAGCTCTTGTCCAGAAAGGAAGTCTGGGGCAGGATGGGAGCCCTCTCTGGTCCAGAATGGAAGTCCGGGGCAGGATGGGAGCTCTCTCTCTCTGGTGCAGAAGGGAAGTCCGGGGCAGGATGGGAGTTGGGGGCTGGTCTCTAAGTCTCAGGAAGTGCCTGGGGTCTCGGGTGGATGGGTGTGGGGACAGGGTGTGGAGATTGCAGGGTCTTCCGGGGGTCTTGGAGAAGGGGATCCTTCCCGGTGGGACTAGAAAGGAACCTGCCTGGTGGCCAGAACTTGGGACCAAGTTGGGCAGGTCTTCCCCGGAGTGGCTGGTGCCCAGGGATGGGATCCTGCTTTCTTTTTTCAAGATCTGTTTCCTTACTGAATTTACCATCCATGTTACCTATCAGACTTTAATATTTATGACTTTAATTGCTTTCCTTATTGCATTTATCTACTTGTGTGTTTCTCAGTGAAGTCATTGATTTTTGTTTTGTTTTGTTTTGTTTGAGACAGGGCTACAGAGTGAGTTCCAAGAAAGGCTCCAAAGCTACACAGAGAAATCCTGTCATCCCTGGGCACCAGCCACTCCGGGGAAGACCTGCCCAACTTGGCCCCAGGTTCTGGCCACTGGGCAGGTTCCCTTCTAGCCCCACCGGGAAGGATCCCCTTCTCCAAGACCCCCGGAAGACCCTGCAATCTCCACACCCTGCCCCCACAGCCATCCACCTGAGACCCCAGGCACTTTCTGAGACTTAGAGACCGGCCCCAAGCTCCCATCCTGCCCCAGACTTCCCTTCTGCACCAGAGAGAGATAGATAGAGAGAGAGAGAGAGAGAGAGAGAGAGAGAGAGAGAGAGAGAGCTCCCATCCTGCCCCGGACTTCCCTTCTGGACCAGAGAGGGTTCCCATCCAGCCCCGGACAAATGTCAGGTGTCTGCAGAATTGTCTTTATTAGCCCTCTGTATTTGGGGGCCTTTTCTGGCCACTTGGTCATCTGTGTGTCAGGCAGATGGTTCCATCCTGCTCAGACCTCCTTGTTCTCACATGCTGGAGTGATTAATGTTCTAGCCAGCGAGTTTCCTAATGCACTAGGCATGGGTGAAGGAAACACAGCACTGTACCTTTATAGGCAGACTAATCACCATCTTTTCAATACTCTTCAGGTGTTAAGCTTTGCTGGAAGGATCAGGTGGCTGCAGCTGTCCAGTGGTCCTTTGGAGCTTCAGATTTCTGAGTCTCCAGGGCAGCAGATCTCACAGCACATAAGTGGCTCCAGAGGCTGATCCACTTGCCAGCCCCAGGTTCAGAGATAGCCAAGTCCACAGTTAGTCTTAGTTGATTGGCTAAACTCCTTGATATTGAGGGTGGGGCTACTTTCCCACATAAGTGTTGCCATGGAAACCATGACTCCTGTACCTGAAACTCTTCAGTACATTATTTGCCTCTCCCCTTATGCACAACTACATTCCACAGCTGTGTCTCACCCTGGCATGGCAGCATGGTTGACTCTTGGTGTCCCACCTCGTGACTATTCTTTGTTCTTGTCCCTTGTTTAGCTCAGGCTCAAACCATTGACTTCCTTTCAAGATGGCACCCTGCCACAGCCCTCTGAGACTTGGGGAATAAAAAGAAGGTCTCGTTTCTGCTGCCGACCCAATCATAGTAGTCACATCATTGTCTCAACAAAACCCCCAACAGTATTTGAGGGTTTTTCAAGATGTGAGCTTTTACTGTGGGTAGGAGTGCCAATCTCTTTTCATCAGGGCTGCCTGGATTATTCTTTGGCTGAGGTTTCTGTTTCCTTTCCCCTGCCAAGCAGCTACAAGGCTGGAGCCATGGGAAGCTTATTCCTGTTAGTGGCTTTCCAGATGTCCTATCATTCCCTTTGCAGATTCCAATGCTCTTCCACTCGTCTCCTCTTTGAAATAGAGTCTGTTTTTATTATCCCATCTCTTCTCATTCACCGTGGCACACAAAGGCAGACTTTAATCTACCACCTTATCACAGAAATTCCTTTATCCTCTACTGGCATAGCTCAAGCATCCAGAACAAAGGCATTCAGTATATATTTGCCAAACAAATGGATATGGATATTGTAATATCATTAAATAAGGTGATTGATTTAAATTGGTGATCTGAAATAATGGTTTACTATGGCTATTAGCAGCTGTTGTAGCCAACTCATGGAAAGAAATTTTCTAAAGAATAAAGCCAAGCATAGTGAACCAAAGTGGGGAGGGAGAGAGAGAGAGAGAGAGAGAGAGAGAGAGAGAGAGAGAGAGAGAGAGGGGAAAGAAGGAGGAGGGAGAAAGAAAGATAGATTAATCACTGTGACTCTGCATTTGAGTTCCAGGGACCACAGAAGGCTTCTTTATAGGCCCCTTCTCCTCTACTTCCATGCTCACTATTCATGCAAGCAAACCTGTCCCTAACAGCTTCTTCTTTTGGTCTTCCATTAGTACTATTATTGGAAAAGGATTGACAACAGATGTGAACCAGTATTCTACAGTGTCCTTTGGTCATACTGAGCTGGAAAGTGTTACCCAGATGCTAGAGCTGGAGACAGAGGAAATCTATCCCTTTCACTTGTGACTCAGGTGGGGCTACTACCACACTCTCAGCTTATGGGAATGGCAAGAAGAAGCCAAAGCACAGACTTAGTATTTTTGCTAACACCTGAGGCATTTTTTGCTGCATGAGTACCCAAGAAGATCTGTGGAAATACCTTATACTTTATCAGGATTATTATAATTAAGAGTAGATGAATCACAAGGATTTAACCTATTGATCTCAATTTATGTCTCAAAATTCCAAGGACTAGAGAGTTGGAAAACTTGTTATTATCAGAAGATTAGCATCTTGTCTGGCTCAGTCTGGATACTACTCAAATACTGATTGAATGATTAAGTAATTCTTCAGAAATAAAGTGTGACAGAGACTGCACTTTTGTAACTACATGGTTGGAACCCTGATACCTGCTTGGTGGAGAGGGATTAGTGTACTGAAATCATGAAGCCTAGGTTGGATATGCAGCAAACTGAAGGCAATGGGTGCCCTTTGTTGACTTTGCCTGGCACACCTTGAATCAGGCTTCACATGCTGATTTAGATGCAGGAAGATGTCTATTATTTTGACCATACCCATTTCATTTATTAACACTAATTCTTACCTAAATACCGTCAACTATGTGCCACGCATAGTATTTGCTTCAGAAGAGAACATCGAGGTGAACCTTGGAAATAAAACTATTCATAGTTCAGAATGACCTATGAAAAGATAATATTGCAATCACACAGAATCTCACATGTGGAGATATTTTCTTGTCTTCTATTTTTGTTCATTCTTTCAAATCAAGGACAATTGAGAGTTAGGGGTGTTCATATCAAAGTGTGAGGGCTAAGCAGTGATGTGATAGTTACTGAGAGATTTCACACACACTGTAAACACTGCTTCATCAATAATTATATGGTTTGAGAATTAGGACAAAATCCTAGAAAAATAGCGACTAAGAAGGCTACAATCTACTATGGTGAGATTTAACAGCCAAAAGTGGTTGTGGTGATGGTAGCAGCCAGGCACAGTTCAGGAAGAATGCAGAACATCATTTTGGCAATAGTTATTTTGCCTCAGTGGTTTTTGGTGCCACATAAGCCACCAGAGTGTATATGCAATCTTGGATGGTCTTGAGTTAAGCCTCTTGCAAGAGGGCTTTCTGAATGCATTTATTTTTCATTCCAATGCAATGCCTTCTTGAAAAACGTTATATATATAGCTTTATTGTTTGCCTATGAATGAAAAGAGACACTTATACCAGTAATGGGTTGGAAAGACATTGTTTGCAAATAAACAGATCTGCAGAAAATCTTAACACTTTCCCAGCAAATATGAAAATGTCCTTGTGGAAGGCAGAAGGGAACAGCTTTTGATTTCTAAAAGCATCATTGGTGTCCACAATAGTGCCAAGGCAAAAGAGGGATGAAATGTGCACTCTCTGTTGTCAGGTCGCAGTAGATGGGAAACTCCAACTTTGTTCTCTGACACTAACGTCTTTTATAACCCATTCAAGTGCTTTACTTGTATTGTCAATGACAATGACCTCATTATTATTTCTTGCTACTGCTGGAAGAGTTTGTTTGGAAGTGTATTTATTTTACAAATGTATGGAAAAAAAATCAGAGAGGAGTTCAGGAGACAACCATCAGCTACATAATTTGGAGTAGTAGGATTGAGTTTTCTTACCTGCAATGTAGACAAACTTCTAAGTGTTTCATGTACAGGTATTGTGTTGAATGTGTGAACAGTAAGTGCTGGAACCCTATTGTGGGGCTCAGTAAGGAGTGCTGTATTGTACCCCTTCTACCAGGTCTTGTTTTGGCAGGTAACTCTGAAAGTCAGATTGTCATGAGAGATTTAAAAATCAACACTTAAAGGTGCTTGTTTCATTGTGCATGTGATATCTACATCTCTATTGTAATGATCAAGCAGATATTATTTCTGCCTATATATTAGTTTAACTGACCATATTATACAGGAGCTTACTTCATAGTATGAATTGCTCATCAGCATGTAGGAAGGAGAAGTGTTGGGGAGACACTGTCTGATCAAAAAGTAAAATTATGGCTCTGTGAACCCCCAAAACCTTGACCTTTAAACTTTAGTAAATTGAAAGTGTAGACAAAAATTTACTTATTATGTGTGTTCTTTCTTCTGCCAAATGATGGAGTCCATTTTTATAAGCTCTTGATTGATCCTGGTGCCATCACTTTTGGCATGTATTTTAGTGCTTGCCTATCATGTACGAGTCTTTTAACCCTGGAATTCCTGGGGGGGGGGTGTTACCAAGTGTAATTTTCTTTGTTCTTCAAGCCTCTTTGTTTCGTTTCCCATATATTTCTGGGCTTCCTTCACATTTTTCATGTCCTTCCCTTCAGAATTCCCACTGCACATTATAAAGAACCCTCCTCTGTGGTCACTGGCATAGTAGACTTCTCCCATTTGTGTTTTTCAAAGGCAGATCATGCCTGAAGATCTTTCTTCCCTGATACCTTCCTTTGGAGGTATGTGAACATCTGTTTCCACACTCCCTGCACCTATGGCCTGGTGGGAACAACAGGATATTCTTAGGTTACCCTTTCAATTTGCAAGGCTTGTCTATGATTGCTCAAAGCCCTTCTAATTCCACACATCCTTTAGCTTTATTTCCCTTTTCAATATCTTTGGAAATGCTCCTCCCCCATGTGTTTATTAGTGTCTAGAGGACTTCTTGTATAATTATTTAAATATAATAGTGTGGCAGTTGGTTTTGGCTGTCAACCCAAAAGAATCAAGAAATGTCTAGGACTGGAGAACACACTTGGGGTTCTATGGGGGCATTTCCAGAGAAGATTGATATGCTGGATGGTATCTGGGAGGGAAAGGTTGTCTTCAGTGTGGATAGCACATAAAACTGGGCTGGTGGCTGCCTGAAAAAGAAATCAAAGGAAGAAGGCTTCATGCTAGAGTCTGCAAGTTTCTGAGTTAAGGTACTGCCACTGCCATCCACTGACACTAGACTCCCATTTCTTAGACTTTTCAATGTGAACTTAATGCCAGAGGCGTCTAGGGAGTTTTCGGGCCTTCAGAATGGAAGCAGGAATGTTGATGCTTTTGATTTCCATAAAGCAGATATTTAAATCTATTAATTTAGTGTATGCGTATATGTGTTTGTGGTTTTCGGTGTATGGTATGTATATGTATGGGGGTACATGTGTACGATGGTGTACACATCGAGGCCAGAGGACATCTTGCAAGAGTTGATTCTCTTCTTCTCCAGAGTGGGTCCCAGGGATTGACTGACTTATACTTAGGTCACCAGGCTTGGCAGCAGCACCTTTACCTTTGCTAGCCTTTTATTATGTTACATTTTTAAATGTTTTTCTTCACAAATTAATTATACATAATAAAGTAATCATATGTAATAGTCTTATGACATTTTCATAGATGTAGTGAGTATGTTTTGTTATTTAGCCCACCTTCCACTATCCTCTCTTGTCTCCTCACTCCTATCTGCCAATCAATCCCCTCTCTTTATCCAACTAGCCTCTCCTTTACTTTCACCTTCTTTTTGGTGTGACTCAGTGATTTCCATTATGGTTGTTTACAAGCATGTGTGAGGCTTTGGGCTGTGGCTAAAAGTGAAATATCTCCTATAGGCTCATGTATTTGAATACTGATAACCAGTTGGTGGCACTCTTTGGCAAGGTCTTGGAACTTGCAGGAGGGCAGAACCTTGTTTGAGGAGGTGTCCATTGGATGTGGGCTTTGAGAGTTTAGAGCCTTGACTTCCTTCCTCTTTTCTCTCTCTGCTTCCTGTGTGTGGGTGAGAATGTGATCAGTGAGCTTCCTGCCCCTGCTGCCGGTGCTTTCTCTGACTTTTACCAGGGCTTCCCCACCACGACCGCCTCTATTCCGATGGAACTGTAAGCTTAAATCAACCCTTTCCTCTCTACGAACAGAAAGAAAATTAGAATAGAAATTGGCACCGGAAAACTGGAATGTTGCTGTGTACTGTGGTTAGTTTTAACACCAACTCAACACATATTAGAGTCATCTAAGTGGGAAGTCTCAGATGAAAAAGTATTCTGATTGTCCCAAATGATGTGGGAAGACTCACCCCAACTGTGAGATGCATTGTCTGCTAACAGTCCACATAAAAAAGATGTGGCCAAAGGAAGATCTTATCACCACTATCTTACTGGCCTTTCTTCTGGTTGCTGCTGCTGCTGATTCTTTCACTGCTATCAGGAGTAGAATTCTTTAGTTGTTGTTACAGACTCGAGACTAATGGCTAGAGGAAACTTCCTGACTTCTTGCACCAGACTGATGCACCAAGGCTTGTGGACTGAGCATCATCATGTTTGAAGGACCTCTCCTCAATGAGAGACAGCCATCATGGGACTACTCTGATGGCTGAAGTATCTAGCCTTCATGACTGATTAACTACTGGGTTCTCAGCTCTTAGGTGTGATTCTGCCATTGTTACAATCTTAAAGTTGATGTAATAAATCCACAGGCATGCATGCACGCATACACATACACACACCCTACACTATATATATCTCTCTATATAGTATGTATATAAATATATATGAGTATATACACACATATATATGTATACACACACACAAACACACACACACACACACACACACACACATATATATATATATATATATATATATATATATGAAAATATATACATATTTTCATCCCATTGGCCCTGTTCTCATAGAGAGCCCTAACTAATATGCTATGATAAGCTTGACCATGTGGCTTTTATGGTTTGGACTATTTTGTGGAAGACTTTGGTTTCCAACTTGTTTGGAAACAGAGCTTAAAAAAACAATTTTATTGAGAACTTGAAAGACAAAGATGCTGAGAGAGATGTGGACATTAAAGACCTGGATTATGAACTTTCATCTGTAAATAAGGATCTATCAGAAACAGGGAAGGGTTGCTTAATGTGATATTTTAGCAAATAATCTGGCTGCATTTTGTCAATTTCCTGAGAACTTGTGTGATGCTGAATTAAAAAGTACTGTACTGATTTTATTGGCAAAGGAAATTTCAAGACAGTGTAATATTGAATCTTTAGTATGGTTGTTATCCATCATTCTTAGGTTTTCTTACAATGAAAAAGAGCAACAACGTGGGTCAGAAATACAATTTTAAAATGTGCAGTTTGGAGAGGAAAAGAGCACTCAGCAGCTTATGACTGCAGTTACCATGTGCTGGCAAAGACGCTGTGCTTGTTGGAGAGAGAGCAGAGGTATTGAAGAGAGGCCTTGCTCTGCACAGAGCCAGGAAAGGTGCCCAGGGCAAGAACCACCTTTGAAAGGAAAAACCCAAAAGCATTTTCTTCTCTGTGAAAGCAAATGAATGTGTCAGTTCTTCACCGGTTTCAGCATACAGAAGCTGATGCTACTGTAGTCCAAACAGGGCTGGCATTGTCCTGCGCTGGCAGCAGAATTGGGCAGTATAATCTCTTTGGTACGCGTTTTGGAGACAAGAAAGATGAAATATTGAGGGAGTCAGGGGTTCTTTCTCTGAGGTTTCAGAGAGCTGCTGAGGCCAAGCAACAAATGGCAGGGTTGGAGTACCTCCTGGAAGACCTTGAGAAGCCATTGCGTGAAGCTGTGGTGGTAAGCCTGGATTGTGGTGGAGATCACTAGCTGTCAGATGCCACATCCTGGGAACATTTGACTACCCTACTCTCAGTACTGACTACTGCAAAAAGAAGCTTCTCTGACCAGTGCCAATGGCAGCACCAATCTATGGGCAGAAACATTTAGGTGGAAGAGAATTATGGCTACCTAAGAAAACAACATCAGTAGCTTCCCACTAGGGCCATAGGCTTTTGACTGGGTTTGCATTACTAGACATAAATTCTCTCCTATTGAACAATCAGGCAAATCAGAAAGTGGCTGATTATACCAGACTTGCCACTACTGTATCAGTGTGCTCATCTTGCATGGATGTTCAGTATTTTTTTTTTTAAATAGGGCCTGCAGCTGGAACTAGAATTTTCATTTAGTAACCTGAATTTTTCTGGGACCACACAGGATACTTGCATTCAAACTCTTTTTTTTCCTTTTAGCTGTTAAATTTTATTTTTTGATCATCTTATAAAGTATCAGATTTCCTTTTCATACATAAGTAGTTGAGTTTTACCTTCCCAACCCCCTTTCTATCCTTCATTTTTATACCTCCCTTCCCCTACTTATACCTTCTATCCTCAGTATCCCCACTTCTATTTTGGTATCAGGTACTTTCAACTTCTTAGACCGAACTGGATAAGATTCTCTGCTTCTGCAGAATGCAGACAGGCCTCCTGTAATGTCAGCTAATCCAATAACTCCCCTCTAACAGGCATGCATTCTATATTGGGTGTGTTCTTCTGGAGAGCCATACCTAATGCAGATTTCACATAGTTTTCTTTAGCTTCCACATGATCGTTCTTTGTCAAGGTCACAACTGGTCTACATAAACAGTTTTGACATCTAGTAGCATGGAGTTATTCCCTGCCTGGTGCACTATCCTGTTGCTCTCTAGGCTCTCTTCCTTGGCTCTCTGGCTCAGAGGCCTCAGGGGCCAATTACCAGCACTTTTGTAGGGCATCTGCTATTCTGTGGTAGCACAGCTGTTCCTTTGAACTCTTATTTACTTTGGGGCTCAGATTTTGATTTTCTTCTAGATGTGGCCTTGTGGATCACCAGAATGAGAAGCAGGGAATCTGTAATTTCTAGGGCTAACCCAAACATTTCTAATCCGAGTCAACCAAATATCCTGGGATTTCATGTTCATGAGGTGAGGGAGTAGATCCTCCGCTGAATGTCAGAGCAACTACATCTGGCATTGTTGTGTTCAAAGGCTGCACGTTGATTAAGGCTGGATTCAAGTGCCCTTTGCTAGATACCAGGGGTCTGCCTTGAAATTCATAGGTCTGCTCCTGAGGGACCGTTGTAATTTCTTTGGTGTGTACCGTGGCTTAGACCTTAAATGGCCATTGAAGGCCCTTTGTTAAAGGCTTGGTCCTCAGTGTGTGATGCAATTGGGAAGGGTGTATCCTTTAAGGGGTGGTGGTCAGTAATAAAAAGTTAGGTTATTTGGGGCATTCCAATGAAAGGGATATTGGAACCCCAGCTGTGCCTCTCTACCCTTTGTCTCCGGGTTACCACCAGCTGAAGAACTCCTTTGCCATGTGCTCTCATCACCATGATGTACTGTGTTGTCACAGGGTATGAAGAATCTGAGCCAATCACAGGCTGAAATAGCTGAAGCCTTGAACTAAAATAAATCTTTCTTCATTCAATTTGAGTTTCTTAGGTATTTTGTCACAGAGATGAAAACTGTCTAATATAAACTGAAGCGGCTTCTTCTCTTACACAAATGGCATCATCTAGTTTTCAGTTTAACACGGTCTCATTGATTTCCTAGAAAATAGAACTCCTAGAGAAAATGTGTAAGCTACACTCTCTTCAGAGAACACCTTTAGCCCTTCCTTGGCTGAGCAGCTTTGCTCTGGAAGAAGCACGTTCCTATATAATTATAGAGTCAACCATTCACAGTTGTCTGTTCCTGAATTGGATATATCATTGCTTTGTGACTGAATTTACCATCCAAGTCATTGAAATCGAAAGAGAGGCATCAGGCTATAATTTTTTTACTTTAACAAACAATGTGGGGTCATCCTTGTAGATTCCTAGGAATTTCCTTTTCATAGGTTTCTACCTGATCTCAAAAGTACCCCCCTTCCAGTATTCTTTCAGTATTCTTTCCCTTAATCTATCCCCAACTGGATTCGTCATGTTCCCACCCCCAGTACACCCACAAGATCTCTTTTTTACCCTTTCCAGGGAGATCCAAGCATCCACCCTGGAACCCTTATTGTTATTTAGCCTCTCTGGGTCTGTGGATTGTAGCATGGTTATCTTTACTTTACAGCTAATATCCACTTGTGAGACTAAGACTCCTAGCAATAGCAGATATGTAGCTTGAACTAGCCATCTCCTGTGACCAGGCAAGACTTCCAGTGGAGAGATTGGAACACCAACCCAGCCACATAACCTGTGACCTGCCTATGAGATGTGCTGGGGTAGAGGTGGCACAGAGATTGTGGGGGTAGCCAACGATGACTGGTCCAGCTGAGACCCATACCATGAGAGAGAGCCCACCCCTGACACTGCTTGGAGTGTCAGGATGGCCCAGAGATCTAGGATAGAACATAGTTGGAGAAAAAAAGTCAATGTAATGATGCTTAAAAATATTCTTTTATACTCATAGACTGGTGCCTCTCCAATTTGTTATCAGAGAGGTTTCATCCAGTCACTGATGGAAACAGTTGCAGAGACCCACAGCCAAATATGAGGTAGAGCTCAGGGAATCCTGTTGAAGAGAGGGAGAAAGAATTGTGCTAGCCAGAGTGGTCAACAATATCACAAGAAAACCCACAGAACCAACTGACCTGGACTCATAGGAGCTCACAGAGTCTAAACTGACAACCAGGGAGCCTGCATGAGACTGACCTAGACTCTCTACATCTGTGTGACAGTTGTGCGGCTTGTTCTACTTGTAGGACTCCTAACAGTGGAGGAGGGGCTGTCCTGCATGTGTTGACTGGCTTTTTGAAACCCATTCCTCACACTGGGTCACCTTGCCCAGCCTTAATACAAGGGGAGGTGCTATGTCCTACAACAACTTGATATGCCATGCTTTGTTGATACCCATGGCAGGTCTGCCCTTTTCTGAACAGAAATGGGGAGGAGTGGATTGGGGTGGAGTGCAGAGGGGAAGTGGGGGAGGGGAGAGAATGGGAAGAGAGGAGGGAGGAGGGGGCAGAAGAAGAGGAGGGAGGGGAGACTGTTGTTGGGATGTAAAATAAATAAATAAATTTAATTAATAACAGAAACAAACAAACAAACAACCTGACCACTGAGCCCCTTGTAGGCATTGTACTTTAACTATATGAGGACCAATCCCAAGGATGGGAGTACTAGGGCCTTGCTTTCTCTTTAGTTCAGCTGTGAAGACATGTGAAATGAAATGAGGTAGAGACAATGATGTTTTGAGGACTTTGCATATTGAGTGGCCAGCATGGACAACTGGACAGAGAACTTCAGTTTCTGGATCTCTGTAGCCTGTAGTTGAAAGTTTTCCTGTGCTTGTGTGGCACCAAGGTCCCACAGCCACTTATAAAATTCCTGTGTCCTGCCTGGTCCTACAACTACTCAGATCCAAGAAAACACACAGAGGCTTATATTGTTTTTAAACTATGGCCATGGCAGGCTTTTTACTAGCTAGTTCTTACATCTTAAATTAACCCATTTCTATAAATCTATACTTTGCCATGTGGCTTGTGGCTTACTGGTACTTTTACATCTTGCTTCTCCTGGTGGCAGCTAGCAGAATCTCTTCTGCTCTGCCTTTCTCCTTCCTCTTTCTCTAGTTAGAATGTCCCACCTAACCTCTTCTGCCTCACCATTGGCCAAAACAGCTTTATTTATCAACCAATCAGAGCAACACATATTTACAACATACAGAACAATATCACCCATCAGTAGCCCTTATAAAAGGAGCAGCCCTGTTGCTGTTCAAGCTCCCTTCTATAGTCCTGGCTAAAAATATTAGAAAAAGAGCAAAAGTAGTTCTCAAGTCAGTGGCTCACAAGCATGTGGTTAGTTTTGAGGCAAGACTTTAGTCTAAGTCCTCTCTCACCTAACAGAAAGCTGCTTGCTCTCCATTGGTTAATGTCCATACCTTAGCAAAACAAAACAAAACCCAGCAAAAGCCTATGAAAAACACAACTAAAAACCTGTAGCTGTTGCCTAATACCATGGAACAAATCTCTTTCTACACTATGAATATGTATTACTCTTATTGGTTAATAAAAAGTTGACAATCCGGTAGCTGGGCAGGATGTTAGGAAAGCCAAATTGAATGATGGGAAGGAGGGTGGGGTCAGGAGAGATGCCAACTAGCCGCTGAGCAAGCAGGACATATAAAAAATGAGGTAATAAGCCATGAGCCATGTGAAAAAACATAAACAGAAATATGGGTTATTTTAAGTGTAAAAGTTAGCTATTAATAAGCTTGAGCTATCTACTGAGTATTTATAATTCATATATGGCCCCTGAGTTGATTACTTGGGACTGGGTGGTTGGGACAAGAAATATTCAATTACATATGTTGTTCCAACGTGTGGCCAAAATTTCCACATAAAACCCAACAAAGCTTAAAAAAAGAATTCTAGAAACACAAGAATGGAGTCAAGCATAGCTTCTTGGTAGCTGCATTTTCTTTGGTGGACTGTTTGCTGGCTGTGGGCAGAGGCATGGCTCCTTTTACAGAGGACTTCCTGGCTCTGTGCTAGTGGCAAAAACAGGCAGCTCTTTTAAGAGGTCCTAATACCAAACATTTACATGGTGTTTATCAGCAGCCAGTAGCATGCTACTTGGTGGCATCATGTACCTAGAAACTTCTCGGAGCTGGGGCAGTAAACATGACTCCCAGAGCTGGCAATAAATGTATCTCTGCTGTATGATTAGCCTCTCAAAGAACCAAGGAGTAGGGCCGTGCCAGCTGCCAAAGTCACTGCTTTTGTCCTAGCCACTCCACTTAACAGTTTAAAGACTCATGGGGTCAGCAAAAGATAGAGATATGCAGTAAAGACAGATTCATACAAAACAAAACAAAAAACCCAAAACCAAACCTTTAAATGGGTTACAGTGTGTTTAAAAATATACATAGGCTTGGGAAAGAAAAGAAAAAGGGTAAAGAAAATTCTTAAAAAGGGGCCTGGGTGGTAGTGGAGGGCTTAAAAAAAGTTCTCAAAAAGAAATAGAGTAATAAAAAGTATAATAAACCATGGAAAGATGGCAAATACACAGAGTCTGGATACTATATGTTATTCTATTGTCTTTAATTTCTTTTACTACTAGTGAACAAATGATAACTGCTAAGAGATATTTGATAATTAATGCTGCTAGATTAAACCAACTGTGGGGCGTTTACCCACCACCCCCACAGCTTCCCAGAGTTTTCTTGAGTGCGAGCAGCAGGAAATATTAGATAGAAGTATTTATAGCGGAGAATCTTGCGGAGATAAACAGATAGAAAATAAAGGATAGCCTCGAGAGGGCCTGGAACCTATTCCAACGGGCCCGGACTGTCTCTGGTCCAGGGTTTTTATAGAGACGCCAAGGGGTGGAGCAAAAGACCTCCTCCCCCAGCACAGCCAAGTGCAGACCATCTCAGACACCTGCACTCAGGCCCGTGGTCCTGATCATCCTCTATTTGGACCTGCTGGGTAAAGCCACGAGGAACCCCAGAACGGGCTCCCACAGGTCCCCCCTTCTTAATATATAAAAAAATAACTATTAATGGCTTACAGCAATCTCCATAGCTGTTACACCTCCCAGTATGGGAGTAGAGGATGATATAGATGGCATTTCTCTTTTGAATTAGGTCCAAGGTGACTACAGCAGTCTTAGCTGCCTCAAGCCCTTTCTAAACCAAAACTCTTAAGGCAACTACAAACTTAAAGAATCCTTTAGCTTCATCATTATCATTAACAGGTTAACATAAATATTGCTATACATAGTCACAATTCTCTCAATCTTACACCTCAAAGCAAACTCTTAACAGAACCATTAGAATTAGCATATATGGTGCTATATATAGTTAACAATTTTGTCCGTCTTACAACTTTAACTCAATCATTTGAATTTTCTTGTTAACAGAACATAGGAAAAACTTCGATGTATTCACAAACTTAAACATTTCAATTCCACAAAGCCAGGGTGCATTAATATCAATAGGTTTCTGCGAACATAATTCAATCTCATAGCTCCTCCTTTTCTTTATAATTTTTAAGCAAAATCTCAAGCCTAGTTAGAAAACCCAAACTTTTCTGTTTAAACAGTTCCATTTGTAACACAAAACCAGTTCCATAAGTAATTTCATTTTTACATACAGTTTCACAAAACAATTCATAAATCACCAGTTAATAAAGCATATATGCATACACAAAATTGCATCTCGATTCTAAGTAGAAATACATTTCTTCATTTAAACAGTTCCATTTTTAACCCAATTCCAGAAAACTGTTCCTAGGTCATTACTATAAGTAAGCTCAAAATTGTCCCATTGCATGAAATCTCTATTGTTCATTTCATTTAAGTACCAAAATTCAAATGATAAATATTGGTACTAGCCTTCCAAATTTGAAGAAATCCATAACCAAAATGTTTTTGTAATTTTATCTCATTTTAAGTTCAAAAAGTTCAAACAAGAAATAAATTCTGGTATCAGGCTTTCACTTCCAAATATGAAGAGACATTTTACAACCAAAACTTTTTGCAGTTAACTTTTTTTTGTTCAAACAAGCGTCTCTGCAACTTTTGTTCTCACAGACAGACCTTTTTAGTTATAGTAAGATTTTAAACCGCACCGTTTTTGCTGTTAGCTCAGGTTTTTCTGTGCTGCGTTGATATTCCACGGATCTCAGCTGCGGATGCCTTGTGCTGGTTCTGGCGTCCGCCATTCTTAGCTTCTTAGCGGCTTCTGGAGCTTTTGAAATCATTTAGACTGCCTACTTTGCAGTCTACTAGGACACTATCTCCTGTGTCTCAGGTGTTTTCATCATATATATTAATAGACTCACACTTAACATTTACACTTTTTCACAAACTCACATATAACATTTTTTTGCCTTGCAAAGCATTTAGACTCATATTCAACATTTACACGTTTTTACAAACTCACATACAACATATTAACATCTACTTATTTATACTTTATAGAACTACTTTAGCAAATATATTTCTTATTAATTCTCATATACTTATATTCATTCCATCTTATTATTTAAACTTACATTTACAACTAGCATCTTACAAGCTTATTACTACATGTCTTAAGACTACCTTAGATACTTCTTACAAGCTTATATTCTTAAAGGAACTCTATGGATCTATTTTACAAACTTATATAGGCTACCATTAGCATATATCTAACTTAGCAAACACCTAAAGATTTCTTAACAGATCTAACAAGACAGAATTTTTACAAACTCACATATCTTATATTCGTCTTTCTACTTCTTACTCTTAATTATTATCACCATCTATCAGAAAGATTCTCTTAACTAGACAGGAAGTACGTACATCATTTCTAAAGTTTACAGTTTATAGTCAGCTTTGCTATAAAGCACTGGGATTTAGTGAGTGTCATTATAGAGTTGTGATACTTCTTGCTAGGGGATTGTAACATTCTCGGGACGAAACCACACTCCAAAGTTGCCAGATCTCTCAGCTGTTCCGGACCGGCAGAGATGTACTGTCAGCGGTAGACTGTTTTTATCTAGAGGCTGTCCCTTCACCCAAATTCATAATAATTCCCCTAAGAACTTCAATTCAAACAAACGTTTCTATCACAGCAGTACTTTTGGTTTGCTCTACTGAAAAACTTCACTTCACACTGAAGGTGAAATTACCATCTTTAGCTGCTGTAAAGCTCTTTGCCAAAAACTGCACAGCTATTAGGTGGTATTTTAAGGATTTTAAAGTGACTTGTTTGCTCTTATAGGTAGCTTTTTGTCATCCAACTACCGTAAAAAACTTTGCACAGCTATTAGGGTAAATAAGGCATTTTACCAACTTAGCCCCAAACCACGAAGCACCTAGTTCCATATCCTTTCAATTTTTCATTGGAACTGACACTTAAACTCTTAGATGATTTTCCTTCTTCTTTTAAAGGCTGTATTTTAAGTTTACCATGAACGTATTTTCGAGCTGACAAAAGTGTTTCAGGGCAATGTCGCCATCTTTAGCGGAAAAACTACCTTTCCCAGAATGCATTTCCCTTATATCAGTCCATAATATCAGTCCCATATCAGTCTCTTATATCAGTCCCTTATATCATTTCCCATATTTCTTATCGGGTTTGAGAGTCAACTGGTTCTCTTTTACCAGACTTGCTTACAAATTCTTGCCCGGGAGGTTTGAACAAAGTTTTTTGGCTTTTGCAATGGGAGATTTGAACAAGCATTTTACATTTTCAGCTATGGCACATTGGGAGGTTTCTATTCTCCTCAGCTGGCTTTAACAGGTGTTTCAACTTCATCAGACACTGGCCCCCGAATCAGAACCACACCTGCCTCGTTAGCACGCATTGAGGCTGGCATTTCTGAGAGCAACTTTCCTCGGGGCTTGTGTTTGTTTTAGCCAGTCAGTGAAAAACAAGATCATTTGTAACAGCTTTTCCATAGCTCCTTCAGAGATTTTCTCCCACTGATTTATCTCATTTTGCTTGTTCCTTCCTTCCCCAGATGCAGAGCTTCAGGTATCTGCAGCTCTGTACTTCTGCTAGCTGCCTTTGGAGGTAGGGGCTTTTTTTTCTCCCCCCGAATCTGCCTCAAATTCTAGCAGCTTTGTCAGGTCATATTTTCTGGGGAGGATTATGTCCCTTCTCTGTTTCTTCAGAGTCTTTCTCCCAGACAGTTCCCAGTTTGGTCTCAGTTTATCCCCTCTACCCCAGAAACAGTTTCCGACACTAGAGCGGCGGCTTTCCCTGCTACTGAAGGTAGGGGCTTTTTGTCCGTTTGTTTTCAGGGTCTGTGTGGTTTGCGTACAGACTGAAAATCTAACAAGGGAGGTTTTAGCCATTTCTAAACTCCCATTAGGACAGGTGTTTTGCCTCATCAGGCCTTCACCTGGCCCAGTCCCCCAGTGGGTTGCATTTGCTTGTCTGGGTGCTCAAGGACAGAGCTTATGGCAGAGGCAATCACCCCTCAGGGCTACACTACCTCATTTCATCGGGAGTCAGTTGAAACAAAGCTTTTCTCAAAGAGATGCTTTCTCTGACAGAAAAGAAAGCTTTACTCCTGGATAGTCCGGTCTTGCCCTGGCTGGGCTCTTTCCCCAGACAACATTCTGACTCAGCAGCACGACTGCTTCAGACACAGTTCAGATTTACTGTTTTCCCAGAAAGGTCCTTTCTCTGATAGGAAAGCTTTTTCTCAGATTTCTTTTTGCAGCTGTGGACCTATCAACCCGGGACTTGTAGGAAAGTGGACAACTGTGCCGTTACACCGGCTTTAGCTTTGTTTGTTCATTAGCAATCTTCCCCTGGGTCCTGCACCTTCCTGCCTCAGCTCTGTGCTCCAGGAAGTTTACAACTGCAGGAACCCTAGTATCCCCGAAATGCACTCCAACTCAGAGACGCTGGCCAGTCGCCTCTGGGTTTTTGCTCAGAAGCGAGGATACAATGCTAACAGTTTCAGGGAATCTTTGCATAAGACGATGAGGAGCACCTTTTCATTCTGAAACGCTCACTCAGAACCTTTGCTGCCTCAGCTCGGCTGTAACTGAAAAGCTTGGCTTTTTTGCTTTTCTCTGGTAAAGTTTCCAGCCCTTTTGGGCTCTCTGTAGCTCTTCACCCACACTCTCCCCAAGCGTTTCCCTTAGGGTACTCTGACCCACTGTCTTTTACTAGCTTGAAGAGACAGAGCTTAGAAGAGGTTTTTAGAAACTTGTCCCTGCCTCCTGCATTGCAGGGAGGATTGTTAAAGCTTGAAAGAGAACTTAGGTTTTGCTGTCTTAAGTTTGTTGTTTTCCCTTAGAGCTAATCACAGGTGGTCCCCATACTAATATCTTCAGGTGATTCTAATTTTTGTCCTTCTGAGAGAGCGAGTTTTGAAAGGCTTTAGTTTCTAAGTTTCTTAAGAGATAGATTAAGGCTTTTTAAGAGAGTTTTTTCCCCCAAATTTTTCAAGAAAAGCTTTAGAGTTTAAGAGAAAGATTTTTCCCCCAGGAGAAAGACCAACTTTTCCCAAAACTTCCCAACTTTAAACTTTGACTTCTTACACCCCCATTTTTGCTTCAGGGAGAAATTACTTTCTCCTGCTGCTTGGATTTGGCTTTTCAGCTGTCCCCAGGTCAAAAGCTTCCATAGGAAACTTTTCCTTCCCCATAAGCTCCAAGAAGAGCTTTTTTACTACCCGAAAAGCCCAAAGAAAGATTTTTTTCCCAGTTTGCTTTCAAAGCCCCCAAAGTTAGAAAATTGAGTTTTTCTGTCTAGTTGCCTTACTTATTTTTTCCTACATAATCTTATACTTCTAAGTTTTTCCTAAACTATATTACTACCCTATATCTTATACTTATCACAGATAGAAATTGAGAAAGGGATAGAAGATAGAAAATTTTGACAGAAGAGAATTTCGCTGCAGCATCGGACATCCTTCCAGTCCGCTTTCCTTTTCTCTCGAGGATAAAACCCCTGCCTCACCAAAAATATATATATATAAAAATATATATATTCCATAACACCGGCATGCCTTTCCACTGGCAGGGCTGACTCAGCACTTTCACCAAAAACTCTGTAATAAAACTATTTTCCTTTATCTTTAGTCCCTATTACTTTGTCTTAAGTCCCTGTTCATTTGTCTTTAGTGCCCCCTTTTTTTGTCCCTTTTTTTCTTTAGTCCCTTTTTTCCCCTTTTTTTAGTCCCTTTTTTTCTTTAGTCCCTTTTTTTCTTTAGTCCCTGTTCACGGCGCCATTCTGAGGGGCGTTTACCCACCACCCCCACAGCTTCCCAGAGTTTTCTTGAGTGCGAGCAGCAGGAAATATTAGATAGAAGTATTTATAGCGGAGAATCTTGCGGAGATAAACAGATAGAAAATAAAGGATAGCCTCGAGAGGGCCTGGAACCTATTCCAACGGGCCCCGACTGTCTCTGGTCCAGGGTTTTTATAGAGACGCCAAGGGGTGGAGCAAAAGACCTCCTCCCCCAGCACAGCCAAGTGCAGACCATCTCAGACACCTGCACTCAGGCCCGTGGTCCTGATCATCCTCTATTCGGACCTGCTGGGTAAAGCCACGAGGAACCCTGGAACGGGCTCCCACAACCAACCTATATATTTTAAAAGTATCTTGACTTCAAAATTTAAGTCAAAAGATGTGCTCCTTTGGAAAAGAGGTTCTGCTTTTATTTCTGCAAGAAATGAGAGGCTCTGGATTCATTCTGGCTTAAGAAAAATCATATTTGATTGAGGAAGACCCCCTGAAAAACCTTTGATGGGAATTGAAGGCCTAGGTAATCCAGCATTTCAAAATGCCTCTGTTGCAGTTTCCTCTGAGTTCTGCATCTAGAACAGCTTCAAGGTTGCTGGCTGAGATGATCTAATCTCACAGAATACTCCAGTCAGGACTTGACCATAATTCTGAATTTTCTCAGGATCCTCCAAAGATTACCAGCACCCCAATCAACAAGAAGTTGTTTAGAGAACTATGCACACATTCTCAAAAATAAATTATGAAAGTTTGTCATCACTTAGGGGGGTTGATTACAAGTAGTTATGGAGAATGTCAGGAAAAAAGCTAAACAAAGTATATTAGATCAAGGGATCTTGTTTTGAAAAGAAAAAAAGGTATATAGAAATGATAGGATAAAAGGGTAGATTATTTAATCTACTTTAATTCAAAAAACAACTATTAATCTTACATTTTACATTGGTATGGATTTTGGTTTATTGATACAAATTTAAAATTAATTTTGTTATACTGTATGTATATTTCTACTCTTGTTTATGATATTATGAACATGCAGCTCACTTAAAAGTGTTAATTATAGTTAAGAAATCCAGATTAATAGTCATCTATAATAGTAAACTTATAATCATATTAGGTATGTTTTCAAGGTCATATAGAGCTACATTTCAGATAGATAGGCAATCTTCAAACACATCAAAGGCCTACAAAATACGGTATTTAAAATGTTTTAGAAACTTAGACTTTTCTAGATAGTGAAACACATCTGCTCCTGGCAGCACCAATTATTTCAAAGAGGATGATGGGCATTGAAGAAACTCCATATGGAGTTTACTTTATTTATGGCAAAAGTTAGCCATGAGGGCAAAGAAACTGCCCTTGCTTCAATTGCTGACAGTTACTGTCCAAACTGGACCAGCAGGACACAAGAAAGGTGACTGCCAAACTTTGCCAAGACAAGGTAGGACAGTTATAGCTAGAGTTTTCTCCAGTCCTGCCTGGCCCACAGTCAGGACAAATCTCTCTCACCTGCCAGTCCCGCAGCTGCTCAAACCCAACCAAGTAAACACCCAGAGACTTACATTACTTATAAGCTGTACGGCCATGGCAGGCTTCTTGCTAACTGTTCTTATATCTTAAATCAACCCATTTCTATTAATCTATAAGTTGCCATGTGGCTTGTGGCTTACCAGTATCTTAACATCTTCTCATGGCGGTAGCTGGCAGTGTCTCTCTGCCTCAGCCTTCCACTTCCCAGAATTCTCTTCTCTGCTTGTCTCACTTATACTTCTTGCCTGGCTGCTGGCCAATCAGCATTTTATTTGTACAGAGTGATATCCACAGCAGACAGTACTTCAAAATTCCCTGCTTCACAGGAAAGTCTTTCAGATATGCTAGGCCTGTAAGCCAGCATTGGATGCTCCAATGTTACAGAGGAACTTTGGGTGACTGTCCAGGCAGCCTGATGTCCTTGTCATCAGGTAACATTTCACCCTTCTGGGGTCTTTGATGGAGTTGAAGACTAAATAGTTATAATTATAGTTTTCCTTAGTTATAATAGAAAGTAAATTAGATATAAAACTTTAGACTCACCAAGATAAGATAGATAATTAATTTCTCTAATTTTGCCAAAGGCAAATGGATTAGATAGTGATACTGTAATTCTTAATAACTGCTTTTGTTGAATATAGTTTTACTATATTTAGTTTGAAACCTTCCCTTTTAATTAGACAAAAAGAGGGAAGTGCTGTGGAACAATCCTTTTTCACACTATGAATATTACTCTCATTGGTTAATAAAAAGCTGACAGGCTGGTAGCTAGGTAGGAAGTTAGGTGGGAAAGCCAAATTGAAGATCATGGGAAGGAAAATGAAGTCGAGAGATGCTAGCCAGCTGCTGAGCAAGCAAGATATATAAAAATTAAGGTAACAAGCCATGAACCATGTGGCAAAGCATAATTAAAAATATGGGTTAATTTAAATGTAAGAGCTAGGAACAAGCCTGAGCTATTGACCAAGCATTAATAATTCATATTCAGCCTCTGAGTTGGTTATTTGGGACAGGCAGTCAGGACAGGAAACATCTGATTACAGCATTCCATGGAATGCTAGAACCTAGACATAAGCTAAACTCCCATATCACTTCATCTGCATCCCTGGCATCATCAGCATCCCCTTCTTGGTCAGGTTAAAACTTGAGCTTGCTTTCTGTCCTTGTGGTTCCTCAACTAACTAGTTACAAAATTTATCTACTTTTCAACTTTTGGTGAAAATCTTGTGTGTTGAACATTAAAGACACCCAGATGCTACATGCCTCTTCCTTTTTTGCTTTAATAATATCACAGCAACTCAGTTGACATTAGAAAGATGGAATGGAGAACAATGAGCTTTGTGAGAGTATTGGGCTAACTGGAGCCTAAACTAGGTTCTTACCAGGTAGCTGTAGGTGCCAGCAATGTATCTTGAGGGAGGCACACCTATATGATAATGACACAATGAAAAGAGACAACTGTTGATCAATATCCATGATGGACACTGATGATAAATTATCAACATAATACTAGGAAACTGAATTTAGCATACATCAATAGGTCATCTACCAATATCGAGGTGACTGTATTCCAGTGATTCATAAATAGCTTACCATATGTAAATCAATAAATACAATGAATTATATAATTGAATTATTGACAAAAATCACATGATCATCTCAACAGATGAAGAAAAGGCCCTTGACAAAATCTAACACCTTTACATGGTAAAAGTCCTAGAGAGAAATACTGCAGCCTGAGAGACCAGCTCTTAGAACTACACACAGGGTTGTAAAGAAAGTGCCTTCAGAGTAGCAGGACATAGGAATAATTCTTATTTATTTGAGGGGATAAGATTCACATATCTACTGATAATTATTTACTTTATTTTTTTTCTTAAGCTTTTCATTTTAGCTTCTCATTTTCCTTTGTTCTTTCTCCCCGTATATCCACCCCATGGAAAACAAAAAGGTTACATCTGAGGGAGTGAGTAACCATGTCAATGCCTAGCTGCAAGATCCAGGCTGTATCCTGAGGCCGGGGGCACAGTGCCTAGTGAGACAAGCTGCTGAGGAATTTTTGTAGAGAGTAGGTCTTTATCAGCCACATTTAGCAAGTGGGGAACTAGCATTAAAGTTGCTTTGTGCCTGGCCTTGGTTCAACAATTAGACATGTCCTTGAGTATTATCTGTGAAGGTTTAATTTATGAGGCATTCAGTCTAGTTTGAATTTGCTTTGAGACCTAAAATCAGCTAATTGTATGTAGCTTGTCTTGGAACTGAGAAGAAACTGCTGTTTTCTTTATGTCAGTCTGAGTTAATAACATAAAACAGGCTTAAGTCTTACAGTCCTCATGGAGAAATAGATCTAGTTATGAAGCATTTCCTAGTATATTTCTATTCATCAAAATTATACAGCTTAATGATGAGTCATCTTTAGACAGTCCATAGATACATGTACACCAAAAGTACAAAACATATCATCAACGGGCTGTGGAAAGAACCCTATAGCTTTTCTTTTTAGGAAGGGATTATGACAGCACTTGAGAAAAATTACAGACAGAAACAACCAGTTTTCAGAGTCTGTGGTCCCCTAAGCCTTGCTTAACGAGTTTCCTCCATCAGAGAGTTATTCATCTGGTGGGACTACATCTGAATTATTAATTGCCATCTGCTATACATTCTTGTGGCCTTTACTAAAGCCATTGCTATTAGCAGCTCTCAGAATAGTGTCAGAAGGAAAGTGTCTCAATATAATAAAAGCTATATATATATATATATATATATATATATATATATATATATATATATATAACAAATTTACAACTGACATCATACTAAATGGAGAAAGACATGATGCAATCCCATTAAAATTTGGAACAAGACAAGACTGATGGTGTTCTCTACTACTACTCAAAATAGTGATGGAAGTCTTAGCTAGAACGGTAAGACAAAAGGGGGAAATACAAAGGAGACAAATGGAAACAGAAGTCATAGTATCCCTATTTGCAGATGCTGTGATGTTTTATTTAAGTTATCTTCAAGACTTCATCAAAAATACCCCTGAAACTGATCAGCACTTTCAGCCAAGTGGCAGGATACAAAGTTAACATACAGTCATCAGTAGCTTTTCTACATACTGATGTGAGAAATAAACCAGGAGAGCAATCCCATTTACAGTAACTAGGAGCTTGGTAATGAAATTTCTTTTCTTTCTATCTTCTCTCTCTCTCTCTCTCTCTCTCTCTCTCTCTCTCTCTCTCTCTCTCTCTCTCTCTCCTCTCTCTCTCTTTCTCTCTTTCTTTCTTCTCTCTCTCTCTCTCTCTCTCTCTCTCTCTCTCTCTCTCTCTCTCTCTCTCTCTCTCTCTCAGAGAGGGTTTCTCTGTGTCCTCAACTATCCTGGAACTCACTCTGTAGACCAGGCTGGCCTTGAACTCATAGAGATTTGCCTGCCTGCCTCTGCCTCCTGAGTGCTGGGATTAAAGTTGTGCACCTTGATCACTCGGCTATAATGAAACTTTAATGCCCTCAAGAAAACAATTGAGTAAGACACTAGAAGGTAGAAAGACTGCTGATTCTTATGGACTGGTAGAATTAATGTTGTGAAAATAATCATTCTACCTAAAGAAATATATAGACACAAGGATATCTAAATCAAAATCTTCTAGCCATTATTCACAGAAATGGGGAAATAAATCTTAAAATGCATATAGAAACACAAAAGACCCCAGACAGGCAAGGAAATACTGAGCAAAAAGAATAATGCTGGAGGCATTATCACATGTTCTCAAGTTACATTACACAGTTAAAATAATAAAGCATAGTTTTGGCAGAGATTAGTGAAGATAATAGAAAACATTAATTTAAACCAGTGTATCCACAACCACCTAATCCTTGACAAAGATGCCAAAAATACACAATGGGAAAAGGGCAAGCTACCCCAGTGTTCTTGTAGCTTGTGGGGAGGCTGGTTTTCAAAAGTTCTTGCTTTGCATTCTAGAAGAGCATCTCCCATTATATGCTGCCATAATTGTGAGATGGGACACATCAGTATGGTTTTAAGCTCAGGAAACACTCAATATGCAGGTGATAAGTGATGTTCCCTTACTCTTCCCAGTGCTCGGCATATAGTGAGAGGTTTCAGAAGTATACTCAATAGATAGAGCATATTATATACAGAAGATGCTGGCATCAAAGAATCCATAGGAAAGTTCTCTGGTTTTCCTCCAGAATTTAGAGAAATAATAATAGAATCCCACAACTGGCCAAGGTTAATCTCACTCAGTCACACACTAATTTCTGACATTTCTGGAAAGGATCTTGAGAACATATGGTATTTCATTCATCTATATTTCTTCTGTTACCCATGTCAGGTGGACAGAGGCAAGAAAAACTAAGCTGAGAGCTGAGGATGTTCCAGTCCTATGCTCTATGTCTTCGCAGCTTACAAACGACTTTTAAAAACATACATAACACTTTTATTAATTCTTTGAGAATTTCAGACAGACCACACATTTTGACCATTTAACTCCACTGCCCCCTTAACTCTAATCAGATCTAGCCCCACACCTCTCAACTTCATGCCCAGTTTGTTTTTAACTCACTGAGTCTAATTTGTGCTGCTCATATCTCATGGGTGTGGAGCCATCAACTGGAGAATCGTACTGGTGGTCACATCCTTAAAACCGACTCTTCCTCCACCAGCTGTCAATGGCTCCTTAGCTGGGTGTGGGAGCTCAGGAGATTCTACTCAGTCCATGCTGGATGTTGACTGCCTTGAACTTGGGCGGTTGTGTACAAGCTACTACCATGCTTGTAGTGAGTTCATAAATGCAGTGGTCCTGTCATGTTCAGAAGACAGAGTTTTGGTCTGTTCCAGTGTTCTCCAACTTTATGTGGAAATATCTGTATCAATATCTCTATTCATCTATCTATCTATCTATCTATCTATCTATCTATCTATCTATCTATCTATCATAATCATCATCTATCTATCCATTATCTGTCTAGATATATATCATCTATATATCTATTATCTGTCTTTGTATCTATCATCTATCTATATATTATGTATGTATGTATCTTTATATCATCTATCTAGATATATATCATCTCTATATATTATCTGTCTTTATATCTATCATTTCTCTATCCATGTATTATATATGTGTCTATGTATGTATACATCTATCTATCTCTATTATCTACCTATCATCTATCTATCTATCTATCTATCTATCTATCTATCTATCTATCTATCTATCTATCTATCATCTATCTATCTATCTATCTATCTATCTATGATCTATCTATCATCTATCTATGTATATATCTACCTATCATCTCTCTATGTATCTAGGAATGTATGTATGTATATATGTATCTATGTTTATCTCTATCATCTATCTCTCACCTACTATTTATGTCAATAACATACATATGGCTTATAAAATCTGTTTCCATGTGTCTTTTCCAAACACCCCCTCCTGCTATCCCCTCTCATCTCTCTCCTAGGTTAAACTTTTTCCTCCATTACTTTTCCATATCACCTCCATATCATCTGAGTTCTACTGTCCTCCAACTCCAACTCTGTTTAAGATTTTTCTTTCCCCTTCTTATCAATGAACTATTTTCTAGTTTCCTGATTTATATAGGTACTCCAATTTAAAAATACAAATCTAAATATTTTACACTAGGATCCAAACCTGAGTGAGAAGATGAAACACTTGCTTTCTCAGCCAGCAATACCCCTCATGCATTACAATGTTTTTCAGTTCAATCCATTTACCTAAAAATTTCATTTTTTCCTTATAACTAAATAATATTTGGTTGCATATAGGTACCACATTTTCATTATCCATTCATCAGCTGATGAACATCTAGGCTGTTTTCATGTTCTAGCTATTGCGAATAAGGCAGTGATAAACATGGGTGGGTCTTTTGCCTCAGTAGTAGGAAATAGAGTCCCTTGGGTATACGTGCAGGAGTGGTACACCTGGGTCATATGGTATTTACCTATTTATATATTTTGAGGAACCTACACATGGTTTCAATAGTGGCTGCAGCACTTTGTATTCTCACCATATCCCTGTTACACAAGATTTCCTCTTTTCACATATCCTTGCCAGCATTTGTCATCCCCCTCCCCCCTTTTTTTTGGTTTTTCAAGACAGGGTTTCTCTGTGTAGCTTTGCGCCTTTCCTGGGATTCACTTGGTAGTCCAGGCTGGCCTCGAACTCACAGAGATCCGCCTGCCTCTGCCTCCCGAGTGCTGGGATTAAAGGCGTGCACCACCACCGCCCGGCCCCCTCCCCTTTTTTTTTAATCTTAGCTATTTTTATTGAGGTAAGATGAAGTTTCCAACTAGTTTTAACTTGAATTTCTCTGACAACTAAATATGGTGGACACTTTTAAACATACTTTGTGGTTATTTTTATTTCTTCTTTCAAGAACTCCGTATTCAGTTTGGTAGTCCATTTTCTTTTTTAATTGGGTGTTCAGTTTTTTTTTAATCCTTGTGTATTCTAGACACTTATCTTCTCTCAGATATATAGCTGGAAAAGATTTTCTATAGGTTGCCTTTTCAGTCAACCAACAGTTTCTTTTTCAAGACAGAATATTTCTGATGTTATGAAATTCCATCAACTGCTTATGATTGCCCATCAGTTGATAAGCCATGTTTGACACAGGAGAGGCCAATGAAGTTGCGAGGGGAGAGAAATCAATTCGTTAAAGATAAAGAGGGCTTAGCCATAACCTAGTAAGAGACCTTTAGAGTAGGAAAGCAAGTCAAGCTGTGCTGGAACTGTAAGTTTCTGTCAGGGTGCTGGGGTAGATGGCAAGGTAGGAGGAAGGTGCAGTGAAGGGGAGCTACAGGGATGCGCAAAGCTAGACCTAGCATGGAAGACAAAGATATTGAAGACACTGGGGTCCACAAGAGAATTTTAAATAGTAGATTTCTAATTGAGTAAGAACATCATTTGGGGTAAATGTTAGAAAAGAGCCAAGAGTTTGAAGTGTGTTTCTGGAGTCAAAGGAAGACATGATGAAAGACTGAACTAGTATCATTCAAGACGGTCAAAGACATAAACGCTTCCAGGGATTTTGGTAACTGATTTTGTGTGGGAGATAGAGAACAGGGAAAGTGCAAGGAAGCCAGGCTTCCATCTTTAGTTAGGTAAATGTCCATGTGCTGGAGCCTACTGAGGAGGACCAGGCCTTTGGTAGAGAACATGAGAATGCATTTAAATGGAGGTGGATGTGAAGCCACCATGCTTTCAATTTGAAAGTTCAGGAGATGAGTCTGGAGCTGTGTATTTATTTAGAATGTATTGCTGTGCAAGTTAGAGCTATACGAATCTTGAGAAGCAACGAGATCACCCAGTGAGAGTATCTAAAATGAGAGGAGAGTGTCCTGGAGAGAGCCTCAGGCAAAAGCAATATTTGAAGTACTGCAGAAAAAAGAAAGCCAAGAAAGACCCCAATAGAACAGAACCAGTTGGGCTGCTGTTTTTTGTTCTGCCTGTGCAGCATAGAACAGGCATAAACTTGATATCATGCTGGTTACAAAGTCCGTGGAAATCCATAAGAGCTGGGGCCTCAGGGTTGGAGCTGTAGCCCGGGTGTCTCACACTTTCTCTGAGCACTTCCCTTTTGTGAGTTTTTACCTTGAAGCATTTTATTCTCACATCATGGCTGTAATTTGAACTTGTATTTAGTAAGATAATAAGAGTTTAGGCTTGATGTAAAGCCCAAATTCAGACTGATGAGTGTATCAAGCTTGCCTTGAAGCATTCAGGATCATGTTCTTCCCTTTCTATAGATGTTATAGTTTTTATTCCACCACTCCCTCTCCTGAGAAATGCAGGCTATGGCTATCTTTCTTAGAAGATAATCTGTCATCTACTTCTCAATGTAATGGTGATTCTGTTGTTAGCTGAGTTCACACCACAGCACAGGGAAAGAACTGATTGTCCAGAAAAGACAACAGACCAAAATTCAAGAAAGAAAGAAGACCAAGAGACAGAGAGAAATAAAAGAAACAACATTTTGGAATTGTTTTTTAAATTTTAAATTTAAATATTATTTTATGTGTATAGGCATTTGCCTTCATGTATGCCAGTGCACTAATTATGGGCCTAGTACTCATGTGTGTTGGAGCCTCTGAAACTTGGAGTTACAGGTGGTTATGAGCCACCGTGTGGGTGCTGGGAATCAAATCTGAGTCCTTTGGAAGAGCAACCAGTACTCTCAAACATTGAACCTTTTCTCCAGCTTTGAAGCAAAGATTTTATTTTATTGTTAATTTTATTCATTTATTTTACATCCTGACCTCAGTTTCCTCTCCCTCCTCTTCCCTCATCTCCTTCCCCCCAACTCTGCTCTGTTCCCACAAACTACTCCTCCTCTGTTTCTGTTCAGAAAGGGGCAGCCTTCCCATGGGTGGCAACAAAGCATAGCATATTAAGTTGAGGTAGGACTAAGTTCCTCCCCTTGTATTAAGGCTGGGCAAGGCAACCCAGTGGGGTGATATTTTGCCTGTGTTTCCACAAATAAAACTTGCCTGGAGATCAGAATGCAGAGCTAGTCACTAGAGTCCAGGCAGTGGTAGCACACACCTTTAATCCAAGCACTTGGGAGGAGGAGACAGGAAGTGATATGGCTGGGCAGAGAGAGAAAGTGATAAGGCAAGGTGGAGTCCAGAGCTTGGCCCTTTTGGCTGAGGATTTTGTAGAGTTAAGAACTAGTGGCTGACTGTTCTGCTTCTCTGATCTTCCAGCTTTCACCCTGATATCTGACTCCAGGTTTTTATTGATAAGACCAATTAGGATTCATGCTACAACCCAGTATGAGGAATATGTTCCTAAAAGCCTGCCAAAACATTAGGGATGGGCCCTGCTCCTACTGCTTAGGAGTCCCACAAGTAGACAAAATCTACACAACTGTCACACATATGCAGAGGGCCTAGGTTGGTCCCATAAAAGCTCCCTAGCACCTGGTTCAGACTCTGTGAGCTTTTATGAGCCCAGGTTAGTTGTTTTGGTGAGTTCCTTTGTGATAATCTTGACAGTCCCTGTCCCCCTTCTGCCCTGGCTTGTGCAATCCATCCTCCCTCTCTTCAACAGGATTCCCTGAGCTCGATGAAGATTTTATTGAACAAGCTGATCTCTCCCATTTGTTTGGGAGGAGAAACCCAGAATTGGGAGTCTCCAGTACGTTCTGGGTTAGGCATTTTATAAGACTCCTCAGGCCTACCAACTTTCTTATGATCTTGCCTAATGTTTATATCTAATCAGGACTTTCCCTCATTTTCACATTTCCTGTGAGAAAGGACTCCATGTTTTGGTCTCTGAGCATGCCTTTCCTCACTTAAAAGAATACCTTTCTTGTTTACTTCTCTGCCTATGCCTTCAAACTTTTACACAACTATTGTGTTTTAGTGGGGATAATAAACACTGAAGTTACAATTTAATATTTGAAAACTGTCTAGAATAATACCTGCATTAAAGTCAGCAATGAATGAACAAATATCAACACACGTATCATTGTGTTTATTATAATTTGATTGACATTCATTAAGCCTTGAGAAAGAAAGAGATGTTGGTGATCAGATTCTCTGGGCCAGCCTTTCTCTCTGCCTATCCTATTGCCAAGCTCAAGGCTCATTCTTTTAGCTTTCATGCCCTAACAGACCCAACAGAAATGACAGTTCAGAGATGGAAAGTCACATTGCAGAGTTGCAGGGTTATGACATCTCAGTAAATGGCAATAGTGCAGTCTGTAGTCAGTTCTTCTCATGGCCACCTATTTGGATGGGGCCAAAGTGTAGCTAGAGTTTTTTTTACCTTGCCCACAGTCAGGACAAATTTCGGTCACCCGCCAGTCCCACAGTGGCTCAGACCCAACCAAGTAAACACAGAGACTTATATTGCTTACAAACTGTATGGCTGTGGCAGGTTTCTTGCTAACTGTTCTTATAGCTTAAGTTAATCCATTTTCATAAATCTATACCTTGCCACGTGGCTCGTGGCTTACCAGCATCTTCACATGCTGTTTGTCCTGGCGGTGGCTGGCAGTGACTCCTTCTGCCTTCCTGTTCTTTCTTTTCTCCTCCTTGTTAGTCCCGCCTATTCTTCCTGCCTGGCCACTGACCAATCAGTGTTTTATTTATTGACTAATCAGAGCAATTTGACATACAGACCATCCCACAGCACCAAAGCCATTGAGTTTCTTGCTCACTGAGCCTGACTTGTCAAGGTGCTTTAGCTTGGATCACAAATGCCCTCCCAAGCCCACATTCATAGGCTTCATTCCTAGGAGGGTACTCCTGGGGGTTAGGGACTAATGGGAGGCCTTTGTGTCATTGAGGTTCTGCTCTTCTGCTCTTGAAGGGACTTTGGTATCCTGAAGTCCCCTCACTGCTTTAATTGGCTTCCTAATCATCAGGAAAGTGTATCTGGTCTTCTATGTTGTCCTGCTATGAGGTGCTAACTCACCATAGGTCCAGAGGAGTGGTGACAGCCAATCATAGGTTGGAAACCTCCAACCCGGTGACCTGAATTAAAACTCTTTTCTTTATAAGTTGATTGTCTTGGTATTTGTAATAGTCACAGAAATCTGGTCAACATCCGAGGTTATGATATCACATCTTGGAGAGAGTGGTATGGAGTGCCATTAAAGGTTTTAATTCTCATTTAGGGAGCACAATTTCTACCCCCTCAGGTAGCATCCTAGGCAGTGAGACTTGGTGAGTAGTCCTCAGGTAGCTTAGATTTGTTGCAGGTGGCAACAGTTTTTATCATCAAGCAACTATTTTCCCAAGGCTTGCTGTGAAGAGTGATGTTGGGCCATGGATGTGTTTTTGGTTGCTGTCCTGACCCTGATTTTGAATGGAATAACAGTCCTGCTTCCTTTACAGTGTCTGTGTGTCACTGCCAGGGAGCACACACAGGTGGTATTTGGATGCTCTGTGTTGGGATATGGCCTGTGCACAGCCCCTAGTCTCTGTCTTGTACTCATCAGTAATTTCCACAGGTAAACCAATTTGATTTGCTGGGCCCTAGTCTTCCAGGGCTCATCTACAAACTGCCAAGCTGCAGCCCACACCAGGTAAATAGAATCTGTAGTATTCCCTTAAGTAATTTCGGTGCACATCTAGACTGTCCCATGGAAAACATTCTCTGAATGTCCTGACCTCATCATGGTCACCATGTCTGTTGATCTGTAGCATTCTGCTTTTTCTTCAGGTTAATGAGCTTTTGCATGATTTTGGTGTGCTAGTGCCTTCTGAATATGGACTAGTCTCTAGGAAGCAGTGGGTTCAAAGTGGGAAACTAGTTCTTTTTTTTTGTAATTATTTTTCTTATCCTGGAGAAGGGACAAAAAAAAAACTATGCTGCAAGGCATGAGGTATTCTACATAACTATGCTTCTCAGCACTCTCCTGGAGTATGCATAGGGAAGTTCAGTACTTTGCAGAGCAGGGAAGGGCTCTGTTTCTGAACTTCAGTGCCATAAAGGGAAGGAACAGTCAGCAAGATCACTGAGCTCCTCCTCTGACTGTGCAGCATAAGAGGACAGGTTCTCACTGGGAACTTGGTGGAGTCCAGATCTCTGTGGCTGAGTTGTCTAGGCAAACAAAGTGCTCGAGAGTCTTTGGCCACCTCTGCTTGAGAAGCATTGTCAAGCATTTTGAGAAGGCAAAATTAAAGAAAATATTTTATCATCTATCCTGTATTTGTGAGTCTAAAGTTTTATATCTACCTTTTCTCTTATCATAACCAAAGAAAACCTTAATTATAACTATATAGTCTTCAACTACATCAAAGACCCTAGAAGGATATAATATTATCTAAGTAAACAGGAAGAGCATTGTAAGAAACTTCCAAAAAACTAGAATGACAGAGACAGCTGGCTACCTGGACAGTTATCCAAAGTTCCTCTGCAATGTTGGGGCATCCGTCTTTAGCCCACAGGCTTAGAGTCTCTCAGTCACTTTTTCCTGTGTTCTGTGAAGCAGGAACCTGAAGGACTATTTCACCTTGCAAAGTTCAGTGGTCACCTTCCTATGGGTCCTGCATGTCCAATTTATACAATATATTATCAAGCAGTTGACACAGGGACACTTTTTTGCCCAGTGGCTAACTTTTGCCACAAAGAAAGCAAACTCCATAGTGAGTTTCTTCAATGCCCATTATCTTCTCTGAAGTAGATTGATGTTGCCAGGAGCAGACATGTCTCAATGTCCAGAAAGTCAAAATTCTTAAAACATTTTAAATATCCTCGCATGGATTGCTGATAGTATGCTATCCAAAATGGACAAACAGGACACAAAACAAAGGACTACCAATCCTTGCCAAGACAAGTGTGGTTGTAGCTTTGGCAGCAGGTGTTCTCTGAGGCCAGGACAATATGACATCATCACTGAAGTAGGTTTGCAATCCAGATAAGATACAGTGCCCATTTCTTTGAAGGCAGCTGAACAGGCAGTGGACCAATGGCTTCTGGTGTGCAGTGGAACAGTAGCTAAAACAGTTATTCTTGAAGGAATAACTAGGCTGATGGAGTCTAACCTCTCAGTGATAGACTGGCACTTAATAAAGGAGATGAAGCCACCCACAAGCCAAAAAGAATGAAAGCTGAATTCCAAAAGCACCAGCAATATTCATAATTTAAAATCCTGAATCACAGGACACTGGTGGAATTCAAGTTTATCTGGTACATGGACTACTCACACCAAATGTGAGGTCAAGTTGCAGGCCTTGCATACATCCTATTTCACAAATGAGTCTGTCAGATACACTAAGTCTATAGGCCAAAGATAATGCCCCAATGTGCAGAGAAACCTTGGGTAACTGTCCAGGAAGCTGGTTGTTTCTGTCATAACTCATTTTTTGGAAGTCACTTGTTTGCACTTCCGGTTTTACTAAGTAATATTATTTCCTTCTTAGGTCTCTGAGGGAGTTGAAGATTAGATATAGTTATAGTTTTACTTGTTAAGAAATTCAGAAAAGAAACTCACTAAGAGATGTTAATTGTATAAGTTTGAAAGACATCACAAGAGAGTTTTCTGTTGGTAATATAAGTTAGGATAGAAAGTGAATTAGGTACATTTTGAACTCACCAAAATAGAATAGATAATGGAATGTTTTCACTGAATTTGTCAAATGCAAATGGACTAAACATTCTTGATGTATTTATTGCTTGTACATATTATATATATTATATGTATATATTATATATAATATATAACTTTATTATTATTTTTTATTAGACAAAAAAGGGAAATGTGGCGATATTTTATTTGTGTTGAAATGTGGTGATATTTTATTTGTGCTTTAATAAATAAAGTTTGCCTGTAGATTAGAAGAAATAGCAAGCCATTTTTTTTTTTTTTGGTTTTTCAAGACAGGGTTTCTCTGTGTAGCTTTGCACCTTTCCTGGAGCTCACTTGGTAGCCCAGGCTGGCCTCGAACTCACAGAGATCCACCCGGCTCTGCCTCCCGAGTGCGCCACCACCGCCTGGCTATAGCAAGCCATTTTAAGTAAACAAAGAAGTCAGGCAGCAGTAGCACACGCCCTTAATCCTATCACTTAGTAGACAGGATATCTGTGTGTTCAAGCCCACACTAGGGAACAGAGTCAAGTGTGTTGACACACATCTTTAATCCCAGTACCAACTATAGGATTCTAGAGACCTGTACAGACATGAAGTGACAGAGCTGACCAGGAAGAGGAAGTGATGTAGCTAGACAGAGAGCAAATCAGATGGCAGAACAGCAAGGCAATAAAGGCATGGGTAGACAGGAAATAACTCAAATTTGAAGCTGCAGAATTGGTGAGGTAAGGTTAGCTGTGGCTTTCCCTATTTCCCTGATCGTTCTCTAAGGCTTCTACCCCTATATTTGGCTCCGTGTTTTTTATTTAATAAGATCACTTAGAAATTAGTCTACATATTTTTTCCAGTCCTTGTGACTGGAATCATGAGAATAGTTTTGAAGAAAGGGTGAGAGATTTGATCCTAGTTACACATTTCCAGAATTCATACACACAAAAATATTCTCGATGAACTTCAAGTACTATGGATTGGAAGATGAAGTGCTGGCAGAAGATAGCAGGCATTTCTTTTCCTAGAATCTTTCATGAGAACACTTGTAGCTGACAATCACTGTGTATGAGGTTTCAGTGTACTCTGCGAAGCTTGTGTCTTTGAGAAGGATAGGGCCCTTGTCATCATCTGTGTTGGTGTCTTTTTGTTGCCTTGACAAATACTCAAGAGAAACAAAAGGAGAAAAATTTATAGTGGTTCACGGTTTCAGTTTACAGTTAGCTTACTTCACTGCTGTTGTAAGATAGAATGTCTTGGTAGGCACAAGGAGTTCATTCACCTCGTGGCTTCTGAGAAGTAACAAAAGGGGACAAGAAGAAACCAGGACCAAGGTACACTCTTCAAAGCTATGTTGTAGAGACTTAATTTCCTACAGCCAGCCCCCTTTCACTTATAGTTCCACTACCTTCTGATAGTTTATACAAATATTAAATCTATCAGTTGATTAGAACATGGATTAGATCAGAATCTTTGTTATCTAATTTTCACCAGAAACATACTCACAGACACACCCAGTAATGTTCTGAGATATCTCTCAATCCCATTAAATTAACAACCAAGGCTAAATATGACACCAGCAAACAGGAAGTGCCTAGTGATACCCATAACTCATTTATATAAGGACTGGGATTGTCCCATTAATGAGAGTATATTAACAATGGCTCATTTTCTGTATTCTGAAGTTTTAGTCATCCAATGCCCTGATGACCAGGGAGGGACTGTCTTTCCAAGATTAGTCAATTCCGAGAGGTAGCTAATATAACTCATGAGAGTACTCATGAGAATGCTTCATGAAAACAGAAAGCCAACTGTTACAGACTCAGTGTGTGTGTTCACACTAGATTGATATATAGACGGTCTAATCCCCAATGAGATGATGTTAAAAGGCAGAGAATGTAGGGGGTCAGCTGGTTGTGAGGAGAAAGCCCTAGTAATGGTATTAGTATCTCTAAGGAGAGAACTTATGCAGCTTCCTCTTCTCAGTATGCGAGGACACAATTAAAGCACTTATGGTCCTCAGAAAGTGAGTTCTCATCAGATTTCTGTTTGGTAAGTATCTTGATCTTGAACTTCCCAGCTTCCACAAACATGAAAAACAAATGTTTTTTTTTGTTTGTTTGTTTAAATTGCCATTTTATGGTATATGTATGACAGCATACTGAGTGGATGATGACATTAAACCAACCTCCTTCTATAGGCTCATCCACTCACAGCATTATCTGCCTTTCCCAGTCACCCGGGTACCAGACAGCTAAAGATGCTGCAGAACCCACTGGCATTACTCAAAGGAGCTTGCCCTAAGTCTGATTACTTTCCCTCACTCATTTCTTCTTGTTGAGACATCAAGGCTCTTGTCTGTGTTTTCTTCCCATTTCTTCTGCTTCCTGACATACAGGCACTTCCCTGTATGTCTCTGTATACAGCATTTGTAATTTCCCTTTGGATCTGAATGTAGCCATCTATTTCTTAATGGTGTCAACTTCTGGTCTCTCGGCTTCTGAAAAACAGCACCTCCCCCTGGGAGCATCCTCAGGCCATGTATCAGACAGGTAGCTCCTAGCATCTCAAATGTAGCACGATTCAAGGATCCCTTTTCTATTAACACACTCACAATTGATGCAGGTATGCAAATTCTGAGGCTTGACTCCTTCTACTTGACAATGATATACAGCCACTGTGCTAGACCCTTAAATACAATCTTCTAAATCTATATTTCTTACCAAGGCAGATTATTTGTCTTTCTGACAATATTAGGCCCTGGAAATGTAATTTTTTTTAATGAAAGGACTCTATAATGTGGTTCTCTCAGCAGCGCTTGTCCAGCTAAGATGAGGACATTTATCTCCAATGCTGTCCCCTTGGTGATATTTTAATATTGTATAATTCACTTAACAATGTGGCTATTAATTACAGTGGAATCTCACAACTGCCTTTCTGTGCTACTGCAAATTGCATAATGTGAATCAAGTTTGCCTCAGTTAGAATATTTGCCAGTTTTAAAAAAATTATTTGCATGAAGTAATTGCCAAATTAAGATTATTTTCAAGAGGATTTAATAAGATACAATAGAATTCTGCAGATATTTCATACTTCTGGGTAGCAAAGGACTCCAGGGCAGAGAGAGACCAACTGCCACTCTGTCTGAATTCAAGGTCTCAGAAGCTGCCTATATTTTGCAGTTTTCTGTCATTATCACATATCTGTCTCCATCTACCTTGGTACCATGCTTTTCTGTGTGCTTTAGCATGGTTGACAAAGCACATATCAGGAACTCTGACCTTATCCCTTCCTGGATGAGTTGCACAGACAAGACAAATCTTGTCTCTCATGGGTTCTAATCATCGTGTAGTTGTTTTGAACTAACATTTGCCTGGGTACATGGTATTTTCTGTTAGGATATAAAAATTTGAGAAATTAGGCAGCAAAATAGAAGCTCAATAAAGAAAACACACATGTGTCAGTCACTCCTTTGTATTAGTTCATGACAGGTCCAAAGATAAAGGAAAACTCTTAATTCAAGAGTATTCAAAAAGTATGATTGTACTGCATAAGCATGGACATAGAAAATGACAGACATGCCCAACAACCCCTGCACCAACAGGAGCTAATGAAGTGCACTCTGTTGTGCTCTAAATAAAATTCCTCAAATGAAGGAATAAGAGGTGACTATTCAAAAAAAAAAAAAAAAAAAGGGAACAACACAGTGCAGTCTCAGTGCTTCTAGAGGAATAATCATCAGTTCATTCATCTTCCTTATGAATTAATTAACCTTTTGAATAGGGATGCAAAGGTTAAAAAAAGTTCACAGTAATAAGAAGGCGATGAAGGCAAAGAAAATCCAGTGTTTTCACCACTATGAGTAAAAGAAAAGGTCCCAAACTAACTGAAATAGGGAAAAAGTGAAAACAGGGACCAGAGAAAG